>NC_054055.1:6431278-6795989 GCF_017639655.2 Falco naumanni | reverse complement strand
TTCATCTGTGATGTGTAGATGAACTTCTCTGTCAGAAGTGTACTAGAGCGCACACACAGAAGGTAAGATAGCAGTGATGTGTCTGCATAGTAGAAAAGTGGGGGGTGGGGTGGGGGGGTGGGGGGTGAGAAACACCTTAACAAAACAAACCCAGGAGCTTTATAAGGTAATAATATGTAGGGATTTTCAATTAAGAGGCTTCCAGGCAGCACAGTCAACTACATTGCCTCGCCTTTGCCCCTTAGAGGGTGTATTAATTGCTTCTTCCTATCAGAGTCAAAATTCACAGTATACAAATCGGATCAAAGCTGGATTTTATTGTGTTTTAAGTATTCTTAGTAATTATTATTCCATGGTAATTTGGACTTTTACAGTGGCTGCTTAAAGTTTCTGTCTTTAAAGTAAAAATCCTAGCCAATTAACACTGATGGGTAGATCAGCTCCAATTAACTTAATCAGTTTGCTGTTTTCCTTGTATTTGTCTGCTGCAGCTTGTACTGCTGGGTTATTAATCCCTGTGCCATGGAAAGTAGGGCTCCATCACATGTAACAATTACTTGGGAAGGCAAAACACCATCACTCTGAATGTCCTGTGCTTTCTCCTTCCGCCAGCACATCATATGGTATGGAACACATTTCTAAGCAGACCATATGGTATGGAATCCCTCTTTGGTCCGTGGGGGTCAGCTGTGCCGGCCGTGTCCACCTCCCCACTCCTTGTGCCCCCCCCAGCCCCCTCAGTGGTGGGGTGGGGTGAGGGGCAGCAAAGCCCTTGGCTTGGTGTGAGCGCTGCTTAGCAGTAACAAAAACATTCCGGGGTTATCAATGCTGTTTCCAGCCCAAATTCAAAACACAGCCCCATACCAGCTATTATGAAGACAATTAACTCTATCCCAGCCAAAACCAGCACACCCTGTTAGGGATGCGTTAGTCACTGGCTAGCAGGGATATAGAGGTGCAGGGCTATTGGATCCACTATAGCGGGAGCATTGCAAAAAGCCCAGAGGTGGCCAGCCGGGAGCTACCTGCAGGAGTTGTAAACAAATATTCAGTAAGCAGGGACTTTGTCATCAGTATGTTTTATGAGTCATCTTTTTTTCTTTTTTCCCCCCCTCTTCTAAAAATCAATCGACACAGCAGAGAATGGTCCAGACAGGGGTATTTAATCTTGATTTTACAAATGGAAAGATGGAGATAGATGTGGATAACACATTTACCCAAGATCTCACAAGAAGTGCTGTGTTCTCAAATCTTGCCCTTGGACTGTCTTTTCTTGACAAATATTACAGCTTTAACTGCCCAGCGTCAAGACAGGTTGCACGATCCAAGCTATTCTGTGAGAAGAGTTAGCTGGGCAAGAAACGTATAATTGCACTTTATTAACTGTGTTTGTTTAAAAATTTCCTATTTTATTTGGAAGGGAGGTGGAAGGGGAAATCATTAACTCAACTAAATACGGGTTAACTAACAGGGAATTTTTCATGGATTTATTTTCAAACATTCACAAAAGGCTGAATGTGCATTTTTAATTTTCACCATGTTTGTCTGCCACGTTTCTTCCTTTCTTGTGCTGTCTTTCTTATTTTTGGGGGCATGACAAGAAAAGGCAGGAGCTGGCTGGGCTTGGAGAGCAACATCTGTAGAAAAAGGAAACTATACTCTTTAAGTGAAAAGAGGATTTTTTTTTATTTCCACCTCCTCCCCCACCCCCCTGCCCCCACCCCCTTTATAGGTGGATGTATGTGAAATATGAAGATGAATTCTTTATGAATCTCACCAGCCCTCCCTCCTCCCACCAAAAAATTGAAGAAAAAACAGCAGAGAAAAATACCTAGAAACAAGCTCTTTTCTTTCCTTGGCAGCTTGGCAGTGTGGGCTAGTTTTTAATCTCTGCTGGAGCCTTTTAGTAGAATTACCTTATCTCTAATGGCAGCTGTCACTTTACCTAAACCTACGCTCACTGCTTTGTATTTTATGCTTTCTCATTTGTGCTGCTATTCTCATTATACATTCCCAAAGGGCTACAAGCATGGAAAAAAACATAACATCACAACGTAACAGAATATAACGAAACATAGCATGACATAACAGAACATAAGGAAGAAGAAAAAAGATGATTGGGAACCGAAAGGGTCATTTACTCTTTGCAGAGGTTGTTCAGTGAAGTGTATTGTCTGGAAACAGCTAATTGCAACGGCACAGCCAGTGTGGCAGGGTTGGTTTGTGTTAGTTCTGTAAAATGTCAGTCTCTCCAATAATCCGTAGGTGTTCGATCCCGTGCCAGGAGTATGGTACCTGGACAGCAGCATTATCAAACAGATAATATAAACCGGACTTGGACTTCTTTATTTTCCCTCCTCTTTTCTTTCCCATTCTGTGTGTTGTAGTCTGTTCAGGCTTTTGGGATTTAAATTGATTTTCCTTCCAGCTTTCTCTGTAGGCTTTCATTGTTCACATCATGATAAGCTTTGCTCCTAGCACCAGTGGAAAAAGAAAATACAATATAGGCATTTGTAGGTTGAGAACTCTCATAGGTGTATATACCCTCAATCTCTAACATCAGTAATGTGCTGGAGACATTGTACAATGTAAGGGGAAATCCTGTATAACACTGAGGACTGGCAATCAGGTGGTGGGGGGGTTGGTTTGGGGTTTTTTTTGTGTGTATATGTGTTTATAGAACACCCAATATAATGTGACATGAACTGTTGAGAGTTTCTGGTTATTGTGGTATTACTGATGTGAACAGATAAACCCCAAATCAGGGTGACTACCCTCATGGAAGAAGGAATTATTTTTAAGTTTTTTTAATTGCATTGTTTCCAAACCGAAGAGAAGCTAAAGCTGTACCAAAGTGAGTTTTCTAACTCAGTTTCATGGTTCCCAGTCGATTTAAATCAGTGCTGAAACTCCCACTGGGTTGAGTCATACAGGATCATGCCAAAAGTCCTCTTGTCATCCTAGATTAGAGAACACCCAACTTCAGTGAAACCAGCTTTGAGTCCTTTGAGAGCTGATATTAACTACATAACAGTGAATTTTAAGTATTTTACAGGTGATTAGCTCTCAGCAGTAGATGAGGCGATGTGTCTATTTTTTTTTTGGAGCAAAGTCAAAGTAAGGCTGTGCAAAGAGCAAACCAAAAAAAGGAGGGGGATTCTATACTTAATACCTCCAAGGATATTCTCTTCAGCAGTGCTAGCATGGCCTTATTAACATTATGACTTCAGTTATTAGATTGAGACAATCATGTGCATGGCATATCTTGTTCTTTCTCTTGTTCTGTGTGATTTTTTAACACACACACCCACACCCACCCCATATATCATAGATGAAGATCACATATAAAGAAGTGGATTTGAGCTTTACTAGCTTTACTACAAGCTGGAAACCACTTGTTAATGACTACTTGTGGTCCAAAAGTTGTACCATTTAATTAATGGT
Source organism: Falco naumanni (assembly GCF_017639655.2). Taxonomy (NCBI): domain Eukaryota; kingdom Metazoa; phylum Chordata; class Aves; order Falconiformes; family Falconidae; genus Falco; species Falco naumanni. The sequence goes on along the minus strand of NC_054055.1, from coordinate 6,792,545 downwards.
ATACATGGTACAATTGAATTAACTAATGGTATCATGGTATTAATGCAAATAGCCATTTTTCTCACTTTTCTGCATGCATATATTTTCTGTGTTTTTTACACTGAGAAATAGGATTTTTTTGCCATATTGTGTTCAAAGTGGATAATTGTCAGAGAACCATGTTTTCTACTAATTTTTTTTTGGTTAAAAAGTATTTTTTTGCAAATTTTGATAGTGGCTAAACATTCTATGGGTTCTACAAAGTATTTTAGCATAAAGAGCAATGGTAAGTAATACATATTAAACAACACTGCAGTTCTATGCTAGTACAGTTCGCTATGGAGAACATGGGAACAGCACTTACATGGTGTCAAAACATAAAGTTCCTCAGACTGAAGACCATAGACCTGTTTCTGACCACGAGATGAAGCACCTGTCAGGCTTGATGCTGGGATAATTCCTGCAGCTCATAGTACAGTTCAGGGTGTGTATGGTTTCCAGTAGGACTTTTGACCACTGCAATTACTAAATCAAGAACTAATAAAGCCTGGTGCAGCTGTTCTGTGTCCTTATATTGTGCTTCTTTGTGGTAGATTCAACTCAGCAAATTTGTCAATGGTTTGGAGATAAATTCAAACCTTTTTGGGAGAAAAAAGAAGTTAGCAGATTTTTGGTAGAGGGGTAACAACAATAATTTGTTGTGGAAGGTTTATGTGATTTGAAAGAAAAGCATAGGTCTGCAGTAAGGTAGCTCAACTGTAAGTTTAATGGAGTTTATTTTATATTGTTTCTATCTTTCTGCTTTCTATTTACAAGGAGGTGTAATCCACAGGATTATGGAAATCGAATTTACGGTGGATAGAAGGGAGTTTCACTTCATGAGTATCTGAGAACAGCTGAACTAGTAACATCTGCAAGATGTTCAGAAACTCTGGTGGTACCTAATATCCAAGAATTTGTGTAGCTTCCTCTCCAGAGCTTCTATCCAAGAAAGGGGTGGGGGGGGGCCGGAGGAAAACCAAACCCTTCCCTTATTTCTCAAGACCTTTTCTTTCTTTTGTCTGGATAGCAATTGTAATCGCATTGTATCACTAGCACATTACAGTTTTGATGAATGGGTTTTTTTTTGTCCTGGTTCAAGGACAAGAGGCCAATAGATTTTACATTGCCTTTTGTTTCACTTCAGCATTGTGGTTTCTGCTGATGCTAAAGTTTAACAAGTACCATTCTTCTTTCAGTACCTAAGGTTGGCTAGACCGACACTGGGGTTATAAAAATGGACCAAGTGCATCCTTGGATGCATAGACAAACATATCAGAAGGAAGCATAGAAAACAAAGTGACTCCCAGTCTTTTAACAGATGCAACCATACCATCATAATTAACATGAAGTAATACTCATATGAGACTGATTCATAAGCAAAGAATATTTGGGTGAACCCAAGCAAGTGAGAGATTAACGTGACAAGCAAAGGAAATTTCAGGAAAGTAATAGTTTATTTTGGCTAAAGACACAGGTTTGCAATGAATTAATGTCTTAGAAATGTTTCTGGATGCAGATGCTGATCTCTCATACAGCAACATATATGAATAACACATCTGTCAGGCTAGAAAATGCCTTCCTTCTAGCTGGATGCTAGCCTGACCCAAGCCATAAATCCTGCTCTTCCCATCTATGTGAATGACAGCAATGCTGGATTTAAGCACCTGAAGAACCTACTTCTAGTACAAAATGCCCAGCCATGCTGTAACACCTAAGGCTCCAGGATGAAGACTATAATGGACAAAGTCTACTTATTCAACAAGTGGAATCATTTTTTTATACATAGACATATTTTTATCATAAGTATGAGAGTACTGTAGTGGGAGAGTTGAGGAAGAAATTTAAATAAGTGGTAATTCTTTGGCTTGCTTTCAAGGATGTGAACAGGCATAAGGGTATAAATAATTTAAAAAAAAAATACAAAAATAACTCCACTATAAAAAGAGAAAAGAAATGACAGCTGTTCCATTACAGAACCCCTTAGCAGGTGGATAGTACATATTACTGAATAACAGACACCAATAAATATAAAACTACCTACATGTAAAAGAAAAAAATAGCCACAACAAATTTCCTTCCAACCCCAGAATTTCCTTATAAATGGCTTTTTCAAATGATCATTTGGAAAATTTCTGAAGGATGCCATTTGTCACTTGTAAAATAGCTCAAGTACCTTAAATACCTTACAAATTTTTATCACACATTATTACCGTAACATTTTTACTTCTGCCTTTAATACTTCTGCTTGAAAGGCTTGTCCATCCTAGAACATTAAACCACACCAATGATTTAAAATAGCAGTTACACCATTAAGCCATACTAGTTAAGTCGTAGTTCTTCACTAAAGCAAATGGCTCGCACATAAATAATGCAATACAGACTTGGAAAAAAAAACCCACTTAGTGACAGTGTCAACTTTCTTATGCTAAAGGCACCATGTCAGGTCACCCTTTTGATAACCTCATGACCTAGATTTTTGTATTAGAAATAATTACAGAGCAACTAAAAACATTACGCATGTTGTTGTAACAGGGTTGATGTTAGTGCTGTTGATCTTTTCTCTGCAAGTAATTTTCTGAGTATAAAAGACACGCATTTTCAGGATCCTTTTCGCTGTAGGAATTTTATTTCCCTTCATAGAATTGGAGGTTGTGGTCTTTGTTTCTGGAAAGTTCAAAACTCTGCTTGTAATTAGTTAATATTTCTAAACAGCTTTAAGAGATAAAGAGCTATATAAATGCTAGGCGTTACTCTTCCTTTTGGCAGAGGTAAATCTGATTTTCTGTTATAATGAGGAAGGCCATAGCTCATCATCTTGGCTGATTACAGAAGTTGCAAGAACAGATTGCCCATAACCAATGTATACCCTTCTTTCCCATTTTGAAAATTATATTGCTCACAGCTTGACTCCTTAGAAGGTAGAATTATAATGGGTTTTAGTGTGTCTGAAAGAGACTGTCAGCTAAGTCAGGTTGCTCTGGTTTATTGTCGAGCCAGACCAAGGAGCTTTGAAAAATAAACCCCCCAAAACTTCATAAGCTTTTGCACATACCTAACACTGCAAATTCTAGATAAGATGTTCTTGGGGTAATCTTTGTTTTGGTGTTTGTTAGAGGGGGATTATTTATTTAATTAATAATAATCCCTTGCAAGGTACAGTAAGAGACTGAAGTTTCCTATTTCAGCCTATCTGCATCTGCTGTGTGGATTAATAAGGTATTAGTTTCCGGAGATGTTCTTCTGACATCATTCTCAAGCACGAAAAAAAGAAAAAAAATGTATCATCCATGTTCTTACATATCAAATACTATTTTGCACAGATAATGATGAAAGAAATAGCAGGAAGAGAGGAAAAGAGGAGAATATCTCAGCTGTTTGAGAGATTCCAAAGTGGATCTGGAAAGGTTTTACTGAAAATTCTGCTTTATCTCCAGTTTATCTCCTCTCAACTTATTTAAATAACCTGATGAAAACCATTTCCACTTCAGCTACTGTGAGACTAGAAGTTCATTATGCATGGCACCTGCTTCCTTTTAGCTGTTATTTACTGGACATGATTACGTTACCATGACTTCTTGAAAATAAATTGCAAATATAAAGTGAAGGAACTTTGAGCAGGTGAGGAAGGATGTTTTTTATAATTATGAGACCAACTTCAACTTTTGGAAACCTGTAATAAAGTCAGCAGTAAAATCTGTTACTCCTTCTTAATAGTTCTGTTTTCAGAAGTGGCATTGCATGGTATGATTATTAAACATTGCAACACCATACTAAGACCTTATTCTTAATTTGAGCAACTCTGGATTCCCAAGAAACAAAGTAGAAAACCCCTAGCACTTAATCTAGAGGGGGAAAAAAAAAAAAAAAAAAAAAAAAAAGAGAGAGAGAGAGAACAGAGAACTTAATGAGAAGTTTGTAAAATAATTTTAGTTCTCTACTAAATTGTAATTTTTATGTTCATAATTTTTGTAAATTTTTTTTTGTTATAAACTTTCATTACCAGCTGTGAACTGACTCTTAAATAAGCTTCCTTGAGCTATTAGTCATTGCTGCCTCATTAGTATTGTAAATACTACTTTGTAGCGTCTGCCATCCTCTCATGGCATTTGAGGTTTCAGCCAAGCAGTTTGTTATTTTTTATTTATATTTCCAAAGATTGCAGAGAACAAATGTTCACCAACTGTAATTCTGTCTTCAAATCTTACTGAAAGTAGAAGCCATCACAATTTAAGAGATTATAGAGCCGAAACTTGTTATAGTGCTTCTTGGGTCCTGCATATGACTACTTCTGCATTCCAGGTACCTTCCCCTGGAGTGAGAGATACAAGCTAATAAAAACATAGAGAGAACTTTTTTAGCAAGATTGACATTATTATGGCTTTATTTTTCTTTTCTACTACATTGTTCATATTTTTCAACAAAATTGTTCCGTTCTCCTTTTTTTTCCCTCTGGTGACTCAAGGTGACATATGTGCTCATGACTTTCAGAAAGTCTGGAGAAAAATTAAGCTCAATTATTTCTAAAGAAAACAGTTTTTTATGGAGCTATTAGTTTCCTTTTTTTCTGGTTTTATTTTATTTTATTATTTGTTTGTTGGGTTTTGTTGGTGGGGGTTTTTTTTGTTGTTGTTAATGGATATAGGAAACTAATCATTACCCAGTTAACTGTAGCACTGACTAGTGCTGAACTTGGAATGCAGAACTAACATGGATGAGGACAACGTGGTGACTACCGTGAATCTGATTGGTGAAGGAACAACAAAGAATAACAGTAATTTTTACAGAAAATCTTTTGTTTCTGTCATAAAAAAAAAGAAAGAGGAGAAGAAAAGTTGTGGACCCAACTTAACATCAGTAATATAATTTTGCTATTATCTTTCCAATTATCATAGTGGTAATGCCTTCCAGACTCTCTGCTTTTTGAGTGTTTTAAAAAGCCCTTAAGAGGTACTGCACGTTTACTCCACAGCTGAAACTAGATTTTGAAATTAGATTTTCACATGGCTCCAAGACCAGGGCTGTTCAGTGATGTCAGCTCTGTAAGTTTCCTAGTAAAAACTGCAGGAATGGCAATGCTGTCCAAGACTTCATAATCCTCTGCATCTGGAGAATCCCCAGCACTGTCAGCAGGACCAAACTGCAAAATGTCTTAGGCAAATTAAGCCAATACTATCTATTAGTTAAGAGATCAGTGCTCTCACTTCTGGGAGAATTGCAGGGGTTTTTTTATTCCTATTATTATGACACTGTGTCATTACTGATATAAAAAGAACAAGGAACATGTGCAAAGTAAATCACGTGCTGTCTCAACTAGCCAAGAAAATATATACCAGATGGGAAGGGATGAGAGAAGCCATCGTGACGGATTGGTCCATCATGGAACAAATGCAGGAGAAACCTCAGGGCTTGCTCGTTAAACCCAGATTACTGACAGCACCCAGGAAGAAGGTGTCCACCTGTGAAATGGCGAAAACCTCCCTCTTGGTTCTCTGTAAAGTACAGTCCTGGATTCAAGAGTGACTAGAAGTAATAAAATAGTTTCCTTTCTAAAACTATAAGAGCTGGAGCACTGTCCAGCCAAGTCCTTGCCAAGATTTGTGTGAGAAAAAAAAAATTGAAAGCATAACGAAACCACTTTCCCAGGTTGAGTTAGTAGCTGAGAGATCTGAGTTACTGATGTGCCCTTTTTCAAAGCTGTGCAGTATCTAATTTTTTATTGATATTGGGACTGTTGGGTTCCAAGGGCTATCTTGAGCAGCGACTGTACAGTCTTAGGAAGAAGCTGAGAGGCACTACCACAGGTGGGATCTTGAGATCATGCAGGACAACTTACACCCAGTGTTTGTGACTTCGTTTTAGCTGTCTGGCGGGCCATGTGGGTTTTCCTTTTCCTTAGTTCTTGTACAGTAAAATAGAACGGATCTCCGTTTTAGCATCCTTAGCTGGGAAGCCAAGGATTTAAGCTGATCTAAATCTAATTGGCACAAAGTCAGGTATTTTCCCCCTTTCCATATTTTACCTGAAGTAGAACAAATACTAAATCCACAGTTTTACAGCTTTTCCCAATAACTAGAGTTTAAAAGATGCTGTTGTGCTAATTTGGCAGTGTAAAATGTAGTTTATTTCTGTACTGAAATGTTTATAGTGGCCTATTACGAACTGCCTCCCACCCCTGCAAAGAATAACACCGATGACTGTGAAAATAGGCAACAGACATTTGCACAAATGCAAATATTGAGTACTTAAGTGGTAACTAAAGTGTTACAAGTTTCTGATGTATAAGAACAATAACTAATAAAACAGTAAATGTAGCGTAGTGTTGAAAGCTGTTGTACATATTATTGGGGTTACTCATAGATGTATTCCCTAAACTCCCCTGCTGAGCAATTCCCACTCTTTAGATATATCAGCATCTTCAAGGGACTTAAAAATATAATTTCCTTACTTTTATTGCAGCATCTTTATGAACAAATAACTTAACCACATTCATTTCCCAGTAGGCATATTTCTAGTAAAAGACTCCTTCCGATCGATGGAAACAGAATGAAAAATAATTTAAATACTGTTTTTTAATCTAGCTATTTTTTTTAGTCTTTTTACTTATTTGAAATAAGCTCTCAGCTAAAATGAGCCTACTGGGGGACGAGTGGGGCTATAAGTGGTAGAATAACATCAGAGTCTGGATGTACATCTCTTCCTAGGTAGTTCAAAAGGATTGTCCATTTCCAGATTTTCTGTGAATTTAGCAAACATATTCTCCAGAAATGCACGTGAGTTGTGCCTAAGAAAACAAGAAAACTCAGTGTGAAAATCAAGGATGAAAACACTCTGTTGAAAGTCTTCCAAGACTGTTGCGAAAAACCTACTGACAATATAGGCCAGACCCCTTACAGGTTAGTGAGCATCAATATACATTTGAGCAACTAAAAAAAGGCCTTAGACACAGATCTTGTCCTTCTATTAACAATTCATTTCTTGTGCTTCCCTTTGCCTTGTAAAAAGTGTATTTTTCCTTCTTCTAGCTTACTGTTACTGTCATAAGTTCATTTCATAATGTCATTTCAAAAAGTGATGAGCCATATAGAAAATTACATACAGATAAGTCATAAAGCAAAGACCATTTTATTCATTATGTTCAGCAAAATGCTGCTAAGTGAAATTTGGGAGGCATTTAATAATGGGGAGAAGGTTAAGGAGTCTGCTGTGATGATGCAGTTGCATAATTCGGGGTGTATTATGTCAATTAAGTTCTTCCCTGTGAGCTGAGGATAAAGTCCTGACTCAGTGGCTGGTGGTGGGATTGTTGTCTTTTATTTCTGTGTATGCAATTTCACTTGATGTTTTCTTTGCTTTGTAGCTTACCATGTTGAAAGTATTCTGCTGAGTACTATGCAGTTATTGAAAAACGTTCTGAGGGGAAACTGTGTTATCAATAACCCTTTTAACCCCCTCACTGCCACAGATAATTTAAATTTCATTTTAAAATAGCCTGAATAGTTCAAGAAAATAAAACAGTGTTTAATATTTTAATAGGAATTATAAAACTTTGGGGAAAAAGGAAATACAGGAAACAATTTATTAAAAAATGCTCACAGAAATATACATATCTATTTCTGAGCAGTTCTTGTATATAATTCTTTGATGCTGTTAAACAAATTTGTCTAGGAAATTGCAAGTCGTGCTTTTCCTAGTACAAGATCTTTAACATCTCCATTAATCAGGACATCAGTTTTCACCAGCATTAACCTAGATGGTGACCTGCAATAGAAGCCATCTGAACAACCTGGAGACTCTTGCATCTGAGCTGGTGACTCCAGTTGCCATTAATGTCCAAGGAAAGGGACAAGTGCTTTTAAAGTATCTCATCCGGAAACAGATGACCCAAAAAGGTCAGACAGATCACACTCTGAGAGTGACTCCTTATCTCTACTGACTACAAGAGAGATGGGGAGGTGGATTATTTTAGCTTCAGATATCTACTTTTTAGACCTGCAAGCTGAGACAAAGGAATTCCAGCCTTGATATGTAGGAGCAGTATAAGCCAAATGAGTCCCAGTTCATTAGGTGTGCAAACATTTTTTATGCCAGCCACTAGCTCTGTATCATTTCACAGTAACCTTCCTATTCTCAGCCACAAAAAAAAAAAAAAAAAGAAAATTAAATACTTGGGTTTCTAGTTACTGTCAATGCTTCCCAATAATGTACACTGGTGTGTACACATACATATTTTTACTCAGTATTTTTGCACCATTTAAGAGGTTGGTTTTGGCGTTCTGTTTTTTTAATGGGGAAAGATTATCTGCAAATGAAATTGGCTTCAAGTTTGCATATAAAGAAGAAAAGGAAGCTAGACCCCCCACCCTGTAACCGCTCCCCTGTGAGTAACCTCAATATCTTCACAGGGATTGCAAGCATTTGCTATATTGCAGGACTGGAATATTCATTTGAAAGATAAGCAGCAGAATAATAAGAATTACTTATATTACAGGTAAAAATAGTATTGAAGAGTGTGTAAATCCCATGCAAATCAGAAAAGAGCACATTGGCCAAGGGAGGGCAGGGGTTTGGCAACAGTGGAGAAGGAGTTGGAAGGGGAAAGGCTTTTCCACTGCAGCCCGCCTGCATTCGTAATGGGAAAACAGGAGAATATATCCTACCAGGACTTACCCATGTATTGATGTGGAGGTCAGTTGAAGTATAGGAAAGGTGGAAAAATGATGTATTTTTTTAATTAATCTATGAGTACTCTGGAATGTCCGAGTGACCCGGGACGTGCTGGTGGCAGGCAGTGGATCTACATCCCCTGGAGCACTCAGAGGTAGAAGCATCACTGTATTATTGATTCATCTCACCAGCCGACAGCACCCAATGACAATGTGATTGTTGGCATCTGAAAAATAACCAGGCTGCATTTAATCAGGGAACCACTGATTACTTGCTCAGAAAGGATCCCGTTTTCATGTATATGTTTTCCCTGGCTCATATCTGCTACAAAGCTAATAATTCAAATAAGATTCTTTATTTCTTTATTAAAGGTGGGAACACATTATGAATCCAAGTTACAGTAAAATGGAATTTCAAACCTTGGGCTCATATTTTCTCAGTAGAAAAAGATCTCAGCACTAATCCTAAACTGAAAATCAAACTTTATCACCTTCTTGCAGTATAGCTTGCTTTCTTAAAACTGTTCAGCTATACCTTTTTGAAAGAAGATGCCATGTACATATCACTCACACAGGGTTTTTACGTATAACTTATCATGCCTTGCTTTAGTAGGCTTCTTATGGTTCTCATCCTGATTGCAATTTCTAGACCTGAATGCTTTTTAGATATTCCCTGAATCTCTCTGCAATTTCATTCTTTTTTCCCCCTTTATCTTCACATTTAAATGTATTTCACTCTTATCCTCAATCTGCCATTCAGAATATGTCAACTTGAGGAGTACTAGACTATAGCAGTAACTGACAGTATTTTTAAAAATCAGTCTAGACTGTATGCAGCAGGTTTCAGAGAAAACTGCTCTCCTATGATATATGGCATTTTAGCATATTATTCTAAATTACTTCCATCAAACAGTGAAATGGCATTCAGTTCACGATCATATGAACAAGCTGTAGAATTTCCTTTGACAACATGCTCCTTGTGAGATCAAACTTGTAAAACATCACATCAGATTTAATGTCTAATGTATCAACTTATTCCCTCGCTTTGTTTTTTTTTTTTTGTTCTACAGATTTAATGTTGAGAGGATATTTTTCCCAAGTTGACATAAATATTAGAAATACAGAAGAAAATGTGACTTATTCATCTGCAAGAAATGTCTCTAAAAGACAGTGCAGCACTTAGAAATAATCAAACTGCAGAAATGGAGAAGATAAGGAAATGACAGATTCATTAAACAGCTGTTTGCATCTGTCTTTAAAGCAAAAGCAGATTTTAGACAGCTGCATAATACAGAAATATGTCCTAATAGAGGAGAAAGTAGGAGTTGCATGCAATACAGCATTAACAGGAACTGCAAATTCTTAAATGAGACTACACACTGCAAAGTGAGACCGAAATAACAACATTCAGGGTTCTGGATTTTTTCTCCCTTTGATTGCTTAGTTGTCTTTCAGTCTGATAAAGTGTAATATGTAAAATCAAGTGAGCTGCTGGTTTGATTTTCTTGGCTGCAAGAAAGGATGTGCACCAGCCTGGTTCAGCTGTGCGGTGTTCAGACGAGGACTGCTTTCACCTGTTGCAGTTGATGTTTTTTCTTGCTGTATGAAGTCTTTCAATGCACAGGGGGACTGGCAGCGATGAGTCTCCTCTCTGAAGTAAAGGAGCTTAACAAAAAATAGCTTTATACAGCATTATATATGTTATATATACTATATTTAGTATACTATAATACATATAGAAAAATATAAATATCAATACTTAAAATGATTGTAAGAGGACCTGAAATTTCCCACTACAGAGTACCTCAGCAATGCCATTCTCCCAGGAGGACCATGACCTTAGCTAACATCTTTGTTCCCAATGAAGCAGCTGAGGGTCCTTGAACATCACCACCTACACCCCAGTTCAGTGCCTAATTACACAGGCCGTGACAGTTTCTTCTTCCAGCTTTCACTTTCTATTGGTAAAGCTTGAGCTAGGCTTAGAAATAGATTTCAAAATTCATTTTTTAGAATTAAAGACCAATTTCCTGACAGTTTCTTATATCCATACTGATGAACCTTTTATGTTGGTGCCTGATCCAGCCTCGGAGGCCTCACCTTACTTATTCTTCCTTATTTAAGTCTCTCGAATCAAAAATTACTATTTTATCACACTCTTCTGTTGCTCTACTGCCCCTGTGAAGTCATTCTGATATAAATACCCTGAACTCGTAGTCCTGGTTACTGTATTCCTCTTGTCTCTCTCTGTGTCACCTCTTCAATTACACCAAATGACAATTCTGATACTTTGTTTTGTTTTAAATTTGTATTCTTGGTAAATTGACCTGGGGAGAAAAAAAAAAAAAAAAAAAAAAAAAAAAGGATAAAGAGAAAAGCATTCCTGGTTCATCCTTCTGTTTGTCCTGGTTGTTTGTGACCATGCTCTGCACTGGATTTTCGTTATTAACTGCCAGCCAGCTTATAAGTGACCACTTTTGATCTGCCGTGAGCAGAATGAGTGGAGTCTTAATTTACCTGTTAAGTCCTGTCACCAGCATGGAGGAGGAGCAGATGTGCTTTCCCTCCCTCCCTTTGATATATTAATTTTGTCCACAGGCTGAGCAAAATGAAACAGAAGTTGCACTGAAAATGCTACTGATCATCTGTGTGATCCCTTTTGCATTCTTTGTTTGATCTTATTTGCATCATTTACCTTAGCTCCCTGGAAAATGACCAGGTTTTGTAGGAACACATTAACTGCAACTGCAAAATGAAAAATCCTGAGACATTTTAGTGGTTTTGATCAAGATTTTCAAATCCCAGTAAAAATCATACTCTAAGCTGTCTAAGGACAATTTCTAACTGACATTCTTTGGTTTTGATATTTTATTCCAGGTCTTTGTTGGTTTCTTCTCTGTCACTAAAACCTAAACGAACACAGAGATGTAGCTTAGAGACCCAGCTGTATGTCCATCTCTCTAATTTTCCATTCCAAATTTGTCAATTTTATTTTCCTGTTCTGTACTTCTATGTCTGAGTGTCTTCAGCCACTGATCACACAAGAGATAAAGTCAAATCTAAAGAGTTTTATCTGTCCTGCATGAGCAAATGTCAATCCCAGGCTCATCTGCCATGGTACTACAGTAAAATTTGCCCCAAAACAAGTATTTACAGCTGTGGGAAATTTCCCAGTTCCTCCTTTGGCCTTCAGGACAGAAATATGTTACCTGCCTAAACAAAGATCATAAATGCTAAATCTTCTCTTGCCATGAGCATGCAGAAAAGAAAATATTGTTGGATATACAGATTAAGGTGTACACAAAAGAAAGCCACAGATTCTTTCTAGAAATATAGAACTCCTCCAAGGAAAGTTAAATGAAACAATAAACCTTATATGAATTAATTCAATAAGTTCTGTTTAAATCAAAACTATTTTTATTTCTTTTCTTTATCCCATTAAAAAACATCTGCAACACTGCACATTATATATATGTTATCTTTAATATAAATAGTCTGCTTATTAGAACTAAACTATGTAAGTTTTTCCCCTTTAAAGATTCTCAATAATTCATATCTCAGATTCTAGACATAATATCAGATTAGTTGAAAGCTAGCTTTTTTTCTTTTCTCTGAGAATCAATAGGTAACAAGCCATTATGTACCAAATTCCCCAGGGCAAACGGAGATATATTATAATGTTGGTGGGTGAACTGAAATAATAACTGGCCTAATACATATAATCGCTAGAGCAGTTAGTGTCTAACCAGTATTTCAGGCATGGATATCTACACTGTGGACCATAATCTTCATTCTTCCCTCGATATGTCAATTGTGCCGATGATCAGATTTGCTCAAGCCTTAATTTAGCACTTGTTACTTCTACTAGGTTAAATGCCAACCAGTCCTATTGCAGTTATTATAGCAAGTCTTAGGTTGACTTGGGCAGAAATCAAGAACATATAAACACCATTCTTTATTGTTGGTGTTAGAAAAGCATTCTTGCAATGGAAAACCTTGCTAATAATTTAACGTCCCTTCTATACCCACAACCTCCTGGGCTTGAGAGAACAGGATTATCCCACTGATTAAACATTGGTGCATTTATGTCACTTTAATTGCAGCATCACACCATTGGCCTGGGATTTAGCTCTGGATTGTAGACATCTAGGAGCAGGTGTTGAACTAGACACCTAATTTACTTTTCTAGCTAATTGTGAGCTAGTTAATGCAGTCAGTGGAGCTTAGCTGAATGCATCTATATTAGAGTGAGCTGAGCAATTCTCTAGACTCATTTCATTGTGTTGGTTACCACTGTGTATAACGAGAAATTAGAAACCTAGCTCCCCTGTAGGCATATTGGGACACCTGCCCTGTAGGCATATTGAGACATCCAAATTGAGGTGTCTACGGTCTGGAGTTGACTCTACTACACTTAATGACCTGACCGGCTCATCTCTTGATAAGCCAAATATCTTATACAAGCTGCCTGACAACTTGTTATGAAAGTATCTCCTAATCATGCTGTAATCCAGTAAACGAATACATCATGCTGTATTTAAAAAAAAACCAAACAAAAAACAACAAACCAAACCACCACCACCCCCAAAAAATCCCCAAAACAAAACCCAAACCCAAAAAAAACCCCACCTTTTTCCATGCCACAGCTACCCCACGCAATTGACTGCACTTCTCAGAGCACAAAGCCTTCCTTTTCACACCATTATAGGCATTAAAACACCTTTGTATGACCAACAGCACCCAGGTATTACTCCGTTTGACACACACTACCCCACCTAAGTACAGGGGTAACAGCTTACATGTCCTAAAGAAATTACAAACAGACATTAATGTTTCTTACAGGGAGAACACCTGCAAATTTAACTGACTATAAGAGGAAATATGTGGCTGGAGGACTATGAATACCGAAGTTTCCCGAGGATCAGTCACAATTCATCATTTTGATAATGACTCTGGCACACACTGTAAGCGCAATAGTCTGCAGTCTGGAATTCAGCTGCACAAATCCCTTTTCCATCAGTGACTCCCCACTGCTGTCATTAAGGTTACGCTCATGCAGAATGGGAGGGACACGGTGGTGGGTTAGGTCTGAGACGTGGTTTCACGGAGAATGAGGTTCAATGGGTTTGCTCTGAACTTGTGTGACTATGTCCAACTCCAACCTTCTGCTTCACAGCTCCTAAGTCTCCACAAATCATTTGCTTAAGGGAACTGTCCTGAGAAGGAAGGCTGAGCCTTGGAGGCAAAAATTCACAGAAAGCATTTTAATGCCAAACAAACTGAGTTAAGGCTTAAACATAAGCTTTAGAAAAGGAAATCTCATTTTAGCACATGCACAATCCAAATCTTTCTACCTTCTCAAGGTCTTATGGATCAAAAAACACAGCTGTCAGCATTGCGAGTAGTGGTGGAGAGAAGTGCTATCAAACAACTGCCTGAAGCCCTTTTCCAAGTCACATGTACAGCATGGGCATAGAGTCTGTTTCTGGTATAATAGATCTCCTTTATTTTGTGTTCTTCTCTGTTCCCTGCCCTCCTCCCCCCCCCCCCCCCCCCATCTTTAGCCTTTCTAGGTATGGTATCTTCTTATCTTCTACAGATCCTCAGCTGCTCTGTAAGTCCAGTTTCTCTTTCTCTGGTCACAAGCTCTCATCTAACACAACATCTACCCTGATTGCTCACCTCTTGTGCTTTTGGTTGACATGCACCCCACTTTTTTAATCTTTTCCCTTCCTCCTGCCCCCCCCCCCCCCCCCCCCCCCCCCAGCTTTCAAACTGTTGAGTTCTCATTTTTGTTCATATTGCATTAGGCTGCATATAAATCACACATTCTCTGTTACTGAGTCAACTGTTCTTTCCAGTTCCTTGTCTGGCAATGCTCCAACTGGACCATTTTGGTGTCTACAGCACTGCCAAGTGCAACATGGGGGGTGCAGATGCTGATTTCCCGTTTGGTTTGTTAGTGGGATCGAGGTGATTTGCTTGTTGGAAGGAACCATTCTGGAAGGCTATCTCTGAACCTCTGTGCAGAAAGCCACGGAGCAAGCCTGGACCTTCAGTCTGCCCACTGCAAAGCTGTTTGCTTTCTCCCAGGCTCTTTGCTCTGCTCCGTTTTACTCTAGCCAAGAAAAATCTCCTCCGGACAGGGCTAGTCCTGCGCAGTGCAGGCATAAGCCAGTCGGAGCTGTTTGGGCTCAGGGTCTGTATTATTTAGCAATACAAGTTGTGATCCTGAAATTCTGCTTAAGCCACTGGTTTACGTTAGCTGTACCATTTGCTCTTGTGATCCCATTGCCTGAGCTCAGAAACCCCGGGTTTAGGGTCAGGTATGGCTCATTATTCTAAACCAAATAATACGTGGTATTATTTCCACAAAATATGAAGTTCCTACTTCTAATTAGAGGACATTGAGTTTCTTCTCATACATGACACATAAAAATCACATAGGTAATTGTCTAAGCATGGAAAGTAGCTTGAGTGTCCTAAACAAAATATAAGGTGCTTTACATTCAGAAAGATGCAAAAATTATAATAATATTATATTTTGTAATAATGTAATAATAATAAAAAATAATACACAATAATATTTGTGCATTTTACTGAGCAAAAGAGAAATATGTAGAAGGTGAGATGTTAGGACACACAATTGGTCCAGAGCTAGTGTGTTGTTTGTGCCTCCTCCTGACTGTTTGGTAGCATCCTAAAGGTGAGAAGTGATGACACTTAAGTGACAAAACTTTGTTCAGGTAGGAGGTAGAAAGATGTACCACAACTACATTTGGCCTAGGATTTTTGTCTGCTATGAATTTTGACATTCTTTTGGTAGATTAAATTTATTCCATATTCCTAATTGGGCTGGCTCCTTACACATCTGACATGTCCTGTGTGTCTGCGCATATGCATGTGAGAGAGAAAGAGAGACTAAAGAAGAGTTATCAGTTTTCTCTTAAAAATTTTTAGATTTCTAAGTAACATATTGGGTATGTCAATTTGAAAGAATACAAGAGCTGGGGAAAACAAAAAATATTAGGATTTTGTAAGCAGGAAAGAAAACTGTGCCCTGGTTGTGTGTATATATGCAAATTTTGGAATCCTTTATTTAATTTTCACTTGATCCAAAGTAGTATATAATTTCAATAAAATATTGGATTACTAAGTATCAAGAAAAGATTCCAAGGTTTGACTACATAGGTAACAAATTACCTAGGATTTTTATTTTTTTAAGTGTTCTTTACATTAATCTTTATTTCCCCTTTCTGTTATGGTAGTCTAATCCAGGAATAGTTCTATCGGAATCAGCAGAGTTAAAAATCATGCAAGACCAAGAACAACGCTGGTAAAACAAAATGCACTTGAAATTCAGGCATGTTTATGTCTCAACTTTCCACTTTTCCTATCACAATAAAGAAATCTGACCTCCAAATCTCTGAGCCAGGGTTGCATTTCCACTGTGCTTCAGATGGGAAAGGATATCTGCACTGGGAATATTGTCCAAACCCATGATTAGTTTTTAAAAAAGCAATGCAGAAAGAAAACAGATGTTAACTTTTGTGAGGAAAAAAGTGATTGGCAGAGAACAGAAACTGAAAAATCGATGTTTTAGCATAAAATGCCTTTAATTGGAAATGGCGATACCACAGTGGGAGAGGAAAGCTGTCTTAAAATGTAAGACATAGCTCGAGAGCAACATTCAGTCTGTACTTCCATTCGGAGACGAGAACTGGTAATTTGCAAGCCCACAGAAGCAGGGACCGTCTGTATTTCTGGGATGTTCTGCATATTCTGCACGTAGCTAATAACATGCTGAAATGTCAGGCTTGTATTTCATCTACCTTATAGTTACCTATGTTTGCCTTTGGACTGTCGAGGACAACATAGAATTACCATAGAAATACCACACTTATCTTGCAAGCTATTTGTCATACAGATTTCCCTTTAGGGAAAAAAGCTGTGTTAGTGATTATACGTTCCCTTAAAGGAGGCATCATTTCCCCCCTGAATCCAGTAATCGCGGTTTAATGAAGTTAGAACAGTCATTCCCAGCTAAGATGCCTCACATGCCAGATTTTATCTCCCAGTCTCTGCAGACAGAAATTTAACACAGCCATTCTTTACCCGGCAGTTTGTATACCGGGTTCCCCTCCTCCCCCACTTCCATTTGCACATCTTCCTCCTTACTGTTCCTTCAGTGATGAGAGATGCAGTGATTGATATGGTGAGATGAGCCCGGGTACTGTAAATCAGGAGGAAAGCACAGGAGCTGGAGCAGCTCAGCGAGGTGCAATGCAAACTAGCCGAGCAAGGCTTTATTTTTGCTGCATCATCACAGAGACAAATGACACTGTAAATGAAATGGGGAGGCATAAAGAAAATGATGTACTTTTGGGGTTGTGTGGGTTTCATGGTTTCCACCCCCACCCCCCACCCCCACACCCCCACCCCGGCTAACCAAGGTCTAACATTATCTGGGAGGAGGGCAAGACAATTAAAGCAACACTACGTCTCCTGTTCTACTACACTATATATATTCTACATAT
Organism: Falco naumanni; assembly: GCF_017639655.2. Classification (NCBI taxonomy): domain Eukaryota; kingdom Metazoa; phylum Chordata; class Aves; order Falconiformes; family Falconidae; genus Falco; species Falco naumanni. The sequence goes on along the minus strand of NC_054055.1, from coordinate 6,775,324 downwards.
ATATATATTCTATTATACACTACAGGAATGAAGTATATGAATTAGTAAGACATGCTTAAAGCTAAGCACACCCTTAAGTTGGTCTGGATTTTGCTTTTAAGGAATGAAGCACAAACTTTGAATGAAATCCTTTCCCTTAAGCCAACAAGCTATTACTGCACGGCAATCATCTTTTCCATGTTTTTTCTTTGTTCCCTTTTAATTAGACAGGAAAACTTTGTGCTAAGCGTAATGAGTTTGAGTGGTGCATGCCCCATTTCTAGTAGTATTTGGGCATAAAGCTACTTTACTTGGGTGTGCCGTGGCTTCATTAATACCCGTATATTACTTTGAGATCTGTGGATCAAACTGTTGCAATAATTGTCTCTCCTGCACCAGACGAGGTAAGACAGAGCAGACTACGTCTAATATGCATTACCCATGTATATCACAATGTGAATGCGGAGTTTGAAATAGCATAACAAAAATACTTCCCAGACAAGTGCCATCCCTCCAGCCAGCAGCTCCCAAAGCAGTCCACAGAGGCTGCACGAAGGGCAGTATTTCTCATCATTTACGCTTGTGGTCATACTTGTGCCACAGTGACTGAGGCATTTCAGTTCTGCAAGGCTGTGGCTCATTTAAAACAAAGTAGGAGCTAAGGTAATAATACAGCTCGTAGTAGCTGTATGAAAAAAAAAAAATCTATAGGAAATGGCAAGGTTGATCTCATCCTTCTCAAATTATTTCCATCAAAAAATTAGATGTACTCATAAGACCTTTTTAAAAGTACATTTTTAAAACAATCAAAAAATAATGTTTTTTCCTAAATTGTTTATAAAATTCTATGGATGATAGCTTCTATATCCTGCCCTGCAGTGCTGGAAGCTGTTGATTTGCACTGTGAAACAGCTTTTCAGCCCGTCTTGGTAGATGGCTCTTTTGAAGTAGTAGGGAGAGGATCCTATATGTAATATGACATGAGTAAGCTTGTAAGTGGGAGGATTCCCCTCATCTTGTTGATAGTAGGATTTGGATAAAACTCTTGTCTAATTGGCTGTGAATGAACCAATGTTTTTCATTAATGCCACATTGTCCTGAAACTTTGAAGAGTAATAGCCTGATGGAAGGGACAAATAAAAATACCCAAAGAAGTAGTTATCCCAACTGTATTACTCCTGATCATGTCTAATTACTCTTACTTTGAGAGCTGAGAGGGAACAAAATTAAATTTTCTGCTTGCATTTGTAAAGTCAGTAAAATTTTATGCAGGAGGGAAAATAAGAATTGCTGAATCATTTTAAGCATGAACATATGAAGATCTCCATTAAAATGGAAAGGGGAACATACTGTCCAAAGAATAAAACAAAACCTGTTCCACGCTTTGGATAGTATTGCTTAGCATCCAGCCTATCATCTCTTCTGATCAGTGAATTTGCTTGCAACGTTTTGATATTTTAAATTTCCTATTCTTGAATTTTTGAACTTGCTGTTGCTAAATGTCACATGTGTGCAAAATGGGGTTTGAGTATCTTTTCCTCCAGATATACACATACCCACACTACTGTATCCCCCCACCTCTCCTGACCTCAGGTTCATGATATACACTAGTCCATACCTGATATCCTGATTTCTCCTATTGCAAGCTGGTCACCTGTGCCTTCCTAAGCAGGGAGATCTTAATTCAAGTGGGGACCTGAAAGTGTCCTGAGCAGACAGAAACAAATGACATGTTGATGGAAAGAGCACATAAAAAGATAAGTTGGAACTTCTGCAATTGCTGTCTTCAGCTGCAGGTTGTTTTCACGTTTCTATCAAGTTATTTCCTTCTGCTGCCTTTTGGGGGAAAAATTGGCACCAGTTTCTGCTGCCCCCTCATGCCTGTCCCCAGCCTGGTTCCAGTGCTGTTGGCTCAGCAGCGTGGGGACAACACTGAACAGCACCAGGGAGATGACGTGGCTGCAAAGTGATGCTGAGAACAGCACCCATAGCTGCACAGCCCTGGCTGGTTTGATTGCAGCTTCCTGGTGATTTAATTTGCATATTTTCCTCCCAAGTGCATGCTTATCAATCTCCTTCATCAGCATTTTAAAGATAAATCTCTCCTTAGTTCCCTCAGCCAGAACAGGATGGGGACAGTGCTTGTACATATTTCATTGCAATTTGAGTTCTTAAAAATGTAGTATTTTGACTGAAATTGTGACTGCTCTACACCATCTCCATTTAGAGGTGCTTCGCATCTTTTGGTGTATGTTGAGGCAACTGATTATGAATAAAGTTTGGGTTTATCGGGAAACTAGCATTGAATTATTACTGTAGCAGAACCACTATCTTCTCTGATATGTGTTGTGATCCCTAAATATAACCTACACATTGTTTGCCTTTTCCACTGCATTTTTTAGTGAGCTGAGGCTTTGGAGATTTTTTTGCAATGATTCTCACATCTTTTTCCTGGTCAGTTGGCTAAAGCAAATTTATTTTACATACTTTTTTCTGTCTGCCTGTCTTTTTGCTTTCTGGTTTTGCTATAAGACTTATTATGCTTTTTTAGTAGGAAACTTCATAATTGTTGCTTCTTTTTGTTAGGGCAGTTAATGAAATAACCCTGATTCCTTGTTTTTTGCTCATATTATTCCACATCCCATTTTAGCATCATTTGCTAATGCGGAAGTCAGATCTGACACTCAGACAATCATATCTAAGAGCCAACACTGATTTGTGTAGTTGCTTATTAACGTGGTCATTCATCTGCAAAAAGGATCGTTTTGGTGCTATTTCCTCTGCCATGTCATTTAACCATTACTTCTAGCATTTAGTGGTGGTACACAATGAGTACAGTGTATATGTACATCTAGTTCAACATGCATGGGTGCGTGTATGTGTACTTATCATGTTTTACTCCTACTAATATCCTACTTTTATCCAAGATGAGGGGACTGCCCAAGTATAGCAGTCTTCTCCCTTCACAAGCATTTTACACGTAGGTTATGAAAGACCCGTTTTACAGGAAGGTAAAGAGAAACGTGAAGCTACTTGAGGCTAAAGCTCAAAGAGATCCAGACATCTGGGAACAGGAGCAGAACCAAAAAGCTTTGACAAGTGTGGGTTCCTGATGGCATGACCAGAGAAGGTTGGATGCCTCCAGGTGGGGCTGGAGACATAGAGAAACAAGCAGGGAGCTGCTTTGGGCTGTTCAAGAGGAAATCCTGTTGCCTTTGATATTTTGCTCTGAAATAAGTGCTGGGAGGTTAAACCTGAGGGCAAGGGCAGTGCACAGAGGGAGAGGCACACTGGTGAGTACAAAGGTTTCAGTTTGACTGTATTGGAGTGCTTAGATTTTTCCACTTCAAAATATGTTGGCTTTTGGATTTTGGTGGGGTTTTTTTCCCCCACTTCTCCAGTTTTATTTTGTACTTTAATATAGAGTGAAAACAGGTTGAGATCAGATTGGAGCATTATATCTTCTTCTTTTCTAATGAACCATTTCTACCACCTGATATCTGACTTTTATTGCCATTATTTCTGCATTGGAATTCAAGAAGATTTTGAAACATTTAGTCTTCCATGAACAAAAATCCAAATTGCAGAGTTCTGGCTTTGCTTTTCCCCTTTACACTGACATCAAATGGGAATCTGATTCTTCCTCCCTTTGAATCCTAACAGTGTGCCAGCCTTTTCAGCACAGCTGCGTACTGATTACAGCATTTTCTGGACCTGTCTGCATGGTCTCTGTCCCTTTGTCAAGTTTTGGTAGTTAATTTAGACCAAGCTCTTAATTACTTTGCTCAGGAACATTTTTCCTTACCCAAGCATGTGAACTATTCTCACTGTATACAGTGGATTTCGGAAGAAAAAAGAAAAAAAATCATAATCCAAATACCTCAACACACTTCTATTGTGGTGTTTTTATTATTTAATATTTTTTCTTTTTTCTGGACACAATTGTTTCCTTTTCCTTCTCACACCACTATGTGTTCCTATTTTCTAGTTCATATGGCTTGTAAATTGTTTTCAGCCTATCTTTAGTCCAGCCCCTAATTGTTTACTGAATGTGATTGCCTCCTGTTATTTCTTCAAGATTCCAATTTTGACTGTAGAGATTGTATTCTCTCCCTCTTGCCCTTTAACACCTCTCAGCACTATGGCAGTAGATTTTCCATGCAAACGCACTTTTTCGCATTTCAAAGCCTCTTTCCAGCGCACTTTAACATCAAAGTCTGGCCACTGAATATCTAAAATCTGATTCTGTTATCTCCTTTCTTCCTGAAGTGTCTTCATCCTCATGCTTCCCATACCGTAACCCCTCTGCTGCACAGCATCTGCCATGTACTTCACATGGAATCACAGCAAGTACTCTGAAGAGCCTCCAGTTCTCAAAAAATATATTGCTTGAGTGTTTATCCTTGCCTCAACTCTGTTTCCATCAACTGAACCACAGAAAGTATAAGATGGCTCTTTCTGAATTGACCATTAAAGCAAATTGATTATACAGTTAGCAAGCATATTTCATACGCTGATATATTACTTAAAATATTCTCTAAAAAGCAAAGGCACCTCTGCCTTACCACAACAGCTATTGTTTTCCTGTAGAGTGTCCAGGAGTTGCTCCCAGTTCTCTATTGTACATGTAACATTAGTTCAAGTGACTATAATAGAGTTTTGGTTTTGTTTTTACTTTCTGAGAATTAGCATTGCATTAATTCACATTTCTTTTATAGCTGCCAGGAAGAAAACGTTCTATTAATCTATTGATTTACTAGAGAAGCAGTATCTCCTCTTTGTTTATTAATTACTTTTGAAAAAGGGAAATAAATTCTCATTATTCACTGCTCCATTACTGAAAAGTACCTTTGAAAGCATTACTCAAAATTTCCAGTGTGAAAAACACTAATGAAATGAATTTCAAACAAATTTCTCATGAATTCTCCAATTGGAAAATTGGAGTAAGACTGCAGATTCACTAAAAAAAAAGGAAATGGTGTGTAGCTGGTAGCTAATATATTTGTAAACTTCATTTAGGAAGAGCACTTGCTGAGGTAGTAGAAAGACGTGAAAGAAGGGAACGTGTTGTTAAAAGCTACGGCAACAAGTGCCAAAAGGACTGACTGAGGAATCGGAGACAAGCTTCAGCCTGGCTACCTGAGCTGTGACCAGTGACAGAACGACCTCAGAGGACAAGGGGAAAAGAGAGAAGCAGAAAGATGGGTGCCAAGCTGCCTCACTGCAGTTGCGCATGTAGTCTGATGAAAAAGAATTTCAGGTTTTCATTATCACCACTAAAGTCTCCCCCCCAACCCCCGCCAGTGGTGTATCCTCATCTTCCACTTGTTTTTCCACCTTGCCTGCCCCTTGGGAAGAGACATCCTTTCTCCTTTGCTCAGCTGTTGGTGTGCCTCTGCTGTTGGGGATATGCTGATTTCACATGGTAGAGATGTTCAGCTAATTGCATTTCGCAACATGGCAGATTACCTACAGAGAATTTCTCTTTGAAGGCTTCGTGCATCTTCTCTGGCTAAATTAAGATATGTTTATTAAATGCACATTTAATAAACTGGCAGAAGTAGGTATTAGAAGCCCAACAAGACAAAAGCAAAATGAGTAACTACACCGATTGACTTTTCTAGGTATTAAGGTTCCCCCCAGCTGTGAGAAAACTTGCCAGTACTGCTGCATGGTGCAGCTGAAATGATAGACCACATTAAATTATAACATTTCACACTCACAAGGAGCACTTTGGAGCTGGAAATTGTCAGTGTTCTCACTGTTTTGTTAACTGAAACTATTAACTGAAGAACAAGAGAGCCATCATCCTATGTCAAACCACAGGGCTCACCAAGCAAAAATCCTGCCTTCGGAAGCAGGCAGTAACAGCCACCTAAAGATGAATATGAGAAACAGGACATGTATAGAGCAATTATTACCTTCCCAGCTTCTGGCTGTTCACATCTAGAAACTTCCAAAGCAAGAGATCATGCCCAAACTCTGATCTCTGAGAGCCACATGAGTTTCTCTGGTCTCTGTCTGAACTCAGTTATGCTTTTTGCCCGCTTGTAACAGAGCTTTACATTGTAACTATACTACGTGGATAAGTATTTTCTTTTGCTTGTTCTTAAACCTGATGTGTCTTCACGCCATTGGCCCTGCTCTGGTTTCCCTGTTGGAGGAAATAATTAAAAGTTGTCATCTACTTATCCTTTTTCATATGATACCTAATTTTTTTTATATTTATCAGTAGTCGGCATCATCCCTTTCCTTCCTGCTCTCATTGCTTTCCACAGGCAGGGCTCACTTTTTTCTCCAGACTATTTAACAGATTACAATCACTGTGCTTAATCTTTAATTATTTTCACCTGTATTTATTTTGAAGTTAACTTCCTCTGTATCAGATCTGAAGAGCGTGCACGAAATTTGAAAGGTAGCTTTTTATTCTTTCTAACAGTATCGGTTGAACTAACAGACTATGAACCTTGCCACTCTCATGTCCTTGAACAAGTACTGCAGCCCTTACCAGAGACCAGAGGATTCACACAGAGAAGGTATCATGGATGCTCTAATCTCAGGAAGACCATCAGGCTCAAGCCACACTCCAGCAGACAGGATGGAGCACGCACCTCACTGATCTCAGGGTGAATCTTCTGGTGTCTAGTAAGTCATGAACATCAAAAGAAGATTTTCCCACTGCCAAGGCATTATGCAAACCTCTTTTCCATGAGGGTTCCCTGGAGGGCAGTAAGGCAAGTTCACATGGCAGCAGCACAATGATTTTGTTGGAAAATAGACCGACCCACAAGGTGAAAGCTCAAGAAACCAAGCTTTGTGAGCTCTGCCGTTCACAGAGACAAGTCCTGAAAATACAGTATGAAAGCTGTTAAATTTAAAACCTCTTAAAGTTTGGAATGCCCTGCTGACTGGAAGAAAAGAAAAAGAAAATGACCACAGAAGTGTGTGCTGTCTATCTTAATTAGCTGTGGCTCCTGTTCTTATGATGTATCACAGCCCTGCCTTTGTCTTCCTCCAGGCCGTTTCTTTATGGAAAGACCTTCCCACAGCAAAAGAGTGAGGAGCTCCCACAACCCTGTCACACAGGATGACAAGGGAAGGGCTGGGAATTGATCTGGGTCTATCAAGCTCAAGCCCAACACTTTCCAAGAGAAAATTAAAACAGAATATAATAATTTTTTGGGGAACAAAGTTGACAAATGCATTGCGGTTGGGGATTTTTTTATTGCTGTGGCTTTTTTCCCCCTTTTTTTCTTTTTGTGTGTTTTTTAGCTATATGCAGGATTGCTGCATTTTTGTTGAAACCATTCTCAGAAACATAATTTCAGAAAATACATAAGTCATGGTGATTTATGGCAGTGTGCTTTATATTTGCACCACTAGTCAGGTAAAACAGAAAATTTAGTATCTCTAGCATGTGTATAGTTTCAGGCATTTTGTGAACAGGGTGTCATGGGATGGTCAAAAAATGTATGGACTTGTCTGCCAGCTTTTGGGATGTCTGTGTTGACTGATTTCCAACATATAATAATGATATAGGAGACAATATAGTTTTCTGTCTTTGTGAGCCTCATTTATGTCTTTGGCCAACACAGTCTACCCAGGTGAATAAGTACAAATATGTACTACAATACTATATATATTCCCAGACTCTCCAGATGGAAAGCAGAAGAATGGCATCTGTATGAGAAGTCATCTCTTCATCAGTCAAATAAATACTGCAAAGTCCTGTCCTGCCCTACCTCTGAAGGACACAAATAAAATTCAGCTTGATGTCACTGAGGACCTCCACTATTTATCAGTACTCACAAAAGAGGGACAAGTTATGGTAACACATTTAAGAGAAAGGCAGAGTTTTCTGAGGGAAATGAAGATGTTAAAAAGATCTCCTATTGCCCAAGATCAGATAACAAGATCATTAGAACAGTTAAAAACTTGAAATATTGAGTCTCAAATCTGTTAGACACTGTAATTCTAAGAAAAGTAGGAAATAAAATAGGAAAGCCCTTTGGCACATATTTATATGTCTCACTAAGGATATGGAGGAATAAAGAGAGTTGATAATGGAACTGTCCCTTAAAGTTACAAGATAATACAAATCTCTAAACCGGCTGTGGGCCTGGTCTTAGAAGATGCAATATTCCTTCCCTCCCAGTATCCCTCAGATGCTTCAAACATATCAGATGACCCAGAATTAAGGCAAAAAAAAAAAAAAAAAAAAAAAAAAAAAGTAGCAAAAATGACAGAAGTTTCAACTGCCTAGCTATGAGAGAGTTGAAGTAGACAGTAATTCCATAACTGTTGCTGAGATTTTACAGTAATGAGAATTGAGCATGCAAAAAGGACCAAGATGATGAGAATAGTGTTACGGCATATCTGTCTCCTACCATAGCCAGCAGAAGGCATCATGAATGTTCAAATAACATTCCATTTAAAAACATACTCTGCTCTGATATTTGCACTGATTTTCATATGAATTAATGGTGCCACCTGGCTAATGTGCGAGAGTAGTCTCCATTATCTTAATCTTTATGCGTTTAACAATGTCTTCGTATTTATCCATTACAATACCATTGTGAGGTAGAGACAATTTTATCTGACAGATTACCTGTACTGGCTGCACAAGGGAGCAGACACCTAAATCTTCTAAGGTGCTAGCATACTCGTTATCCATTGAAATGGGGACCCAGCCCTAAGTTAGATGCTCTGAGTGAAAAAATTAAATCTAAGTCTCCAAATTAAGGTGAGATTCATCTTGCCACACTCCAAATATCAAGTACCCAGCCTAAACTAGTTGTCTCCAATCTTTCTGTTTTCCAGGACAATTCAGCTATATATGGAAAAGACAAAAATCCTGGGATAGGCATAATTGCTCTAAAAAAGGTGGGCTTCTAAAGAAACTTAGATATTCATCTGGTGGCAAAGCTTTTGACAGGTTGAGTTCAAGGAGTTTAATCCTGTCTTCCAAACAGCTTATTTGTCATCTTCTGCTGCAAAGTCAGTTATTTTCAAGGACTCAGCAGGGTCAATCCAGGCAGGCAGCATCCAATAATTTCTGTTTCACTGGTAAATGGTACTATTTTAATTTGGCTTTGGATGATTTTTTGCCTCTGGACTAGTCATAGTGGTTCAGGTTCTGGTTTAATTTTACATAACTCCAGTTAACATGTGCTGCAGTAGTGTCGTTCATAGATAACATCTACATTTATCTGCCTTCTGCATTGAGCAAATTTTTAATATTTTTCATTTCTGTGTTACCACTTAGTTGCAATTGTTGTTCAACTGTTCAGCTGTTAAACAGCTAACCGTTTCACTAAAGTGTTTAAAAGTATTATAAACTAAAGCAGTTTCTGCTAATGACCTAGTGTGGCTTCAGATGCAGCTACCTACTTTCAGGTGTCTGTTACGTATCTATACTATAGACAAGCATCTACCTGTATGCCAGACATTTATTGCTGCAGTCAATGAAGAGAGAGTCAATGCAGTCCACAAGACACAATTCAGGTGTCTTAAGTGTAGATATCAGCATGATTTCTGATACTGAAATTATGTGCCTGTCACAGGGTGTATGGAAGATCTCCACATTTCTGGAATGGCTGCTTGAGCTCAGACGGGGTAGCCCGGAACATCTCAAAGGGCACTAGGTGCCTAAGTTACAGCAACTACATTGATTGTTGAGGTATCCAGGGTATTATCTTGCTGACACGTTTTGGACTGTGCTTTAAGAGCTGAATATCAACTCCACAGAGTGTATTGCCTCGATCTCCAGAGAGTATGGGTTAGACACCTTGCCTGCATGCAAATGCTGCATGTGAACATCTAACTTTGGATATCTGAAATTCACCTCTAGTTTCCACAGTAACATGGGCTCCTTAGATTTAAGCAAAATCAAACGGTGATACACGGCATGCCTAACTACTTCAGCTCTATAAACCTGAAAAAATGTGTATTTCGACATGATAAGTATCTGTATGATAACAAACACAAGTCTTGACAGCCCCTGTACTTTTGGCTTCTAGAGGCAGCATGATCATAAGGATGGAAAACCCCAACTGCCTCTTGCAGCACATTATTCTCAATAAAGTATGTTGACCAAACATTCCTGTGGGGAAAAATACTCAAATCAAAACATACCAATTCTATCCATAGTTTGTGCTATTCAGCCAAGTGCATATACTAGCCTTCAGGACCACAGATGATATTTTTAAAGTTTAATTGCTCCCCAGTTAGAACTTGTTGGCCTGTTGTTTCATGTTGCCTTCTTTCTCATTGAACAGATGACCTGAACAACGGACTCTAAAAGTTAGCATCCAATGGGTGTAATTAAGTGGCACTTCAGTAAATGTTTTGTTATTTTGTTGACTCAGAACACTTTCTGGGTGCTGGGGAGAGGTGAGAGGGGTGACAAAGTGGATTAAATTGCATCGCTAGGAGCCCATCCATTGAGAACACAATTTACCAGCACTCATTATGTTTTTCTGTCCATCAACTACTTCTGAAACCACTTCAGCTGATCTCAGACCCTGGGATGGCTTATTGAGATAGTAGATGGTTTCAGAATATGTACAGGCATATACAAAGTCCTTTTGAATAAAACATTGAACACCAACTAACAGATCTGCCACAGGACTAGTCTTTGAAGAAAGCCTGTATAATTTTTTTATATCAGAAACTATAAAACAGGGAATGCACATTTCTGTGAAAGTCAGAAACCAGGATGCTAGACTTAACCTACAAAGATTCAGGCAGGTCAAGAGAAGCTAATAAATCATCTCTTCTTGTGTCACGACAAACTTGAAGGAGGAATCCAGGCTAGAACTTCCACGGGGTGAAAAAAAGTGGAGCAGATGAGAGGCATTTTCTATGAGGTGTTTCAGCTAAAGTGCCTGCTTTTCCAGCCTGCATTTGTTGAACAGCTAGACGTCTCTTTCTTTTCTTTTTTTTTTCTTTTTTTCTTTTTCCTCTTTGCTCTTTTAAGGCTATGGAGGTTTTTTTTGTTTTTTTTTTTTTTTTTTTTTTTTTTTTAAGGCTATGAAGTCCTTTGCTGTTGTTATATTTTTTCATTTAGGGAATGCTCACAGTGCAAGACAAATGCTGGTAATTTTAATCTAAGGAATTTGTATCATTGTTTTCCTCTGGCTGTGCAGAAGACTCCCCAGTGGTACCAGATAAACCCAGAGCTTGTCTCTATTGGAAGTAATTTGCCCTCTTTCCATTGCTGGCTCCGTGCAGATGTAGCGAGGAGCCTGGGAAGAGCCAGTCACAGGATGGGGCTTTATCTGAAGCTACAAAGCAACAAGCAGGTGTGACACAAAGCACAAAGAAGCAGCAGAAGAGAGAGACCTCTCCCTGTACTCTATTCTGCACTGACACACCTATCTCTGCTGCAAAGCTTGGTTCTTCAAGTAAACATATTGACTTTTACAACACCTTATAACCCCACCTGTCCCTCTTGATGACTGTCTCATCATGTGCTGCATCCTTTCAAAATCGTGCGTTGGGAGTCCTCTGGGGCAGTTGGCTCACTTGCTCATACAGAGACTTGCACAGTGGGGCCTTAAAGCATGATACTAGTTTCTAGGTGCTAAGAGAATAATAATAAACAATATTAAAAGCTGTAGCAGCTGCAATAAAACATGCATTTATATGGGTTAGCTTGATGCATAGCTAACAAATCATTTAAGCTTTTAAATACATATATATATATATAAATAAATAGCAACAGTAAATAAGATGAAACTGCAGCTGGGAGAGAACTCTTATGGCTGTTAATTTATATTTTTTTTCCCCACTTATCTTTCTCCTGCATAAGGGATAAGAATAGGTTTGCGCTGCAAATTCCAGGCAGTCGATCTCTCCTCAATGACAGTTTTGCTATAATTCTCCTAATTTCAAGCCCCTGCTTGAAAAGGTAACTGTAAACGGCATCCAGGCCATTTTTGCAGTCATCGGCAGCTGACTCAGTTGATTCATTTTCACAGATTTAAGTTCTTGCATGCATAGTCAATCCCCTTGGAAAAAGGCTGCTTCCCCATATCAAACGGCTTGTGCAGACACCAAATCCTGATTTTAAAATAAGTGTAAAAGCTAAGGTTTTAAGGGTCCCTATCATCATTCCAGCCCAGTTCTCAGGAGGGAGTTATATGCCATTGACAAAATCTCTTCAAGAGTTTTTACAATGGTTGTTACGCCAGAAATAGTTGAACACCCAGAAGGAAGATCTAGAATAGTTCCTTTACTGAAAATCGCGTGTACGCTGGTCATCAAACATTTTTTAGCTATGGAATGATAGCACCCAAAGGGCTGACTTCTGATAAATAATCAAAATAGTTCTGACTCACTAATTTAATAAGGTAAATCACTGGCCAATGTTACTCATGTCGGTTCACACAGTTTGTTCCTTGCTATTTTTATCAGTATTAGTCAACAGGAATTTCCTCTGCAAGAATCAACAAATACTAGTGTGTAAAGAATATTTACATTTTAAAGACTGTTGGGTCAGCCTCGTATCATTATGCATCTGTTGAGTTTGTTCAGATTCCAAAAATGGCAACCAGACATTATGAAATCAGTGTAATCCCTGGAAGAGCTGAGACTGTTTAGTCTGGAGATGAGAAGAATGAAGGAAGACAGGATAATCATCTCCAAATATGCAGAAGAAACCTTGAAAGGGAAAAGGAGTAAAGCATTCTCTTTGTCCTCATTGAATCTCATAAGAAGCGAAGGCTTCAGCAGCATCAGAGAGGTCTGGGTGAAACTTCTGGGAGAACTTTCTAACAGGAAAGCAAAACAGAGGACTAGGGAGGCTGTGGGATCTGCCCCAGAGAGGTTTACAGAAAGCACACTGGAAAGGGTTTTTTGTGCAAGTTATCAAGGAATAATTTCTTGACACCACCCATTTTTTTTATTTTTTTTTTTTTTTACACAATTTTCTACTAAGCTCTTCTTTTCAAGGTTTTTTTTTTTCTCAGGAACAGACTTTCCACACCTTATTTCCCAATACCACTACTGCTGAGAAATTTGGGATTGAATTTCTTTTGTAGAAGTACATTTTTGTTAAACTATCTGTAGATAGATGCTTTGCCGTGAGACATAATCTAGTCAAAACCCAAAATCAGCTTTTTGCTTGTAAACTAATAGCCTGTTAACAGAAATCACAGCAGTTCTGCCTTTACGCATTCTGAAAATTGACCCAATACTCTCAATAATGAATGCTGGGTAAGGAGCTTTATTTCTACCAAAGAGCAGAAAAATATAGTCACACTTTTGATATGGCATTTATTGCTACTGCCGTTGTTGCTTCACATAATTTTGTTGTAATTATGTGCACCCTCTGCCTGTCCTTTTCTCTGGATAAAATTTGGATGTAGGAGCTTAGAGAGAAAAGTGGTAAGTGTTACAGAAAGCTGGACTTTCTGACATCCAAGATTTTTCTTGCTAGAATAACAACCCTGCTGTTTACAACAAAGGCAAGCAGCTTCCTCATGCTCCTGTTGTGATGACCATACTGATGTTCGCTGATATTATTGTCGGCGGATATGCTGCATGAGGGCAAGAGAGCCTGACTCCTGGAAACAGAAACCACAGGAACACATTTTTTTGAGATATTTTATATATACCCAAAGCCCTAAGCTCTCCAGAATCTCTTCTGCTATTCTTTAAATTTCAGATTCTCAGATCTCTGCAAATAAGGGTGGTCTCACATGAAAGCCCTTTCAGAGTAAATTCACTTAAGCAGATTCATTTGCATTTTAAAGAAGGGTGTAGGAGGTTGTAATTAAAGAAGGAATTCTTACTTAAATTTGTCCCTTCTCACAATTTCTTAATCATTTCTTCCTAATACCTGACTTCAGTGTTAGGAACCCTCCCTTTCCTCTGACTTGCAAATAAACAAACGCAGAAGTATTATCTTGACTTGATAATTGTGCAGGTTAAACGGTGTGGCTTTATATTGTGGCAAATACGCAGAGAATAAAGAAAAAAGAAGTTAAACTGCAAGCCCATTTCTTCACTGCCTTGTGCCTCTATCTATCCTTTTACCTTTTCAGCCCTGTTTAGCTGTATTACAATGACCTTGTTTCAGGGACTGTATCGTGCTACTGCTGCGTTATCGTGCCACTCTAACTCTGGTTGTGGTGTCTAGGTAGGTTACAAACTTAACTGGAAAATGATTCACATTTTCCTGGGAGGGAATTTTATCTTTTTACTTTAAAATTTCTTTTTAAATGAACGTATTTGCATAGGAACAGCTATAAATAAGAAGAAAAAAGAAAAAGTGAGCATATGTAAAACCAGGAATCTTTTGATAAAAGTTTTAAGATTTCTTGTAATATTTTTAATTCAGATAAAAACATCCCTCAAAATTAAACTTGAAAAGCATATATTGTAATTTCGAAGTCACACTGAAACAACAAGTTTAGCCTGTTTGGGAGTTTTAGAAGTGTCATTAAGTGTGTGTTTGTGGATTTCAAGGCCAGATTCTGTGGAAAGGAGTGCATTCTAACATTATGTGCAAAGAAATACACAGCCACAGTGTATTTCAGGCGATGAAATTGCTAGCATTGCTGTGATACTCCTCCCTTTATCCAAACTGACAAGGGTTGAGTAATTTAAAGAAAAAAAATATTTTGCAACTACTTCAAATATTCAGTATTTTAAATTATGACTCATCATCAAACGATTAAGTACTTTCCTCTTCTGGAGTACTTTGCTTTATTCTGCTGTAAGTCTTGCTTGGGCTTTTTGAATTCTGCTGGGTTTAACAAGGTTCAGACAATTCATTTTCTCTCAAGACGGTAAAATGTACACAATGTCATTTTTGGTTATAATTCTCTTCCATAATTTTGCTCAGTATTTTTTTTTTTTATTGGAATGCTTGTTGAAAATGGAACCATTAAATGTAACGTAAACATTTCTGAATTGAGATGTTAACATTTAAAAATTGCCTCATCTCCCTTTAATGTGTTTTGCTGTTTTTCTTGCCTAATTATCATTCTTTTCAATATTTATGTTAACATGACCTTTCTCTGACTGAATGGCTGTAACTGCTTCTCAAGTGCTTATAGCATCATGATTTTTAAATTAAATTATGTTGTTGTGGAAGAGATTGCAATGCAGTCCACAAAACAGCAGGGAAAGGAAGAAGTTTCTTAGTCTTAGAATATGAAAGTAGTAATAACCTTTACTGGTTCACTTTTCTAATCTATGCAACTGTACTGGAGCAAGTATGGCTGTGTTCCTTGTTCATGATTAAAAATATTCTACTAAATTAAATGCTGGTCACAATTGTGAGATTGACTAGCTGTGAAAGATTCTTTAATGCTGTAAAATGTTTATTACTTTTATTTATTATGCTTTCATCCTGCTGACAAAATTAAAGTTACCCCACAGATTCTGTTCATCCATGGGAACAGATCACAGGAACACAGGCAATAAGGTTTGGCTCCACATCTTGAATTTTCAGGACAATGCTATTCCACAGCCAAAACCTACTCTTTTGAAATCTGTGAGGTCTAAGGGTGCAGTATATGCCATAATAATAAGCAAATGCAGAATTTTCTTGTAAACGCTGGGAGATGTTTACTTTAATTTTCTGTGTATCTCTCACAGTATGTGTTCAGTTTGTCTAGAATCTAAACGTAAAAACTAGACTATCAGCCCAAATTCACTATGAAAACTTTTCTTGTATACCCAGCTTCCCAAATGTTGTCTTCCTCTGCCAGAAAAGGAGACAACTATCCCCAGTTCTTCCACTCTTCTCCATTTGGAGATGACAGTGAGTGAGAACACAATGAGCTGAAGGACAGGAATGACATGCATAAAGGGAGAAAGAGGGAAGAAAATAAACCACTGAAAAGAAAACCAAATCAGATATAGATATTTTAAGGTTTTAATTGTTTAAAATTGAGAGATGTAAAAAAAATTAAAGAGAAAGTAAGACTGAAGGAAAACACTGGATGTCAAAAAGACTGCCTAGAAAAGGGACATTAAAAAACAAAAAAGAGAAACAGCTCCCAAGCAGCAGCAAAAGGAAAGTCAGGTAAAACTTTTAACTGAAACAAACACTAATTAAGAAAAAATTTATGTAGGTATATCACTCTTTAAATCGATTTGACATAAAAATGCCACATTGAAATAACAGAATTGGCACCTAACAGAGCCAACAAGTTCAAAAAACTTGGTCCACCAGCACCCCACAGAACAAAGCCTAACCCAAAATGATGCTGAGCCTTCTTCAAGTACTTCTGTCTTCAAATTCTGAAGTTGTACTTTCTGCAGAGCTCGCTTGGACTGAGTTCCTTGGTGCAAGTGATGATGAGTTTCGCCCCCCGTGCACAAAATACATATACTCTCCTGGTTGACATTATCTTCTATTTTGAGAAGCTGGTGTATAAAGAGAGAGGTTTTTGTGAAGGTCCATGTATAAGCAAGATGGGCCAGTATCTTGAAGCAAGTTGCCACAGATGAGTGCTGTGTGCACCTTATGGGATATTCTGGAATATCAGCATAAAAAAAAAGGACAACATTGAGTGAACTTGCCTTGGCCAGCAGGACTCTGGCTATCTTGGGTCAATAGCACTAATGCAGTTTCTCCACCTTCCTCCTCTTCAGCCAAACAGTAAACACACTTGGTTTCCACATCCAGAGGATGCTCTATGGGTCGGCAAAGTGGGGGAGTTCAATTCGGCGCCCTGCAGGCTGCCAGATGGGTGGCTTGAGTTAAATAAGACAGGGTCACTGCCAAGAGCTTTGGAAAAACAGCACAAAAAGAGGGGGAAGGGAAAAAAAAAACAGAGAGAGAAAGAGAGAATACAATCATCTTCTTTTACAGGGAAAGATGTCAAACTGTCATGTTAGTCTCTGCTGAGGCTCTGAGTGCTAACGGTTGCCAGGGTAACTGTTGTGCCAAGCCTCAGCACTTATGTATTTTTTCCATTGATAATTGCTAATGTGAACAAGTGCTGGCTTGCACTTTACACCTGCCTGGCTTGTAAGTCTACCTTAATTGGATATGCCAAGATTGAGGAAAAAGTAATCTGCCCTTTCAAGACAAGTGACAGGTAGATGAAGTGTTGCTTAGGCCTTTACTGTAACAATTTTGCTGACAAAATTACTATGAATTGTCTTCCCACAGTGCACATATAGTGCCTTTATTTATGGAATCGAGAGTTTAAGCTTCAAGGTTCATTATAGGAAATTATGCTATAAAGTTTTTTTGGGAACTTCAGGTGCTACCTGGTGAAATTCTACTTTTACTCCTAGAGTTCAGAGTGCATATATATGCATGTATGCAAACAGTCTTTCAAAGTGATAGGAATGAGTAAAAAACAAAAGAAGATTTACCCCATATATATATACACACATAATAAAATTATTATTATTATTATTTGTTTTTAAAATGGTTAAATAAATGCTTCTAAGGAAAACCCCTGGTGAATGAATAAGGAAGGAGTTTTATTAAAAATTCTTTGGCTGGTAGTTTTTCGCACAATCTCATAAGTCATGTGGGACTTTGGAGTAGCCAGTTTTTGGGTGTCCCACTCAAAATATTTTGAAGACTGAAAGAGAAGAGCAGCATTTCAAAACTCTCTAAGAAGTAATTTCCCCTAAAAATCAGGCTGAAAGCCATGGAACGTCGGGGCTCTTAATCACTTAATGTTTTATCCAGGACCATTGCTTTCTTAATTAAATTATCTCCGTACATATTTTGGGCCACCCTATAAAATTCTTTTACCAGGGTCTAATTTGCTACTAAGCTGTACAGGACTGCCCCAAAAATGGTAGAAAATTTATTATAGGGCTTTGTTGTTGTTGTTGTTCTTTTCCTGGTCATAAGGAGATTACAGAGTTTCTATGCTCCGTTTTTATTTGCTTTTCATAGCTGTGTCAAGTCTGGCCTGCTCCACTGCTGAGTGTATTCACTGTGTTTAACTCTGCATTTCTTTGATGTTGATTTCCCAGTGCACTTAAATGAAGTTTCCTGAAAGCAATATGCCAGAGAGTATTAATATATGAATAATACATAGTGCTTATTTTAGCACCTTTCATCAGAAGACCTCAAAGAATGGCACAAAGGACAGCAGGGAGATTGCCTTATACCCATCCTAGGAAGAAAGAAGCTGAGGTACAGTGATGCTGTGCATCTTGCCTAACATCGCACCATCAGTGAGGGCAAATAGGAGAAAACCCTCCTACTTGACCAGAAGATTATCCTAAAAGCTAGACAGCATCAGACATATCAGTAATTCCGATTGCATGACCTGTCTTCATTTTGAGTAATAGCAAAGATTTCATATGCATCCATTTGCTCCTATGGGACTGACTGAGGATTAAAAGGTTGCAAATGTAAGGCAGAATGGCGCTGGCCTCTAAAACTTGCCAAGCTGCTTGGCAAGATAGTAGTATTAAAAGTGAAATTAGTGAAATCCAAACCCTATTCTGTTGCCCTCTGTAAAGCACTATGACGCTGGATAGTGATTTCATGTCCAGAAACACAGTGGCCTCATAGGAATGTCATTTTTGTTAAAGTATTCAGACTAAGAGCATAAAAAGAGGGAAGCTGCTGAGACTGCACAGGAGAGCAGGGGATTTTTAACACCTTATTTAGGATTCTTTTAATCTATGTTTTCAATAATATTCATTTACTTGTGTAATTCCCCCATGAGATAGCCTCATGGGGCTAAATTCTGTCTCACATTCCTGCCTGGTCACGCTGTCATAGAAATGAGAGAATTTGGAAGTACGCAGAAGTAAATGAGAGTGGCATGTGGTTCCTAGAGTTGATAAGGCTCAATCTGTAATGAAGCATTAGCCGGATGAGCATTTATTAGTAGCTGCTGCCCACAGAAGTGTGTGATTTCATGCTATTGGTTAGTAATGCTGATCCAGGTTTAGGAGTCTATCAAACTTTACCAAGGTATACAGCAGAGTCTTTCCCTACCACACTTTCCAATACCATCAGAAAGAAATTTGATTCATATTTCAGTGAAAAAAATGACCTAGATTTTCAGCTACACCACTGAGATGCTTATAGAAGCATCTATAATGGAGTTTATCCACTAATGATTGTGACTGAACTGCAGCAGCAAGAATATAATGTACTGAAGAACTGCAATGCAATAGTAAATGTTGATCTGACTATGAAAAACAAAATTGCAAAAGGAAGTTTAGCAAACAGATGCGTTTAGTTTACACAACGATCAGATAAAAAGTTATGATCTTTTAAAATCTGCATTATGGGCAAAATCACAATGGATGTTCTAGAGTGGTCCACTTTTGTACTCTATCGGTCTGAAAATATCATAGCAGAGATAAAGAAAAAACAGATGAGCTCTGTCTTCAAGATATGGCTTAGCAAGGGAAGGTTGCTTCCTAGAGATGTAAGATCCATTCAACTTCCCAAAAAGAATTAGGAAAAAATATTGGAAAGCAAACCAGGAAAACTTACTTCTTACAAGTACTGTGGCTGCCTGGGGCTGGTATTTGCCATTTATTCAATATCATGATGCTCGAAACTTCATCTTGAATGTCTTCCAGACTCCTCTTGTAGCTAGTTGGATGAATTGTCCTATATAGCTGAGGTTTATAGGGAAAGAAGTTGAAATATTTTTGCAAGTAATTTGCCCTGTGGTATCAAGCAAACTTGACAATGTTTTTTGTGAAATAAAGATTTCTGAGCCTGAGGTTGTAGGTGATGTACAGTACCATAGGGCAGCTGATGAGAAGATAGGATTTTCCCCCTATTGATACACTAAGACATATAGTCAGGAAGACACATCAGCCAGGGTTGCAGCCATGGTGAGCAACCTGGTGTAGATACTCCCTGGCTGCTGTGCAATGCTAGAGCTTCTGTTTTGGACCAAGACCTTGTGGCAGGCATGGTTTGTAAATTGATCACAGAATGCAACTTGAAAAAGTGTGATCTGGGAGTCACGGAAAAGGATCATCAAATCAAACCTTCATGCTTATAGCACGAAACTTGACATGTTTCTTTCTTCCCTTTTCTCACAAGTGTGTATTACAGGGCTCATGAGATCAGATAGGTACTGCAGTCTATGCTAAGCAAGCACCCTATGATCTCTGATTTGCAAAACTCAATATATGATAGAGTAATTCATATATTTCCCTGTTGTACAAAGGAACTAAAGGACATGGAGAAGATCATCCGAAGCACCATCATGTGGTACATGCACCAGAACCAGGGGATCAGGCCCACCCAGCATGGGTTTATGAAAGGCAGGTCCTGTTTGACTGACCTGGTCTCCTTTGAGAGCCAATGACCCCTTTAGTGGATGCAGGAAAGGCTGTGGATGGTGCCTACCCAGACCTTAGCAAAGCCCTTGACACCGTTTCCCAGAGCATCTCCTGGAGGAACTGGTGCCCAGGGCTGGGACGGGTGTGCTCTGCACTGGGTAACAAGCTGGCTGGGTGGCCGGGCCCAGAGCGTGGTGGGGAATGGAGTCACATCCCGCTGGCGCCAGGCACAGGTGGTGTCCCCAGGGACCAGCGCTGGGGCCAGTCCTGTTTGATGTCTCCATCAGTGACCTGGACGAGGGGCTGGAGCGCACCCCCAGTGGGTTTGCAGAGGACACGAGCTGGGGGCAGTGTGACCTGCTGGGGGGCAGGGGGCTCTGCAGGGGGTCTGGGCAGGCCGGGCCGAGGGGCCGAGGCCAGTTGTATGAGGCCCAACGGGGCTGAGTGCCGGGCCCTGCCCGTGGGTCACACCAGCCCCCCACAGCGCTGCGGGCTGGGGGCAGGGGGCTGGGAACTGCCCGGCGGGGAAGGGCCTGGGGGGGCTGGTCGGCAGCCGGCTGGGCATGAGCCCCCCGTGTGCCCAGGTGGCCACGGCGGCCAGCAGCGCCCTGGCCGGTGTCAGCAGCAGCGTGGCCAGCAGGGCCAGGCAGTGCCCGTCCCCCTGTGCTGGGCCCTGGTGCGGCCGCCCCTCGAGCCCTGGGCTCAGCGTTGGGCCCCTCACCCCCAGACAGACCCGGAGGGGCTGGAGCGTGTCCAGAGCCGGGCAGGGGCTGGGGAAGGGGCTGCGGCACAGCTCGGGGGGGGTGGGGGGAGCTGGGGGGCTCAGCCCAGAGAGGAGAAGACTCAAAGGGGACCTTCTTGCTCCCTACAACTGCCTGGCAGGAGGCTGTAGGCTGGTGGGGGTCGGTCTCTTCTTTCAGAAGGAACAGCCTCAGGTTACATGAGAAGAGGTTTAGATTGGATATTAGGAAATTTTTTTTCACTGAAAGGGTGCTGAAGCATTGGAACAGGCTTCCCAGGGCAGTGGTGGAACCACCACCCCTGGAGGGATTAAAACACACGTAGATGTGATGCTTAGTGACATGGTTTAGTGTGGACATGGCAGTCCTGGGTTGACAGTTGTTGGACTTGATAATCTTAAAGAACTTTTCCAACCTAAATGATTCTATGATTCTATGATATTAGTCACTTTTTTTATGCTGTACAAGAAGTTTACCTGGTGGAAAGGAATGACCAAAGTCCACTTTGCTTAGTCCTTTGTCACTGTGATTTCCTGAGTAATTACTCCTCCCCACAGGACAGGAAGCCTTACCAAGGGAAAGCTGCCCCGGGAAGGGGATGAGAAGCATTAGCAAGGAGGCTAGAACGAGATCAGAAGCAGGATATAGGTGTTTGACACTTTTTGAGGTAATTAAATTCAGCACTGTATGTAGACTTTTCTCCATGTAAAGATAGGGTTGTTCTGGCGTGCTTGTTCTTACATATATAATTAATACTCCATCTTCCCTTTAACTCTATATGCTGTGTGAATGCAAATTCTTGGTAGGACTATCTTGTGTTCCAGGGAGGACTCCACAGTTGCAGGCAAAAGAAGAAGTTTAAGAAGCAATTTTCAAAATCACTGTATTTAGTTGTTTGGGGTTTTTTCTCAGCTGCTCTGGTAGAAATTTTTGCCTTATTTTATTTGTCATCTTTTCCTGCTCCAAACCCAGGTCAAGAATTTGCTTTTTCTCTGAGTTAAGGGACAGCATTCTCCCCCAAGTGCTCATCAATTGCAAGTGCCCATTTAATTAGTTAGACTTTAGCGCCTTTTACTCATTAACATTAAATTGGTGTGCAGCCATATAGTCCCTGCAGTGTGAGAAGCAACTAAGGTCAACTTTTAAGAGCTAGTCAAAAGAAAAAAGCACTGTCAGAGTAGCAGAAATTAGAGAGAAGAAAATGTAATGGCAAAAATAAAAGAAGGAAAACCCCCTAGATTTCCTAAGTCACGTTCATCCAATTCTTTCATTCATCTTAATGCAAGCTGGAGTAGTTTCACTGAAACCCATGATGGGAAAAAAAAAAAAAAAAATTAAAAAATTCTGTTTCATTTTGGTACAGACTTCAGTTACATTGGCTTAACAAAATATACCTTTCTCTTAGCTAATAACTGCTAACATGTTACTTGTAGCCATACTGGATATAAAGTGAAGTTATTTTAGTTAAAACATGTTTCCATACATTTGAGGCTTTACATTAGCCTGCAAGGAGAGGAGAACTGAAAATCACGCAAACAGTAATTTATAGCAACTCAACTGATAAGCTCATTAAATCATTAGAACTCTATCACATTCTTAAGTGTGTGGTCCTATCCTTGTTCTTGTCTAGGATTTGTTTTAAGGGCAAGGTAAATAGCAAATTTTATTGAGATGGCTTTCTTGCTTACACATTTTCCTAAAGGTTACATTACATCTTTTCAGGTAATGAATCAAAGAATAAAAGTCAGTAACCATGTAAATGCTGGTAGGAGGAAATGGGGGCCAAATGTCCTCAGGAAAGAGGGTTTCTATGGGGATGTATTGGTATGTATGGTGTATTAGTTGTATCTTAGCATGTGACGATACCAAGGTTTCTCTTTTTTTGAGTCTACTCAGCCAACCCTGATCTCCAGGCTACAAATCTGAGGGAGAAGTAATCACTTGATATTGTCATGATTCATATATGTAGTGTAAATACAAAAAACTCAGCATAAAACCTTCAAATAAGTAAAATTTTGATCAGATAAATGCACAAATTAAGAAAAAAAGCATTTTTTTGTAAAAGAAAACTAATTTTCTAGACACGTTTTCTCTTCTGGTTCATCGTTTTTACCTTCATCACCTTCCTATTGAAGACAAAGGCAACACGTAGGCTTGCCTCTTTAAGTGTGAAGGACAATCCACAAAACTTCAGTGACAAACATTGTCACTGTAAATTGCAGCTGCTGTTTTTTTGAGGCAGTTTGTCTTTTTTTTTTTCCACTGTCACTGCTGGGTTTCAATAGCCTGCTGCTTAAAGCATAACAGCTGGGAAGCAGGGAAGGAACAAGCAGAAGCCAACTACTTTCAAAAGTCTCTTTTACCTGTGAATTTATTGTGTGTGACCAGCCTTGCTATGACAGTGGTGACTGAGCTTAAAATACTGAGAGGGTTTGGTTGCTTTTAGATAAACACTAAAGCTCGGGCACTGGGGTGGTTAGGTTTGAGGCCAAGTCCCACATCACATTTAGGTTCAGGCAGCATCATCAAAATCTCCCATTTCAGCCTCAAATAACAGCAGTATCTCGCGATCAGATGATCTGGTATCATTTCTAGGACTTCTTAGGAACTAGAAGTTCTTATCATTTTGACTCCACAAATAGCCAAAACTAAAGGACCAGGTTCTTCTCTGAGAATTTCAGGGAGAATGGTAAATACTCTTCTGTTCCACAAAAGAAAAAAATATCAGTGCCTTTAATGCAGTTAGCCAGAATATGGGAAATACAGTTTAAAACAGGTGACTATGTAAGTAGGTAAATTTGTTGTCCTCTTCATCCCTGTGGTCGTAGACCTGGCAATTGATTACTCACTGATTTATGTCTGTGCAGATAAAAAGAAGCTGGAAGATTATCCATGTTCGACCCTGCTTTGCACTCACATATATATTATCAAAAAAAATCTGGGAAAATGATGTATCAGATCTTCTGTTCTGTTCCTGCATCAAGACCTTCTCCTATGGTGGTTTACTAGTCTGTGAAAGTGCAATGTTGCCAGAAGGGTCCTGGCTTGAAGTCATGTTCTGGCTTTACATTCCCATTGCATATTACCATCTTCAATGTATATATGCATAGATTTATAAATGTATGTACATATGTAGTATGTGTGTGTGCTGAATGCTAAGTATTACATCCTTAAGTGGATGAATTCTTTTTGTTGGCCTGGTGGGAAATGTGATGGGTAGCAAAGGTGAACAGTTGTATTTTAAGATATACATTTTAATACAGTTATGTATACATGGACCAGGTTTTCCTTTAAGTGTATATAACACTTATTCTATGGTTTGGCCAAGGAACAGTGGCTCACAAACGTTACCACAGGCAAATATATGCATTTGGTTTATGGTGCTATGAATTATGTTTTAAAAAACTGTGTACCAAATTGTGTCACGTGAATAACAGGTCAGAAAATCTGCTGTATAAATCGATGATATAAAAAGATGGTGACTTTCTAAAAGATGTTTGAACCAGTGACACAAAAAGGGCCTTCAGCCCTGTTGCACTATCTTCTCAGTTTAACACACATTAAATGTTTCACATGACTATGATCTCCTCATAGAAAATATAACTAAACTTTCTTTCCTCTGGCACTGAACAGGACTTCAGTATTACTTTATAATTCAAGTGCAGTACAACAGAAACAGAATTTCTGAAATTGCAGGCCTTTTTCCAATTTTTTTCTTTTTTGTTTTTGGTTTGTTTTTTTTCAGGATGGATATATTTCTTTGCTTCAAAACACAGGCTGTTGTCTGCTTCTGGGACGTCGGTGAAAAGCTGTAATTAAGGTAAGAATGAGAGAACTTCAAATTTTGTGCAATTTCATAGTCTTGCAGCCTTTCATGACTCAAGAAGTGGTGCCTGAAATTCTCTTTCTGGACTTATTTATTTATATTTCATTTAGAAACTCAAGTTAGTTCATTGTATTTTTAATGCCATAAAGACTTTGTTGTTACAGCAGCTTATTTAGCTAAAAGAGCACCTGTGGGCTTTTTTGGTTGTTGTTAAGAGATGCCATCACAGATTTAAATTTTACCAGCCTGCAGGAAGAGATTGCCTTTCTACAGAAAACCACCCTTTTTTCTGTAAAGAAATACACCCTGCAGGAATTTTAAGGCCTGAGGATATAAATCTGGATTTTGACACTCTACAGTTGGCATAAATTTTGAAAAACAGCTATATAAGCTAGGACCCTTAACTCCCACTCAAGGAAAATAAGACTTATGGGATTTACAAGCTTGTGATCCCTCCATCCCCCAAGAACTAATTTAAGGATTGATCTCTAGGTTGCATTGTTTTCCACTGAGATGGATTTTCTTGTATATCTTGAATTTGAATAGGTAATGTTCATGATAAAATTATACATTTCTTTTCAGAAGCACGGAGCTGCAAACATAAAGTTGCAGCATTTTAAAGGAGTGGCGTGCACAAATAATAACAAAACCCAGCACGAGTGGACCTGGCTATCTCTTGTAAGCATTTTTGTGAATCCTTGCTATAAGCAGCATTATGAATCAAATCAAATGATTAAACCTAAGATAAGCACAGGATTGATGGGAGTCCAGTACTGAGAAACAAATGGATTTACCAACCTCTTGTGCTTTTTGTGGTGGGATTACCACCAGCATGTACGGCAGGGAGTTAGTCTAGCAGCCTGCTCAGTCTTCTGTGTAATTCACCACATCTGTGGCTTGCAGTGGATTGGTATGAGGAAAAAAAAAAAAGAGTGTTGCTTTTCTTTATATCAGTCACTTATTTATTGATCTGAAAACCAGCTGATTATTGAGCAATTATTATCCAACTGAAAGACTGTTCAGATATCCTAAATTAACTTTTTAAGGATTGCACATAAATATGCATACACATAATAACAAAAATTCAGTATTTACTGAGAAAATACATATATGGAGACACTTAAGGTGCAACCAAATCTTGACAGATTATTTCTGTCACACAAAAGGCTTGTCTGTTTTCAAACAAATCTTGTAGATTTAATCTTTTTACAGCTGAATTAATGACAACTGTGTTTTGCTGGCTCCTGTTGTCTAGGATGACCTCTCTGGGTGGTGTTAGCATGGTTATGATTATTATATTAATCAATGTCCAGTCGCAAGTTAATTAAGGGTTTGGCTGCAGAATTAAGCAATGAATCTTTTGTGAAAGTTTGGTCAAGTCTGTCATCATTGTGCAATTATAATCGACAATGAAACTATCTAAGGTTATGTATGTGTAAATGATTAAATATGACCAATACTGTGGACCTTCTATACAGTCCCACAGGTTACAATCTGTATTAATAGAATGGTAGAACATATTCTTTACAGAAAGTTGCAGAAGATCAGTTTCTTTTTCCATATTTAATTTCAAATGAATTTCTCAGTACTGCAATAGCTAGACATGCCCTAGCCTTGTCCGTTTAAATTTCTATGAGAACAGTCAAAAACCTTCAGGAAAGACCATGCTGTATCGTAAAAATATTTTTTTTTAAAATCAGTCTTTTCTGAGTTAAACGATAATTGCAGTTTCTTTACCCACTGTCATCAAGAATGCATTTTTGCTGCTATAATATGTTATTGTGTTTAATTGTGTTGGTCACATTTCATTACATCTTGAAGTTAACTTAACATGATTGTTGCAAATTGACAGATTATATCCAAGATCTAACCCAAGCATCCCAACAGTT
The DNA here is from genome assembly GCF_017639655.2 of Falco naumanni. NCBI lineage: Eukaryota > Metazoa > Chordata > Aves > Falconiformes > Falconidae > Falco > Falco naumanni. The sequence continues at coordinate 6,748,637 of NC_054055.1, read as the reverse complement.
GTTAGCAGATGCTGAGAATCTTTTCCTCTTACTCTACTTCAAAGCATATGCCTACATTTAAGATGATGTTTCTATGTTCCTGTGCAAGAAAACAAACTATCATTCCTTGTTGAAGTAAATCCACAGCTTCTGAATTGTCAGTTCTTAGCAGCATTGTGATATCTGGTAATTTACATGTAATGTGTGACACTGGAATTGCGGTTTTGAGTACAGACATCAAAGCGTCATTCTGTCTGATTTTTATGTTCATTATATAATCTTTACACCAATTTACTATCAACTTATTGAATTTATATTACTAAAATTTAGTGCAGATTTAAATCTACTGTTTCTAAACCATACCACTTTATTTCTTTCAAGTAACATTGAAGCAACTTCTGGCTGTTTCTGTAGCCAGAATTTTGAGTGGCAAACTGTTATTTTATTATAATGAGAGAGAGAGAAAGTTAAGTTTGCAAGCTCATATTTAGCAAGACCTAGAATTAGACCTTCTTGAAGTATGAGAATAGAACAAAATGTGGTTTTAATTGTTGGGTAAGAATTGGAACTTCATTTTTGCAGAAACAGATTCCTCCTTGTTAGCTGGGTGAGCTAGTGAAACATCAGAGCTTTATAAGATGCTGCTTTTAAAGTTAGAAACTAATCGTTGTAAAATGGATGTGAGCATAGTCCCTGACTACCCACCTGAAATAGCATACAGCAGAATCATACAGACTGCAGCTGATTATTTTCCTAAATCCACAGCTTAAGTTAGACCTTCCTTAAGAAATAAATTACTGCTGAATGTGGAACAGAATCAGAACTATGGAACTAAAATAACACACGATTCCCAAAATAAAAACCATTTCAGACTTTAAACAAAACCTTATTTTATTCTGGTAGAGACTATTTAGAGGATTTTTAGTGATTAGAAGGAATTTGGCCACAAATAGAAGGAATTTATTCAAGCCTCAATATGTTTTATTGCCAGGCTTTATAGACCCTGAATCCCAATCATAACTGTGAATGATGGCACTTTGTTTTTTGTTAGAGAAAAGGCAAGGCAAGGCAAGAGAACACAGCCTTTGTTGTACGGACCCCACTCAGATGTCACTAAATACAATATACACATAAACATATCACCTGATAAAAAAAAATTAAAAAATGAAGCCTAATTGTAGTATTATACATCCAAGCTGTTTGAGACTGTTTGATGGAAGACATGAGTGACTTTATCGGTGCTCCTGCCATTGAAAGGTACAGTATGTTTATCATCTTCTCTCTTAAGACAACAACAAAAACAAACAAACAACAAAAACACCCAACAAAAATCCATCCACCACACAACGTGCTTTCTTACTGAACAGAAGCAAATAGTTTTGTATGTAACTGTTAGAGAATCTCTGGATATTTTAATGAAGCTATAGATAATATATGTCATTCAGGTACTGTCAGAGGAACAGAAGTGTCCTCTGGGAATGTATTGTTTGAATATATCTGTCACTGGACGCCATCTGGTCCATTACAAAACAAACCATGTTGCATGCACTTCAGAGATATCTATTTGTAGTTTTTCTGAAGAATGTAGCCATTGACAGAGTGGGCAATTTGAAGGAGGAAAGGAACGCATTGGATGCACGGATTGTTCAATGATACCAAAATCTCTCCAAAGGCCATCTCCTGTAGTTCTGTGAGTTAAATCACCCTTAACCCCAGCCTGTTTGATGTCTGGAGTCCAGTAATGACAAAAGCCGTATCTTCACGGTGTCTTCTGATTTGGGCCGTTTTTTATCTAAGCTATAAAGCAAGAAAAGAACTTGCCTTAGCGTATATGTAACTATCCAACACAGCATTGTTTGCTGTACAATAATCTATCCTTCTGTAATCATCTGTTTATCAAGAAAAAATTGTTCTCATGGTCATATTATTTAGGGTCATGTTATGGATTTCACTCACCAGATGCAAGGGGTCTCCCCTGAATGTACTCCCTGTGTTAGGGCCAACATTATTTGTGGTCATTGTGCCCTGTGAAAATAAGCACCTGCTTTTTCAAAGCTTTCCCAAAGGCTAATCATGACCCTAAGGGAATGGACAGGACACGGAGTCATGGTCTTTCCCACACCAGGCTACGGTGGTGATGGTGCATACCGATAACATTGCGATGAGTTGGCAAAGAAAATGTAGATGGAACTGTTTTCCATGAGAAAGTACACTTTATTTGAAACCCAGAAGCTTAGAAAACTATTATTTATTTTGGCTTCAAAATAATTTTAGACATTAAGAGGGGGAATATAATTTTCTGGGAATTAAAATGTATACAGCACCAAATGAAACAGAAATACAACAAGTTGTTTTAGCTAAAGAAGCCATTTTGACTGAAGCTGAGGTGCTATCAGCATTATTTCTGTAACAATTTGATATTTTTTCTTTTAGTCAGAATTAAGAAAAATATAACAAATGCTTTTGAGCAGAATTTGTTCCACATTCAACTCTGCTCAACACTGATTTTCCCAATGAATCTGAAAGTTCAGATCTCCTTTTTCTGTGGCGATTGCGTATGATTCTCTTGGCAGTTAAAAGAGGGATCAGGATGCCTTCAAAGATGACCAGTTTTGGAGGACTGGATTTTGCATGACTTTGCCAGACAATTTTATGGTCTTGTACGAAGAAGCTGGCTTCCTTGGACTCTTTCTGAAGTGACCAGAGAGAGAGTTCGTGCCTTGAGTGTGGTAAAATATCTGACTCTGTGCAGGACAGTAATTTCAGAAAAACGCTGAGGCAAATGATCAGGGCAATCCCTTTCATCAAATTGTAAAGGAGTCAAACTTCATGTTTCTTGCTGAATAAGAAGGGACTAACGAGGCACAGCTTGGGGGATGGCAGCCAACTTCCAAATAGGGTAAGCAAAGGGTTCAGAGGTTTTGTCTTTATTTTGTTATTTAATTTGTGGCTATTACCAGAAATTATGATTTCAGCTGTGACAGGGCAATGAACTAGCTACAGGGCCTTTAAAACTCAACTAAAACGAGACATTGCCCCAGAAAAACAACATTGTTTATTGGTGGTGTGATAAAATCAGGGAGCATGTCATAGCAACTAGCAAATCACCAATCCAGGTGACTGGTTTGTTTATCAGCCTCACTGTAGCAGGTCTATCATTATTTCTTCCACTGCTAAACAGCTACATGATGGTTTTCTGACAGTATTTAGAATTGGACTTTGTGACCCAGTTATTATACAGCAGTAGCATCATAAATTATATATAACACCCCCCCTCCCTTAATTATGAGAATTGGTATTTTGTGCTAGATATATCTCAGCTAATATATCAAATCACAGCATACGTACAACGTCATTGTCTCCCTTGCATTTTATATGAAATTTTGTACAGATAAGAAACATGATATTATACCAAGATGTGCTATATTCTCATTTCTTCCATTGTTGTATATGCAATTCAAAAGCCTTCTTAGTGTACTTTCCAAGGCAATTTTTGTAGTGCTTTCTTTTCATAAGCTTTGTTCATACCTTGTTTAAATCTAATGACAGCCTTAGTCATAATTTTCTGTACTTAAGTAGATATGGAGAATGGCACTATTAGATCGATATCTGGAACCAAATTAATTCTGTGTGGGCCCACAAAAAAAAAAAAAGAAGAAAAAAAGAAAAAAAAAGAAAAAAAAAGAAAAAACGGAGGACAGAGAGAGAGTGAGCGCTAAAGATAACAGCTTTTTTTACCACATTTGTACCTTCTCAAGTCTGTAAAGTCAGTGAAATAAGGTATTCTGGAATAGACCCTGAGGTTAGGAAGTAAAATTAGATTTTTCTAGTGCTTATACATCCTGTTTTCCTAAGAAGAATCTGGGTGTTTTCACGATGTGGTTTCATTTTATGATTGTCAATAAATGCTGGTATTTTCATGGTGTGGTTGGTAAATTATTGCTATGATAGAGTTAACCAGTATAACTGAGTGTCTAACTGCTAGGACATTATTGAGCTGTGGGGCAAATAATGTCAGTTCTTGCTTCTGAATTCCAGCAGCATGCTAGTCTAACAGATATTAAACAGATATTGCTACTTCTTCTTTGCAAATAAAGCCCTGCTTGATAAAATTTCAATTTTGGTAAAAAAGTACTAAGAATGTATTGAATCTTCTGCTGTGAAAGAGAAAAGGCTTAAAGGTGGCTAATGCTATTATTGCCTGATAGAACATCAGGTTTCTAAGGCCTGTTTATTTTCTTGCGTCTCTGTGATGTGACAGGAGAAGGTGAAGACTGCAGTTAAAGGGAGACATCTGTTAAGTGCCATTCATAAATATAGGGTTTTCAGCAATAATGTCTTACCTGTCTGCTTTTTCCTTTCTTCAAAGGGCAGCTTCTTCATGAGTTTCTGATTTTCAGATTTCTTTATTCTTTAAAATACTTACATGATGACAAAGAGGACCCATAACTTCACTCTGACGGACGGAGTGTTTGAGGGGGCCTTGCTTACTCCAAAGCAAAGCATTCCGAAGGGTGTCTTCAGGATAGCTGAAAGTACAAGCTCAGCTTGGTAATGGGCTCAAACTATGCTGGTTTTGCACTGAATTCCTGTGAAAATTGTAGATGGAATCCCTGGGTACAATAATTAAAAAGGCATGCAAGTCTCCACTGAGCTTTCTCCCTCACTTTTTTTTCTTTTTAATTTTTGTGCAGTATTACTATTAAAACCTCACGATGTTGATACCTTGCCAAAGCTACTGGCTCAAACTGCATCATGAGTTCCACTGTGCACCAGTACCAGCTGTGCTGTTTGTTGGCACCCACCAGCTTCTCATTGCTGCTGCAACGTTCAAGCAGATGCTGTTGTGTTCAAGCAAAAATCCCACAATTTGCTAACCTGAGCTTCTATTAAATGACAGTGTAAATGATTTACACAGGTGACAATGCATTTGAGTAAGCTGGTGTTTAATTTCAGAGGTTTGGTGGTGTTTGTTTTTTTTTTATTCTTCTAGTAAAAAATATGCTTCAGGATGATATAATTATATTATTTGATGTGTGAATTTCCTATACAAATACCTGCTCAAACTGTTCACTCTTATTTTTGGCATCTTCAGTTTCTATCAAAGAAAGTGTTAAAGAATTGTTTCCTCAATTATAATTAGCTAAAATTACACATCACACACTGTTTGCTCTATGTCCCAGAACATGGAATTTCTTTATAATAAAAAAGCCTTTTACTCTATCAATACACTGCATGTTAATGTATGCTAGAGTAATATATATCACAGCCCTGCTTGCCAGGGAAGATTTAGGACACACTGGTTGTTTTGGGGCTGGCCAAATGACACTTTGGCAAAAAACTTCCAGGCAGTGTTAGGAAATGAGCACAGCTAAGGATGATTGCCAGGGTGCAGTCTGGATGCAGGAGGCTAACCAGGTTTAGTAGCAATGCAGCAGGTTGTTTCATGCTAGCTGGCCTCTACCTGAGGACAGTGCTGGGCACATCTAGGTTACCAGTATAGGTATTCATGGGCCCCGTGCTCATGCTTGCTTGTTGCTGGATTGACACGCATCAGAGACCTTTGGGGCTAACCAGCACATACCCTCAGATGTCTGTGTTGCAATTTCTCTAATAAGCCTGTGCCCTAAAGTTAGAAACACAACATGTTACCTCCTGAACTCCCTGGAGAATTGCTTTGTCAGCTATTTTGGAAGAAGCCCAATTTTAGGACTCACCACAGCCATAGCAAGAGACTTCTTTACTATGATCAGAATCAGCTTTATTGCTTCACAGAAGTGAAAAGAATATTTAGCCCCAAACATTGACCAAACAACTAGCTGCATGAATAAAATATGAACTAACACTAAAACTTCTCCTTAGCTACTCCAACATTTCACTAAGCTTCTGAAGCCACCTTGTAGGTTTTGTTATTTGCTCACAGGATAGTGTGCTCTGAAGAGTTCTCCCTTTTCCCTGAGATGACTATTACATCTATCAAGAAAAATAGCAGAGAAGAGTTTGTTTCCTCTGTAGTGCAAGATACGTGCAGCTAGTGATGCAGCTGTCTGTCATTCTCTGTAACTGGGTATCAGGAGATCACACGAGACAGTGGCTGACTGTGCCACTTCCAGTATTTCTTGAAAATTACTCACTTATTATTTCTATTGTGTATTTAATTACATTTTGTTAGAATATTTTTCACTGTAGGTTTCAGTCTTCCTTCTTTTGCTTACAGCTTTATCAGCCCAAGTGATATGTAAGTATTCATAAGTAACTGCATAAATCCAGTTTAGCAATCTACTGCAAAGGAAAACCACTGTGCAATTATGCTGCAATTACAAGTTAATTACATAGGTATTACAGCATCTGCATTTTTCTTATACTGTCTTTTTCCAAATTATAGTAATTAACCTTGCAACTTTTAAGTTTTACCTTGCATAACAATAAAGCACATGACCTGGTTAAGTGCAACTTCTCTGCTCTTACGTTTACTTCATATAAAAATCTTACATAAAATACTGACATAGCTAATATCACTAGTGTGTCACTAGCTAATTTAAATAGAGAATTCATTAGAGACAATAGCTAATAACATTAATAATCTGTAAACAATGCCTAACTGGAAATATATACAATATTTATTTATTTAATTAATTAAAGTTTGGCCATAAAATAGTAAGATTTCATTTAGATCTGGAGTTACGAGGCTTTCTGGTGCAATATTCTGAACTTTCTCTACTTTCTAAGTTAAAAACTAAGGTTTGTTTTCATCTTTCCTAACTTTAGATAGTTGATATGGGATGAATTGCATTTCCTTGCATCCTTTTCTGCAGAGGGAACAACTTGACTAGCTTTAACTCCTACCTTGCAGGGGTGGTTTTCCCAGTGCCTGCTGACTTCCAAAGCTAGTGGATGCCAAAGCCAGTTTTTAACTCTGCATCAGACTCTGTGCTCTTCTTTTTCATAGCCATTGGCACCTGACCCATGATCCCAGGAGGCTAACTTGGCTGCACAAGAAATGTACATGTACAAGGGTTGTGAAGCAGTGCAGCCTCTTCGTATTCTCAGAGCATACTATCCATAACTTAGGATTTTATACTGGTGATGTAATAGCAGAATCTGAATATTCATTACTTTGCTAATGATACAAAACAGTACCCTTTATTCAAAAGGACATTTAAACTTGTTCTGAAGCATTCTTTGTTTTCAGATCTATAAGTGCAAGGAAAAGTGAAGTCCAATGTCCTGTTTTCAGAAAGGTTCGTCCTTAACACTTCCTGTTATTATTCCCCCAAATTGTTAAGTGTTGTACATAAAACAAAGCACAAGCCTTATGTATAAAGTGTTTATAGCCTAAAACAGAGATTATAGGTACATCAGATGAAACACATGCATAGGAAAGGAGTAGGTAGAAGTGAAGTAATCCTGATTAGCATGTTAAGCAGTATTTTCAGAATGAGCCTCACCTATGTGTTATGTTTATTACTATCAAAATCAGTCTTTCAGTAGATAAAGTCCTGATTTTTGCTTTATTGTCATGAATTTTCATTTTATAAAAGTAGCATAAGACATCTTTGTTAAACATTTGTTATGTTGGACCCAGCAGAACTACACTAAATCTCTAAAGGGCATGTGGGGTGGAGGGAGAAGATGCAAGAGGTTTTAAACTTGCATGTTGCCAGGAGCATGTGAGAGTTTAATCATGACATGTAATCATGTACATCCTTTCATTTAATGAGCCTGCTCGTTCACACCTAATCAATGATGTAATTTTAAATAATCAGATTAAGATATTTTGCCTGAGGAACAGACAGTAATTCAAAGGAACATAGACACAGTAATGCTGGCAACAGGGACTGGTGATTTCCTATTCCTCATTATGACAATCTTCAATTTAAAGTTAGAATATTCTATCATAAAAAGGGAAATAAAAAATCCTGATGTGCGTTTCACATCCATACATCTATAGTGTTGCCAAGAAAGCAAAGAAACTGCAGCACAAATGAGAAAACAATAATTTTATGAAATGGGGAAAAGAACTGTATTATACATTTGTGTTAGAGGAACAGATACATTACATTGTTTTAGATGGCTGTGTACGCTACTGTTTTCTCAGTGCCCATCACGTTGTTAACTAACCATGAAATAATGTCATATCAGAAGCGAATGTTTGTTTCTAAACCTTTATCCACCCATATCAATAAACCTGAGAAAAAGTTTTCCTGTAGAGAGAAGTACACTAAAGAATAAATGGTTTCATGTGTTGCCTTTTTTTCCCTTTCTTCCAGAGTTTCAATTTAATAGATGTATCTTTTTCTTCTATGGTAAGCACATGGGATCTGACTAAAAATATTTTTGTTTCTCTGTTCACTGGAAATGCCAATGAATATTCCCCCATGTATTACAAACATTCTGAATAATTATATTCATTGCAGTACACACATAAGTTTGAATTCAGATAACTAAACTGGTGGTATAGCCTTTTAAATACATCAAAACTGTGTTTATGTTAGGGAGGAAGAGGTGCTGTTTAAATGACAGAAAAAAATATCCTGGTTTAAATTGATCATTAATAAATTTAAGCTGGTAATTAAAAGATGATGTCTAGCCTTTAGAAGGGTGAGGTTCTGGAGCTCTAGTGTCATCACTGGGTGAAATTAAATCAAGTTCAATATATTTCTAAAAGACATCAAAAATTGGTTGTGCTTTTGATAGTGGGAGGGTGAAGTCAGTGAGCCAGGAGTTGTCCTCTTCTGTGTCTCAGTAAGGTCATAAGAGACAACCTTTTGCATTACAAGCAAGGAGCTATGATTCAGGAAAATAACTAATGGTCTAACTCTGCTTACAAAAAAAAGTTATTAAAAATGGTCATGAGAAACACTCTGGGCACATCTAAACCTGCCAAAGTAAATAAGTTGGTGGAAGAGTAGAAAATGCAGATGAAGGAATAATATCCCAAATAGCATGACAACACCAGGAAAAGAACAACCCGGGGAGCTTTTCGTTTCACTTTTATAATTTTTTTTCCCCAGGCAAAATCCCTGAAGTTTTTTGTTTTGTTAGCATTTCATGTCTAAACTACCTCTTAACTATATGATACAAAACATTAACACTCCTCTCTTGTTTTGATTACACACAGGTTGTTTTAGAAACAGGTACAGCCTGATTCAAAGACCTCTAAAATCAAAGGACAAATTTTCATTGCTTTCATTAAGTTTTGGCAAAAAAAGCCCTCCCTGCAGTTACTGTTCTTGCAGCATAAGATGAATAGCGGCCTAACAGATATTTTCTTTTTAGTGAGCTCGCTGCAATGTGGTCAACATTTGCATGTATTTTTACATGTACAGTTACATGTTTCCTATACACTTAAACATTCAAAAGGTTTAATTAGGGAATCTTGGTAAGACAGTCTGCAGTTCTGATATCCTTCTCTTCTAATTCAGCATAACAGGAAGGAATGAATATAGAAAAATGTCACCATTTTATCAAATCTGTCACTGCTATAGCCAGCCAAATGTATCAGATCCCGGTAAATTTGGCCATCAATGTGCACACAGTAAATTGCATCTATTCATAGACCATTGTGCATTTCCTCTAAGTATTCCTGGAAAACATTTCCTAGCTTTAGGCTTTGAATCAATCAATCAACTTTTGTTTTTATAGCACCGTTCTGGAAAATCCACTCATAGCACTTTCAGTAATAGAGATAAGCAAAACGAATCCATACTCTCCATTTAAGACTAAAACATCTATCTTCCTGACTACATTCATTGAAGACATTTCAGCTGTGGAAGTTCCAATAGTTTTATACCTTTAGGAACTCTTTAACTTCAAAATTAAGAAATGTGCATAGGAAGCAATAAAAGCATCCTGGTCACAAAAAAAGAATACGGAGCCAAATGGACCTTTGATGTGTCCCTGTAAATCAGGTCTTAATTTCATAATTTGGGAAAATTAGGAAATATTTTAAAGTCTTTTCTGCAGGCTACAGTGTAACTGCTGAAAGTCAGCTGTGGGATTACTCATAGTTACTCATCAGAGCCAACAATGTGAATATCTGCAGCTGAGCTAGGCTCTTTTCAGGGTCATGAACAGAAATAGGGTCTCTTAATGGCTCAAGTCAGCTCACCTGTTCTGGATGTGATGAGTCATGCCCTTCAGGTGCCTGTTTCTCTCTCTTAATCATAAAAGGTGTTGGGCATGATTAGCTCTGGTGCAAACATCTATGGAGACCTCTTCTGTTTACCAAATGAGTTTTGCTAAGAATTACAGTCCAATATCACAGTGAAACTTCAGTTAAACAGCCAAATAGAAGATAAATCTAATAAGAAATCCCACAAATCCCACCTCAGATCTGAGCAACAAGCAATGAGTTCACATATTTTAATACTGGTGTATAATGCCATAAGACTTTTGGAAGAAAATAAACCCATGAAATGATGAAGTGGTTGCCGTACTCACCAATTTAGACAAGATTTTGTCATCAGAATAGCTAATATATCAATACAAATAACATATGAATATTAAAGCTGGAAACTTACCCAAAGTACAGACAGGTGCCTAAATGCATTCAAAAGCTACTTCCTTGGTAAAATGAGGCACTAAATGGATTGAATGTATAATACATGCCAGGTTTTATCAGATGGTTCATTGACCCCTATTCCTGCAAGTCACCCAGAGAAAATTATATTAGCACTTTGGGCACGTGTTGAGAGCAGAGTTAGAGCACCTGCCAAAGCACACATACAATTGGGCAGCTGATGAAATATACAGAAGGACTAAATGAAAGGATTTCTCATTTGAGCAGTACTCAAAGAAAGCAAAATTTTGGTATCCAACTTAGAGTTTAAAACCTTGAAGAATGGGAGGGGAAAGACTTCTGCCATATAAAGTGAATTTTCTGCTTCTGTTCATCTCACTGGCTCTTTGGATTTTTTCAAAAACTTGTTCCTGTCCTGAGCTGTGTCTCATTTCCCGTCTAAGCACCTTGCCCCATGTTGTGTTGGATCAGTTGTATTTTTCTTTGTGAGTCTCCCAATTATCTTGTACCAATTAAGGTGGGGAGGTGGGGAGGTGGGGAGGTGGGGAGGTGGGGGGGTGGGGGGTGGGGGGGGTGAGGCTGATCCATCTGCCTTTCATCCATGTGTTAGCACATCTATAGAGGATACCTCAGTAGCATCATACACATCCTACCTTTGTTTTTGCAGGTACAGTACTATCTTGTCCTATAGAATAAGTGCTTCTCTTCTGAATATATTTGAAAAGTATTTTTATTAGTGAAAAAATCAAAGAGTGACAAGGTCACTTATCTCTTGCTGTCAGGATGCATCTACGCTTTTATTTGCACATTTGCTGACAGGCTCTTTCTTCCTCTGGAAGGCTTAAAACTTACTCCTTTCATCTGTTCTCAAGGTAAATGAAAGTCCTATATGCAAACAAGAGCCTGTTGAAACAGGCCTTCCCTCACACCACGCTCTCCTAACCCGAGTTTGCTAATTAGGTAACAGTGGAATTCCAGTCATGTAACTGTACCTAAAAATTCATCATGTAATGCTATCAGTTAATACACCTATGGTCTTTTAGCAATCTGGGGATTTTCACATCCCTGTGAAACGACAAAGACCCAGGTGCCTGCGTGCCTTCTTTATGAAAAGCGGCACATATCCAAGGCGGAGATGTCTCTAGTATTTTCTTTCCTGGCTTAGCTGGAGGACATCAATGATGTAGCAATCGTAAAGTGTTAATGCACTCTGCTGCACACTCTCTCCCAGAACCTTACCAACCAAAGCTGGGGCCAGCCATGCCCCGGGAGAAGGGGGCGAGCTCCTTCCTGCCCCTGATGGGGGAGCCTGGCCATCACAAAGCTTGCCGGTCCCAAATTCCTACCTTTAGTACTTCCTCCAACACTCTGAAGAACATCGGCTTTCCCTCATTTCTCTGTGACCATTGCTTAAATGGCAGCAGCAAGTAGGAACCATGAGGTGACATGCTGACAGGGGACCACAGCATGAGCAACACTTATGGAAGGTCCATCAGGGAGCCGCCAGCAAACTCTGCACGGTTACAGTAAGGACTGAGGACTCCTGTAAAGGCTAAAGTAATGGCTTGACTCAGGAAAATAAAGCCTTTGGAGCTCAATACACTGCGAAGTTGGCTTTCAATCACTCATGTGCGCATTCAGAAACTCGATGTAATATGGGAAAAGAGATTGCAAGGACATCAGTATTTCTAGCTTGTCTGCAGTTAACCACCAAAAACCTCACAGGTTTGAGCACACTGCAGTTGTGGCTGTCACAATGAGGAAAGAAGCTACTTTTTGACCGACTGTGCCGGGCTGACCCCCAGCCGGGCCGACCCCCAGCCGGGCCGGGGCTGTCCCGGGGCTGCGGCCGGTGCCGCCCCCGCTGTCCCGGCCGCTGCTGCCCCGCCGGGGGAGGGTCCTCACCCCCTGCCCGGCCCCAGCGCGGGGCCCCCCGCGGGGCGCAGCCCCTCAGGCCCAGCCGGCTCCAGCCCCCCCGGGGGCACCGGCCCTGCCCGCAGCCCGGCCCCGGCCCGGGCTCCTCCCCGCGGGGCCACGGGCCCTGCCCGGAGCCGGCTCCGGCGCGGCCCCCCGCGGGTCACAGCCCCCTGCGGGCACCCCCTGCCCCGGGCTGCGGGGGGGAGCTGCTCCCCCGCGGGCTCCGTGGGCTGAGGGGCACAGCCTGCCCCGCCGGGGGCTGCCCTGCCCTGCCCTGCCCTGCCCTTCCCCGCGGGCTGCCGGGGAGCCTCTGCTGCGGCGCCCGGAGCCCCCCCGGCCTCCTCCGGCCTCCTCCGGCCCGGCCCGGCCCTGCCCCGGGGGGCTGCGGGGCTGCCGCTCGCCCCTCCCGGCCCCCCTCGCTGCCGCCGCTGTTCCCCCCCGCGGGGGTTTTTCCCCTTCTCAGCCCCTTCTCCCCGCGGCGCTGCCCCCGCGGCTGCGGGGCTCGGCCTCGGCCAGCGGCGGGCCCGGCCTGGAGCCGGGGGGCAGCGGCTCTGCCGGCCGGGGGGAGCTGCCCGCGGCACCGGCACCCGGCCCCCGCCACCGCCCGGGCACGCAAACCCAATATATCAACAGTAAAGGTATGACATCATTAGCATGTAGCAAAGTATCTTGTCATTGTAGGTACTTTTTATTGACAAGAGAGAATTTCAGGTTAATTACTTGATTTCTCAAAGCTCTTAGCTATCCACTCTGCAGCCAGTAAGTATTGAATGTTTGGTGATCTCTGATGTCTCAGGCTGGTCCCGCCATTCGAGTTGCCCGCCACTTACTGATGATTGTCTTGGGAATGTCCCAACTTCAGAACAGCAGTGTTTTCTACTGCTTAAGGTTGTCAATAAATGTAACAGGTCTAGCAAGAAAAGCACATCCTTGTTTGTCAGGCACAAGGAACACAAGGACATCACCAGATTGCCGGTGTGGTATTTAATGGGTCAGGTTGCCCTGAACAGTCACTGGTATTTCATACCTCTACCCTTCCCCTTATGGAAGGCTCATTAGTGAAATGCAGCATATACCTCAAGGGAATTTCAGTCTTTGAGGAGACCACGTTCTTAGAGGATACCAGTGAGATTTGCACAGGGAGCCAAAAGGCTTCAGAGGCAGCATAAACATTGCTTAGATGCTATGCTTTAATTATTTGCCTTTGATGAACTTTCTGCTTCAATTCTTTGACAGCTTTTCCACATATGTTGTAAATACAGCTCTAGATCTTAAGTAATCCTTACAGGTACAGGGAACAAACTAATAAAAACCAGATTTGTGCACACACATGCAGTTGCACATTCCTCCCGCAACTTGAGGTGAGAGAAATGACCAGGGGAAAAATCCCAGTTTCCTTTGGAGAGCCCAGCCCTGGTCTCCTCCAGGAGAAACTGCTCAGCCCTGGTGCCATCACCGTCTCAGCTTGGATAGCTTTATCCTACATGAAGGCCCTTTGCTCAGTCAAAGTTGCAAACTTTGCCCTGCTCTTTCCCATAAGTGATTTTTCTGCCAAAGGGGAACCGTGTAGTCTGGTTTCCAGTGACTGAAGACATCAAGACCAGAATTTGTAAATATTTAAGCCAACTGTTGCTTATCTTTTGACAGAGTGCTAAAAGCAGCAAATGCCATATTCACTGTCACATATAAACAATGATCAAAGACTGATTAATAAATAAAATGGATTAAATAAGAAAGAGAAAGAGGAGTCTAAGGAGGATAGGGAGTAAAATAAAGAGCATGAGAAGGAGCTCATACTGTTCTCAGTCTATTGGGATTAATCCCTGGCTCCTGTAGTGCTGATTTAGTTATCGTAAGACTTTTCCCATTTATTCAGTTATTTTTAATCCCACCAGAAACCAGAGAAGTTCTATTTCCAAATCATATGTGATGACTTTTGAGGAGAGAGTTTAAAATTCATTACTGGTGTAAAAACAAATCAAGCTGACAGAATGCTCAAATATACTGTGCTGCCTGGATTTATAATTGAAAAACCCTCTGCTGCATGAAATGAGTGAAATAGAGCAGATGAACTAGCAGACAAGCAGGAGATCAGAATTAAACATATTTGTGTAAATAAATCCCACTTACTTATCACATACCAGGAATTCATTTTCTCTGTATTTGGCCTTTCTGTCAGATAATGTGAGCAAATATTGGTTGGGAGTGGAGGGCAGAGGGCATCCGCATTGTTTTCTATTATTTCTTTATTTTGTGTCACTTAAACAGGCAGAAAATAGCAAGGGCCTGCGTTAAATTCTGGTGTGAAAAGAAAGAGTGAAAGGATGTGTCTGATCATGATGCATAATGCGGCGGCCTAAGTTCTCCTTTGGGGTGTTCTAAATCCACTATCTGGGAGCCTGGTTTACTTTTCAGACATGCATCACCTGCTGCAAAGTAGATCTTTAGCTTTGCCTAAGCATCACTGTAAACAGCATCAGAGGGTTTTGATTGGGAAAGTATTTACCTGGACATTGAACACTAGTTATATGTCCAATCTTAGCATAGTTTAGCAAAAAATTTTAAATAGTAGCTCAGTTTTGATCATATACTTAAAGGCACATTTTTTTTTCTGCTGAGCAATTATGGATTAAACATTTAGTATTGTTGTCTCTTTAATAGGGTCTCAGAAATGATTGGAGGAAACTCTTCCCCATGTTCCCCAAAACCCCCTTGATAATAAATACTAGGTAAACAGTTGAGTTGGCCAAACTGTCTGATAATTCTTGGTATTTGTGTATGTCATAGGGCTAATGTTAAGGAAGAGGGCTTGATAGGTAGCAGGAAGCCTGCTTTAGTGTTGAAGCAGTGGACCATGTAATTGTGAGGCATTTCTCATTCAATTTGATGGGACCTCACACAGACTTAAAATCAAGCAGTGCCAGTCTGGTGTGACCAAGGAGCCAACAGCTACAAGTTAGTCCCACAGTACATGGTGCCTCTTCCAGCCCTTCCACCCTGTTGATAGCATTATTGAACTCATACTGCCCTGGGATCAAACCTTCAAATAAAGGAAGGGATTTTTGTTTCATTTGTTTTCCTCCCATAATTGTTTTGCCCAGACGCTTTTTCTGGGATCCAACTAATTTGTCAGTTTTGCTTACATCCACCAATGTCTAGAGCAACGGGGGTCAAGTGAACTTTATGAGCTTGGCAACAGATTATAAGATGAGGCAACTCTGGAAGGTGGTTAAAAATACGAAAGTCATCTGATTAGAGCCTGCTTCTGAGCTCTTGGACTCAGTGTAGGAAAAGCAGTTGTGAGGAGAACAGCACATGAACGGTTACGTCTGTCTGCTGGAAGATGTTATTTCAGAAAAAAAATGACATTAAAAATGTGGTTAAGCCTTCAAATCGTAGAGTGTTTTATTTCTCTTTTTAGAATTGATGATACACCAAGTGCTGTGCAGTGGTGTTTATCCAGCAGTAGTAGCTGTGACATTGATATCTAAATGCCAGAGGTAATCTCATATAATTTTTTTCATTTGCCATAGTCATGTTGTCAAGAAAATGATCAAAGTACCAGTGCTTATGTTACTAAGTTGTAATCATTCAACACTGACCTAGGTAAATGCAATTTTTTTCTGTAGATTCAGTCTCATTCAACTTATCTAGGCACAGGATGGGACCTGAGGAAGTTTCACTTTATCATTAACTTTGAATCCCTGGGTGCCTTTCTCTAGTTCATCTCTCTACCCAACTTTTCCAATTTATCTCTTTGGAAAATTACTTAATTGCCTATCTCCCAGGAGTTCTGTGAGAGCCATTTAATTAGTCTGTAAGGTGCTCTTGAAACTACCCATTTATTTAATTTTATTTGTTTTATGTCTGATTAATAAATGCTTGAGGTGCAAACTCTGTTCAAAGTCATTGGATTTATCTGGTTTGTTGTTTTTTTTTTCTTTCTTACTTATTTTTTTTCTTCCAGCAGGCTGGGTGGAAAGGGAGACAGTGACTAAAGAGCTCAGACTTTGGATGTAGCACCTTTCAATACTTGTCAGTGCCTGCTTTAACTCCCTAGTCAACCATTCCCTTGACTAAGTGACAGAAAAGGTCTATTTCCCAGTTCCAGAACTAGATGATGATGATGGTAATTTCATTATATTTTCTCCATTAGTTTCAACTTATCCTTTTAATTAAAATGTAAAGGAATGACAGATCCCCCATGCTCACTCTAAGTCTTTACTGAAAGTTCAACATCCCAAGTGGGACTTGAACTCACATTATCACAGAGCAAAAGTTCAGAGCACTAAAACGGGAAACATTAATGTGTCAAGCAAGTAAGCTAGCACTTACCAGGATCAATTTTCCACTTAGGCAGCCTTTGCCCAATTGTGCTAACTCCCACTGAATCTATACCCACTAATGGATCAAAGCTGAGAGGCTAGAAATTCTAAAATCATCAATTCCCAAAGCTCATTAATATAATATTACAATTGCACCAACTAGCATTGCTATGAGAGGGAGGTCTTTACACATTTGTTTTAATAAAGTTGGGTTGGGGCTTTCTTCTTTTTGTGGAGGGAGGATTTTTGACCCAATATGAAAGTTTACCATCGTAATACTTTAAATTGACTTGCAGATTGGCTGATTATATTTATTCAATACATTTGCATGGGTGTTCAATGAAGTACTAAGCTACTGTAGCAGTAATAAAAACGAGGACAAGGAAGTGTGTTATTAAGTACTGAAAATACTTTTTCTCATTGTCAGGTTCTATTTGACTACTGCTATAACTCCTAGGTGAAGGAGACCACCACAACTCTGTCATTAATTTGTCTTTCTGCCTCCACAGAGATAAGCAAAGTCTTCAGAACATGTGAACACACAACATTATAACTTCAGCTTCTTCTTTTAAAACTGATACTAACATTAGAAATATAGAAAAAGCTTTCAGGGAATGTCATGAGGACAATGAAAAAAATAACATTAAATTTCTCAAGGTATTTGAAAAAAATACTACTTTTGAAGATTCTTCTCCGTTTTTCTTCTCTTTCTTGCTTTTCATTGCTTGGTTTTAAAGGCCTAACAATATGTTCTTTCAGTTAAAACACTGTAATATCTTCAGCTTCCTGAATTGGAACAAAATCAACAATACAGTACAGGTACTACAACATCACCAGCAGATTTCTAGATAAGGACTGTAAATCTTGTTGCTGCAACTGTCTTCTCGAGGTATCTACCACTGAACTGATAGAGTCCCATGGTGCTGCAGTGTTGAGGCCAGTATGTTACAAGGGTGTTTTTCAGGTTTTGGTATTATCTGATAGCTGAACTGACCGTACAGCATGACTTAGAAATGATGGTGTGAAACCTATGTTGTACAGTGAATAAAGGTAGTTTTGCTATTGATAAGGTGTTCTTTAAAGGTTTGGTAAAAAAAAAAAAAACAACAAACCAACCACCACCACTTATATTTTTTGAAAGATTGTCTTAGTCTTGAGACACAAGTCCCTGTTGGGTGAAAAAAAACAGTGATTCCAGGCAGAAATCTACACATGAAAACACATCTAGTTTTGCAGTAGCTTCACACTTCTAGCCTGTGAAATGCACAAACCCTCAAATTACGGAATAGCTAACGTTCAAAAGCTGGGTACTGATGTAACTTCTGCAGCAAAGCTTCTATTTGTATATTAAAATAGCAGATACATGTTGTAACACATAATAAAATGCATTGCCTTGCCATGGAAAATAGGAAAGGCTTAAACCCCTCAACTTTTAAGAAACTCTCTGTGCAGAACTACATTGCTTAAAGTATCTTTGGAAATAACCTGGATTATACACAAACGTCAGGAAACCACACTGTTGATACTCAGTCCTGCATGGATGTATAAGGGAGACAGTATGATTTAATTATTCACACAATAGTTTAAAACCCCCTGATAGGTGTGAAGTTAATGTGCTGTAAACAACTGACAAAATAATAGAAGCAAGGATTTGATCTGCATGCATTACAATTGAAAACCTCTATATATAATAATTCATAACATTCGGAGGTTAACTAAAGAGAAACTAACATCTTTCTGTTGTCAAGGTTGAGTTGGTTTCTCATTACAAGCCATATTCTAACAATCCTGCAAATATAATCAGTTGTAGGGAAAGCTGGTAGCAATCAGTACATTTTGGTTGCCTACCACATTTCAGTATGAGCTATTCCAGTGACTTTTTTTTTCCTCTGAGAAACAGTAAGACCGTTGTCAATTAATGTCACATAGATATTTTTTACATCATCACAGGGGATCCCTGCCTCATTTAGTGAATTGAGACACAGAATTAAGTTTGCAAGGGCAACATTAACAGTTCCATTGTTTTCAGCCTTAATAACATTTTTGCAAGCTTGTTTATTTTTTCCTTAAGTGATGTTTAATTGTGCACCGTTGTAACACCTATTGTCTGTTTATGTAAAAATGGCAGATTTTTTTTTTTTCCTTTGAACCCACAGGGCTGCTGATTTCATGTCATTCTCCATTTTTCTGATACTACTTATTGTTCTCTTCTTACCTTTTGGAATTTTTTCAAAACCATGTAATAAAAAATGTCAAAGAAAATTTAAATCACACAGCCCATAAAGTTCTTTCTGAAAAGTCAAACTGAGAGAGCCTAGTTGTGGCTGTGCCTATATGTGGCATTAGTTTCTCTGCAGTAGATGTTAAATTGAAAACTAATATCAGAATTCTATCTAAATTATCTCTGTATGCCATTAATTTGATTTTCACTGGGCAATGAGGGAAATTACAGACAAAACACACTCAAGATGAACAAGATAAAGTCTATCTCATGTCCTTACTGATGGCAGTCAGGGTTCTGCTCTTCACATGCCAAGCAGAAGCTTATAATGTCATCCTCAAGAATATGCTCCATATAGGGATGGTCTGAATGAATACTCCCATCTAAATGGTTAATTTGAAGGAAGAAGGGTGCTGAAATACACACAAACTCAAATGACTTCCCTTGGAGTGTCATGCTAAGAAAGTTGCCGATCAGCTCAAGTCACTGGCTGGAGTATCAAATACTGCAGAACAGGAATCTTTGCAGAACATCATATGCATCAAATAATCAATAAATGCTCTTAATATGCACAGCAGCATTTGGGATGATTGTTTTGGATAGTGCAACTTGTCTGCATTTTGTTAAGGAACTCCCACACTACTAAAAGTTTTGTATTTCTGTGAAAGATCATGAGATGCTGGTATATGAAACAAAACAAATTTATATGTGTACTTAAAATTTTCTTTCAAACCATGGTGGTGTTTTTTTTTTTTATTATTTTCCATTTTCTGACAGCATATTAATAAAACTAGCTTGTTCCAGATGAAGAGATCTGTTACCTTCAAGCTAGGCAGATTTTATCTTTGCTTTTGTTTCAAGGAATGCCCTGGAGATAATCAACATCGAATTCAAGGCAGTACAGGTGTGTGTGTGGAGCAGGGTTGGTGGTGGTACCTAGTGTGAAAAAAATGGCTGTAGTTTTTTTAGCTGTAAAATGTTCCTGTAACATATAGAACAAAGCTTAACAGTGTAAAGGTAAGAAGACATGGAGACTGACATAAAAGGAATCTTGGATTCGTGGGTGCTACATTATCTAGCTTTATCATTAGTAATTGTATATTTACATGCAACTTGACTGACATCCCAAAGCACTTTTCTGTAAGCAAGTAGATGGTATAACAGTCTATACCTGAAAAGACAAATCTCTTTTGTCAGAAATCATTGTCTTAAGGTTTGATTAAGTCATTTCAGATGGAGCTTCTGAATGTCAGTACTCCTTTTACCACACATAGCTACTGAATATAAGACAATTATAATGAAGTATATTCAAGCAGTCTCAGGATTAAATGTATCCAATCCTTAAAAAAAATCCAAAAGTTTGTATCGAGAATATTCCATTTATAGTCACTGTAGGAACCTAAAAAAATAATGATAAAGAAATCATCCTTATCTTAATAATTGACAACTGAACCTGAGAAAGTTAATATCAAGGCAGTAGGCCACAGACTAAAACGAAAATGTCTGTCACTAGTAAATATTTTATCCTAACTACACATTCTGCTAATGGCTCATGTACTACTCATGTGCTGTGCTGTTAAGTCCAGAGCTGTGACTGTCAGCAGAGTCAGACAAATGTCAAATTAAGCTCAGCAATAATCACATATTGTACTGTGATAGGAAAGCTGTTTGGGTTAAAATTAAGAATTCAGGTCTGTAGACAGCTGAACCTATGTGTGAGAACCAGGCAGCCTTTTTTTTTCCCCTTGAAAATCATGTTAAAAACATGGTCCTAAAAGTCATCCAAGACATGTTTTATTGCTTTGCCAGCTCCTATATGTATGTATTGCTTAAACAAACTATGAAAAAGTGTTACAATTTGGGGGAATATTGAAAATATTTACCGTTTAGTTGCCAGCTGGGATTAAACTGCAACAGATGCATTAAGACCTGAATCTTGCCCAGCCATGGGTCCAAATATGAGCTAGCCCAGCTAGAAGCGTGGCCGTCTCAGGCAGTATATAATGAGGGAAACAAGCAATGCTGTGGTTTGTGGAGCCTGTGGTGCCTAGGAGAAGTTTCATCTCATCTACTCACAGAGGTTTTCAGGGTAGGTGCTGAAGTCCGAATGAACTGTCCTCAGCCCTCTGTACAGGGAAGGATAATCACTGCAGGGTGCCATTCATCTGACCTGTTTTAGATGTCCAGAGAGAGATGAACCATGACACAAAATTGTCCATTTCTCTTCAAGGACTATAAAAGGACCCCTGTGTTGCTAGCTTGGATGTCAAAATCTCCACTGTAAATGCCTAATTTAGATGAGATGACTCTTATCCTAGTCTTTTTTTCATAGCATTTAAACATTTCATAACAAGTAAATTTCGTAACACATGGAACTAGTTTTTATTGCATTATTATAAACTAAATAAATTAAAAAAATGCTTAGCAAAAATCTGTATTTCAAAAGATTTCATCGGGTTTTTTCCTTCTGTAAGGAAAGCTTTCCATAAGTATGTATTGCTATAAGCAAACTATGAAAAAATGTTACAATTTGGGGGAATATTAAAAAATATTTACCGTTTAGGTGGCAGATATTCCACATTTCCAGCACCACTGAAAAAGAAAGCCCAGTAGGGATCAGTCTAACTCTATTGATATCACAGTACTTTAGCAACCTCCCCAGTGTCCTCCCGTTTCATTTATGTATCTTTCTACAATTTTGTGACTATATTTGTTTGCTCTTGTTGTTTTAAATGCTCTTTGCATCACACTCTGCTTTTCCATCCATTTGCAAACCACACCTGAAAACATTTCTTCACTGGTTATCTCTTGCCCTTTTGCTCTCTTTTCAATCGCTATTATTTTGATCTCAAAGGTGTATATCACAACTGCAAAAAGACTTTCAGGATGTAGTTTGTCAGAGAAATATTCTACGACATGAAACAAAATGACAGTACTGTATAGTATTACTTTTAATAATTAATTTGTATGTAGTTCTGGGCTTTCTGGATTTTTCCAAGACTGGCAGAACAGTATCTGGTTCAAGTTGTTCACTGATTATTTTTTCTCATAGCAATAGAAAAAGGATCCACAGGAGATGGACAATCTCAGTTTTTTAGTGATGTTTTATAATTTAACATTTAATACCTCTCAAGAGACAAAAGGTTTCATTTTTACTTAAGCAAAGGTAAGCAGTTTCTCTTGAAGGTGTAGGATATGAGGATGATAAAGTCAGCCAAAATGCTTAGCTACTGAGCAGATTCAGTCATGTGCCTCGGTCAGATAGCTGGTGTGATAAACTAACGCTCACAGGGAAGGAGGGCATGTGGCAGTGTAAAAGCTCAGCTGGATTTTTGAGACGCTGTGCTTTATGACCAAACTCAGAAATTAACGCAAATCTACAGAAAACCTAAACTAGGCACCATCACCTGCCTGTGTCTCTATCTTGTTTATCTGTAGATTTAAATTACATGTAGTAGCCTTAGGCCGACTTAGGCTGACATTTACACACTATGTGAATGAATTCCCTGGAAGGGTTCCAAGAGTGTATAGACCATACCTGGAAGATAGAAGCTCCAGATGTAAAGTTGACCCAAGGCACTCACCTCACACAGTAAGCGTAGTAAGGG
Source organism: Falco naumanni (assembly GCF_017639655.2). NCBI lineage: Eukaryota > Metazoa > Chordata > Aves > Falconiformes > Falconidae > Falco > Falco naumanni. Next base: position 6,726,065 of record NC_054055.1, on the reverse strand, counting down.
GTGGATAAAATAGCTGAGTATATTTTATATGTGTATAACTGAGGGGTATCTGAGTATAGACAGCACTTTGAGAATCTTGCTGCATGTCTGCCAGAGGCAAACTGACTCACCCAGCAGTATGTTAAACACACATTGCTGTTTCACATGTCTTTGAAGGACTTCAGAGAAGTCTAAGGAGCCAGTGGAGCACTAAAAGGTACCATCAAGGGAGAAACCACAGCTGTGTGCCGTAAGTAGGTTAGCTTGGCATATAGCAGGATACCAGGAAACATGGGATCTCTCAAAAGGACACAGGAGACAATGCATGGAAGGTACAATGTCTTTTCTGTCTGTAGATGTCATATATCAAGAGGAGGTAGAGTACTACAATCAAAGTGCAGCTAAAATGACATTATCTTACACATCACCTCCGTGTTAGATTATTGCTTTCTGTCACTATCTAAAGCATATAACTGATGTAAGTTTAAAGTGATTGGCAGTGCTTTGCCATACCCTCCCTCAGCAAATGCATTACATTGCTTTCATGCAGCTTAAAAGCTGCTAGCATCAGAAAGGACAGTCTGTGTCCTTGATCGCAAAAAAAAATGCAAAACAGTGATGGGTAATAAGGGGGAACAAAAAAGAATCTGTTTTGTTGATGTTTTTTTCCCTTAAAAATTCCTGGGGAAAATGTATTTAACATTGGTGTTCCAATGTTCTTTACATTTGTTCTTAATCTATTTCTAGCAAGCAAATGAAAGCAAATAAATGAAGGGAAGGAAGAAGAAGAGTGAAATCTGGTAATGATGAGAAAGCAAGGTATGATAATGAACACAGAAGTACTAGACATGGGCAGCAGAAGTTACACTACCTTAGTGCAGGTTTCCATGGTATCTCCCCCTTGTAGATTCTTTGCTATTTGGTAGATTAGGTCTATTCAACTTTGAGTAGCAGCATTAGACAGGGTGTCACTCTGCCACTTCATAGATTCATGGAATTTAAAGAAAATTGATGTTTGTCAGATGTCTTTATAATTTTTGAACTCACTTTGAAATCAGCAAGATGGCTCACAACAATTTAAAGAATTGACGGAGAGTCATGCAAACATGCAGAAACACAGACAAGCACACATAGGCATATACATGTCTCATTAGGGTTCACGAGCTTATGGAACCAAGCTAAAAATGCATGATGTAGAACATGTTAAAACGTAGAAGTAAACTGCTCATGTGAATGTGTTCTCATGAACAATTTATTAACAATTTACAATCAGAAATGTGTATGAAAATGCATGGAAATAACAGTACAGTGAAAGCCTTGGGGGGTTTTGTTGTTTTTTTTTCCCTCCCCAAACTGAAGGTTTAATGTTGAATACATGCTTATAGAATGTTTCAAAGAAAAGATCTGAAATGGAAGATTTTCCCTTATCTGTTGAGGAATAAAAGACACATAAAAGAACTGCAACTCCAGACAATCAATTGGATTGAGCTCATAGATAGTGTTTTAAGGCCTAATAGCAGGGGACTGCAAGAGAAAACATGACAGGAAAGGCAGGAGAATGAAATACTATATGATCAGATAAGGGAGACAGGTAAGATTGTGATTATGGGTGATTTTAGCCTCCCTAATAATTACGAAGAAACCTTTGAGATATTGGCTGATGGCATGTGGAATGACTGACATAACAAATGATTCTTTCCTGAAGCAATATATCAAGGACTCTGCTAAGAAGAATTTATTTCTAGATTTGATGTATTCAGCGTCCAAGATATTAATAAGCATATACAAAATTGCTCATCCATTTAACCTAGTACAGAAAATAGAAAATGCAGGATATTTCCTAAAAAACTGTTACCAGACATTCAGCAGATCCTAAATGATAAAATAAGATTTTAGGAAAGAATTAAATGGGAGGGTTTTTCAGCATGATTTGCTCCTGGAACGTGAAGACCTACCAATACTTCTTTGTGTGCTTTGAGTCACAGACTAAGAGCCTTTACATAGCCTAGATTCCAGCGTGCCTTCACCTCGTATTGCATTTCTCGGTCTCTGGAGCCTTTGATGCCCTGCATCTTGAATGTTAAAATAAAACCTGCTTGCTCATTTGAACTTATTCTAGAAATGAATCTGGGTCAGTACAGGGAAGCAGGGAGTCTAGGATCACAGACTTGTTGAAAGCCTCAGGAAATCCATGGTCTAATCCCCTACTAAAGAGTTATGTAGAGCAGGATACCCAAGGCTGTGTCTAACTGTCTTTCGAATGTCTCAAAGTATAGAGAATCCACAACCTCTGTGTTTCAGTGGTTGACATCCATTGTAGTAAAAAAGTCCAGAACTGGACGTAGCCCTCCAGATGTCTGTCACTAGGAGTGTGCAGAGGGGAAGGGTAATCTCGCACAACTTGCTGCAATGTTTCTTCTAGTACAGCCCAGGAGGCTCTTGGCTTTCTTTCTCACAAGGACTCATTGATGGCTCATTCTTAACCTTGTATCTGTCAGTACCACCAGGTCCGCTTCTGCAAAGCTGATCTCCAGCCACTTGGCTGCCAGCCTGTCCTGGTGCCTCGTATTATTCCTCCTCAGGGGTGGGACTTGGAATGTCCTTTTGCTGACCTTCATGAGATTCTTTTTTTCCCACTTCTGTAGCCTCTCAAGGTCCCTCTGAATGGTGGCACTCCCATCAGATGTATAACTTCTCCTCCCAGCTTTGACTCATCTGCAAACATCCTGAGGGTGCAGCCTGTCCCACAATCCACATAATTAATGAAAACATTAAATAGTATTGAACTTGGTATTCACCTCTGGGGTTTGCTGCTGATGGCTGGGCTCCAGTGGACCTTGCTCCACTAATCACTTCCCTCAGAGCCTTGCAATTCATCCAGTTTTCAGTGATGGTCCATTTTTCTAGGTTGTACATCCTCAGTTTGTCCATGAAGATGTTGTTGGAGACAGGGCAGAAGAAGTTCACTTGCTAAAGTGAACATAAACAATATCTTCTGCTTTCCGTTCATCCCCTGAGCCAGCCATCCCATCGGAGGAGGCTATCAGCTTGGCCAGGCAGGATTTCCCCTTCATGCACTGTTCTATTAAGTTTTTTTGCACCTCAGCCCCTCACAAAAAGAAAGCATCTATAATTTAAATAAACCTTAAAGATTAATAATAAGAGCAACAAAGGAAAATGAGAGTGCTAAGGGAAAAAATATAGAGCCAGGTTCAAGCTGAAATGAAAAATGAACAAGAAAGTTCCAGAAAATGCCAATGCAGTGGGGAAATCTTGAAAACTTTGTACAGGAAATGAGCCAAAAAAACCCTATAAGGAGTTCATAACGGGCTATGTACATGCACAACCTACAGCACAACAGCCCACAGCAAGTCATTTATTTGTGCCACAAAGAAGCCATTGTCATATATTCACTTTTTTCTTTTTTTTTAAGCAATGAGAACTTATGTCTGCTTATGTATCACATGCACGCAAACAAGTTTAAATGATTTATCTCTGCCTTAATGTTAATTTAATTATTTCTTAGTTATTACTAAGCATAATCTCTATGTTCTGTGAACATTCACATCAAACTTTAATGAGCTGATAATGTTATTGTAGAGCATTTGTCTAGTGCACTTGGTGCTTATTCCCTGCTGAAAGGATCTGGCATCCTTTCGTAGCATAGAAATGTGTCTCTTCCCAAATACATAACACCCCATGGGGTATGAACAGGTAATCGGAAGGGGTGACAGCTGGAACAAGAGGTTTTGTTTCAATTCTGAGACTGCACAGTGCCTGCAATGTACTTATTTTCTCCTACATTTTCATGGACTGGGATGCAGCACACCTTGCTTACGCCTAAAATAATATTTAAACATCTAAAAGTACCAACAGTGAGCAAACAATTCAGTTCACTCACTTTCTGGGACTACCTAATTGCAAAGGTGCCTAAATTAGATGCACGAATCCTCTTTCAACATTCTAATCCATTCAAGATAATTGGGAAGTTATCCTGAGTGCTCCAAAATGCCTACTTTATGCTTACAAGGCTGTTGTAACTCCATATTGGGTGGGCAAGTGTTTTTCTATCCCCCAGGCACCTGAGGGAATGTAAAATGCTATTATGTGGTGCCTGTTTTATCATATAGCAGTTGAGTGAGCCAGGTGCTCAGCCCAGAAGTGGCAGTATTGTATTCTAGATGTTACCTCCCCTGATCCAACTACTTCACACCAGGCATGTATCACAGAAAACTGCCCTAGGCATCAACTTCAAAGGTGTTTCCAAGACATTGGTCTGCTGTCCAGTGTAAATGGTGCAGGCGTTCCAGCCTTTCTTCACCTGTTATCCAGTGCTATGTGATACTTTAGAAAACAAACAACCGTGAAAATTGCTACTGCATTTTGGAACTTTATTACATTTTAACATCTTACGGCCATTTGAAGCCAAAATGTGGCATAAAGCATGCATGCACTCCTGTTGTGCTACAGTACAAAATATTCCCCCTCTTTAATGCACTCACAGCTGTGAGGAGCCACAGTTTAGTAACCCTGTGAGCCTCTCCGGAGGGTGCAGTTGAATACCTGTAGCATATGTGGCACGGCATTTTAATTTTCAAGAAACTGTGGGTGTAGATTCACTTCATAGCATCTTGCTTAACACAAAGCAGACTGAAAATGGGATGAAACAGTGGATGCTTGACATATAGGGGGTTTTGTAAAAAGGACTATGTCAAATTGGGAGAATGGTTACTGTATGGTTGATTCCCTAAGGGTTTTATTGCCTCTTCTGACTATTCTAATATGTGTGAATCATAAATATATGAAAGATCTGAACACCACTAATCCCCAAAGACACAGCTTGAAAGAAAGTTTGAAATAATGGTTTTATATATATGTATGTATGTACATCTGTTGTTGTATGACATATCTACAGAGTATTAAGAATCTTTATGTTTGATTCTTCCCTTACCCGACTGCACCTTTGTATCTTTACAAAATTATATAAGGTGGTTGTAACATCTGACGTTAATAATTAAAAAAAGAATGCACGAGGCAAAGTACATTATCCTCCTGTCTTGTGCTACGGGGCATACTGATTAGTGCTTGAGTTCATTTATTGCCTATGCATGCTGGAAACACTTGTTTCCAGAAGACAGAGTAGAAATCGGAAGAGGTCAATTCTTCCCTTACTGTTGAGATGGAGTTTTCCCACCTCACTAATATTTTACAGTGTTTACACTGTATGTACATATACATATTTACAATATGATGTTGAGATTAATGTAAGGAATATTCCTCTTTATATAAGTACTTGTATTTCTGTTCAGTAATAACGTATATAAATATGGGCATATCTATCTATAAATCTTTATACCTACCTGTATATCCATATACTTTGGTTCTCCTCTTAGGGCATAGTGACTTTCATACACTGCTTTTTCTGTCTTGCTCAGTTTCTCATCTTACACATGCGTAAATGGGGAAAAAAAATTAAGGGCAAGAGAGAAAAAGGAATATGTAAGAACTGTCATTCACAAGTGAAGCTGTAAAATGATAGAGTGAAAAAAAAAGGATGATAAATAATGAAGCCCATAAGGTGAGCAGCAGTATAACAATAATGTCAGTCAAGAGTTGCAGTTAAATAGTTTGGACCTGCAACAATCATGCTTTAATAATATTAACCGACACACACCAAAACCAATTAAAATATATTCTGCTTAAAGAAAAACTATGTTTATATGAAGATGAATATGCTTATAAAATTCATGAATACTGAAAAAATATATAAACTCATGCAAAACATCCAACAACCTCATTTTTTAATATTTCTTTCCTTTGGTTCTCCCCATTTTTTTGTGTCTGTTTATCATTGTCTTGTTCTCAGTTTTTCAACTTAAAATAATTATTCAATGATCTTGAAAACAGTTACGTATGTGCTGAATCTCAGCAGGGCTACTCAGGGCACAGAAGGTTAAGCGTGTTCAGGTGTTTGTAGTACTGAGTGAATGGTATTTCCCTGAAAAAGGAATTATCTATGATGATTCACTGGTACACGTTTTTTCCATGTAGTACATTCAACAATGCTTTGACCAACAAAATTTTAAGTAATCGTTGTGACAAATCCTGTGATAATCCTTGTGACAGGGCTCCTATTATATCTGTTGACAGCGAGGATGCTACTGACTCATCAATGGAAATATTTTCTCTTATTCCGGGTAAACGTGAATAAAGAAAACCCTCACATTTTAAGTCCAGGCTTCTAAAACCTCAGGTTACTTTACATCACTAAGGAAGCATCATTTGTTGTAACCATATAAGCACACAGTATTTGGTTTTCCCGTTATAGTATACACCATCCTCAATAGATCATTTTCAGTATGACATCCTCATTCATTCACTTCTTTCTTTATTCTCCTTAATTATTCATTTTTTTTAAATTATGTTCATCACAATCTCTCTAGGTGCACATGTAAATTATTAAGAGGAATGAGTAATGGTTGACTGATGTAAAACTAAATTGAGAGAGACTCAGCTGCACAATACAATATAGCCCTTTCCCAATGCCCTGCTTCTCCCCTAAGGCAAAAGCCTCAGTCAAGGGGTTTTCAATGTGCCTGGAGGGTCCACAGGCTTAGTCTATACTGACCTTTTTTTAAAAAAAAAAAAAAAAAAAAAGAGATCTTCCAGGAAAATTGTTCTCAGCCATTGTGAGTTTAAAAGTAATATGTACAATTACAAAATTTGAAAATAATTTCACCTGTCTTTGCGTTCCAGCAGTAGAGGTGCCTGCAGAGTGTCTGGGCAGGTGTCACATTATAGTCAGTGGAGGTCTAGTCGGTTGATTCCAGAGAGCAGATTCTCTCTTCATTAACTAAACACCCAATTCTCAATTCTGTTGCTTAAATATAGGTTCTTGAAGATACACTCAGCTCTTCAAGACATTTAGAGAGGTGACAGACATGAGGCAGAACTCAGAAGACACCCTGTCTTTCTGGACTTGCAGCTGGAGGTCAGATGGGACACCCCAAGACACCTGAAACAGTATTGTTGTCTGTGATGAGGCCACCAAATCAAGCCCCTGCTAGTAGGCCATCTATGGATGGTCCCTCTCTGAACATCATTTACTGTATTGATTATCTCACCACTGACTAAAATGTGGAACTAGGAATTAGGGGCTAAGGAATGAATTTGAGCTTAAGCAAGATGAGTTCCACCCCAATATCTAAAATGCTGTTAAATTTGATCTTGACCTGAAGGGACTAGAAGCAATAGTGGTCATGGTGTTCTCAATATGGAAAGAGATTTTGTCTGTCATGGTCGAGCCTGAGATGGTGAAGTATTTACAACTCCTTGAAAAAGACATTGAATTAAACTGGCAATGAAAACATACCTTTCATGTTTCTATAGCCTGTTAAACCCAAATAAATGTTTGAGGGTTAGATTTTAAAATTCTGGGTTTTGTACCTGAAAACCTATTCCATCTTTAAAAGATAGATGTAATATTGTTCCTGTGATGAATTACTCACAGCAAGTGAATTATGTTCTGCATCTCCTACAGTTGTTGAGTGTTCAGTGGCAACCTTTAGTCATTAATATCTTTTAAAATTAAATTCCAACAACATATATTTTTTTAATTAATTTATGGTAGATTCCTTGGTCAAAAATCTGAATACCACCTTTTCCAAGCAATAGTTCCAAATGATAAACCTAGTAAGGAGTAATGCTGATGATCCTGACTTCAGCATTTCTGAATAGTTTCTCTTCTTGGTGACTTCCTTATTCTAATGAGGCCATCAGATGGTTCCGCAGAGTTCATCAGATGCACAAATCTGCTGATTTTCTTCACTTGCCACCAAAGTATTTAGTTGTTACTATACAGAAAAACTAACAGGAAGATTATTTTCAATCCGATGTCTTATCACATCTAAGAATAGATCATCTTCTGTACAGCCACAGGCTGATGAATGGTTTCAAGACAGGAAAAACATACATTCTGACTTTCTGTCTTTTCAGAAACCTAAGAAAATAGCAGTGCTGCTGCTGTCTACAGTGTCCTTACCTTTCTTTCACTGCCTGAAGAGATTAATAAAAGGAGATGTTATTGCCTAGTTGTCTCTCAAAACACATCAGCAATGGAAATAGTTTCACATCCTGTGTTTTGATTTTGTTAATGGACATCTTCACAAAAACTAATGCCTGTAAATTCACAGAGGCAGCACTCCATATTTGTAGAGTTTAGGTGCATGTAGAAGGGAACTCCGTTAATCATTTTATCTCTTCATGACCACATGGTAGAGTCATACTGACCTATTATATTCTGATATCTTTCCATCCCTCTTTTGAAAAAACAAGTGATAGGAATTCCACCACCATCCTTGGATATTTCAGTACTTAATTATTCTTAAAATTAAAAATATTCCTTCCTACCGTCTGACCTAGATATCCTCTGCTGCAGTATAACCCCATTGCAACTTTTTATCTCCCCAATAGGTATGTGGATGATTCTATTACCTCTTTCTCTGTGGAACCTTTAAAATATTTGAAGATCATTAGGATGTCTCCATGCAGGTTTTCCTTGCATAGATTCAACCATGCTGATTTTTGGAGACTTTCCTTATAAGTCAAGATTTTTATTCCTTTAATTTGTTTGTCTCTTCTGGATCCTATCTAAAAGTTTTAGAGTTTTCTTGGAACACAGCACTCACAACTGCATATACCAGACTAGAGCAACTTTTAAGGCAGTTGACTGGAACTGAAGGTTGTTTCATGTCATTTAATTTTAACACTCCTGTTTATGCATTTGGTCTGAAGGTACTTTTATATGTGTGTATGACAGCATATCATTGTACTTAACAATCTTTCTTCATCTCCACTTTCTTTTTTGTTGAGCTGATGTCTACCCAAAGTTTTTTCACTTTGTATTTAGGCATGTGGTATCTAAATTAAAATACACTGGTGAGATATAGGTAGTTGAAACTCAATACCCTGGAAGAAGATGACAAACCTAAACAAAATGATTTTCCATACTAACATGTATTCTGAGAGATAAAAGAAGGCAAATACTGTGACCAAACTACATATGAATAATGCATAAGTCTTTAATACTCTCAAAAGATCTCCCTTTTCCAAAACCAGAGGAATTTTCATACCTATTTTATTTCTTATTTAGCTGATTGATTTCACTGACATTCCAAAAGTATTCTATTCTTCTAAGATTTCCTTTGATTTTTGTAAATATACAACATATATTCCTGGTTAGAATGTATACGGTCAGTGTGATAACCAGGATATTATGGCTCCTCTCAGTGAATATTTGTTTTCTTCTTTCCTTGCTTTTTAATGCTCTCCAAGCTAAAAAAAGATGCATTAAAAAGTAGGATTTCACAGAAATGTACAACAATAAAGCATATCTTAGGTTCTTTCAGACAAGCTCATCAGTCCTCTTCTTAAACTATTAAAAATCCATATTAAAGCAGCACTCTCTTCTTCATTTTCCTGGAAAAAGAACTTTTAAAAAACTGATGGCAACTCAAATTTCAACAATATCAAAATAAAATTATTAAACCTTTAACTGCTTCAGTCCTGAGTCTCAGTTTTCTCGCCCTCATGTTTCCATATTGAACAGGGAGATCATAATTCAAACAAATTCTATGAGTTTTAGAGGGCAATGTCAGTCTTCAAATTTGAGATGGCTTAAATATCAGAACATGCTAATGACAATACCTGAAATTTTTACTAGATCTAATTAATATTATGATGAATGTGTTGAGCTGCCAGTATTGCTTACTGAAAAACAGGGATTATAGTCTGGGACTTTACTTCACGTCTCTAATCCCCGGGTTTCAATTTTTCAATAGTTTGTTTAAGAGTGAATCTGTGTTTCATACCTCTTTAGCAATTCCTTCTTTTTCTATTCTTCTTCCCCCACCCACCCCCCTTCGAAGTACCAGCATTTTCAACTCCAGCTATATTTTTTCATTATTCTCACAATACCTGATCTTCTTTCTGAGAAGCTGAGGACTAGAGAGTAAAATTTGTCAACATTCTTCCCTATCATTAAATTAATAGATTTTTGAACCTTAGGGTTGCTGAGAAAAGAACTTATATCCAATATTTCTATGTCGATGGATAAACATAAAAAATGCCATTTCTTTTTAATTTCTTTTCTTATTTAACAGTGGGCATTGACAATACTGAAGGAGCAGTAGATAAAGATGGGCCATTAATGCTTATGTACTCTTCAGATACCACAAATGGTCAAGCATATATCAATATGGATAAATAAAAGTTATTTGAAGGGCCTCTGGACAACCTTTCCATGCAGGTAAATGATACAGAGTATTGTGGTCTCCTGTATGAAATGTTTTATGGCTGAAATAGTTACAGCATAGATTTCTTCCTGGCAAATATTTTTTCATGACCTTGACTACCATTAATTTAACCTTAAACCCAACACACATTATTGACTAAACAAAAATACTGCGAGGAATTTCAGAGCTAGAAAATATCCCTTTTCAAACAGCATCGTAAAAACTGCCTTGATTAAGGGTGAAATTTGCCCCCTGCAGATCTGAAGGCATGTGCACCACTCGAGTCCCATTTAAATCCTCCAAATGGAAGTTAAGTGGTGAACTCCACTCCAAATACAGATTTTAAATGTTCTTCATTACACAAAACCTCTAGTTCCTAAACTTTGATTTTAAAAAGTATTAGCAGTGTTCAGGGAGGTATGTTTTTCATTGTGTCTAAATATTATTTTCAAGCCTTTATCTCCAATGGATTTTGTTAATAAAGAAAATAAGACAGCCCCAGGAAATGGTGATGTGATTGTAATAGACTTGGTTCAGTAAAGCTTCTGCTGTTAATTAAGAAACTTTCATCTTTGAAGTGCAGTATAAAAAAATTCTTATTAGCAAAGGTATGTTAGGTCAGTAATAAAGTAGATTTCCCTTTGAAAATTATATCTAATCAATCCGGAGAGAATTAAGACAATTATATTTTATCAGAAACATGAAGAGGCAAGGATCAACAAGGGGGATGGAGTGTGACTTTGGTATTAATTACAAAACTGTTTTAGGAAATAATCAATCCTTTGTTAATCAGGGCAGGTATATGAAAGGACAAAGAAATCATTTATCAAGCCACAAGGGTGAAATCGTAGAGAAGGGATTATAAGGATAAGTCTCTGAATTGTAAAGCAATAATATGGTCCTTTCTTTGCATTTTAGGTTGTATTTCTAATTGTATTCTATTCCAAATATTACTAATTAACTTAGAAAGGAAACATTAAATGCTATAAACCATAAGAGACACATGAATTACACCATTTCATTTCTCAGTGTTCCAGTTAGACACTCAGAACACATGATTATTATTTTTTCAGTCTTAATTTGTGAATATATCTAACTTGATTTGAGGAACAGAATACATTTAGTCTCCTCAATTGTTCCTGCAGTAAATCCAGACTGCATTGCTGAAACCAGAGCCACCTGAAAATTTATTGTAAATCTCATCAAAAAACCCAAACCAACCAAATCAGGCACTCAAATAAATCTGAATTGGAGTATTTGTTCACAGTCATTTGAATAATTTATTTTCATTTCAATGGGTCTTGATGATATCCTCAGTTCATTGACCACAATAGCCAACAGAAAAAAAACATCATGTTAAAAAAAACTTAAGTTGGGGATATTACTAAACAATCTACTTATTCCTTCTTACTTAGGACACTGTCACTTCCAAATTGTCAACTTCCTGAGACCCAATGCTTCTTCCCAGCATACAATTCAAGTAAATTGTGAAATAGGAAATAAATTTCATTTTAACTGGATCTCTGGGAATAACTAAGCAGCAAATTAGGCACCACCCCTATAGCACTGCTACAAGAACATCTGAGACAGGGTGAGTTTGTCTTACTGTCTGTTGTATTACACCATAATATGTAGCTCCTAATTTTTGGATGCTTATTTAAACTTCCTAGGAAAAGATTCTGGAGTTGTCAGAAGCACTGGTTTTTTCATACTTATTTTCAGGTAGTTTATCTGACTTTTTCTTTGATGTTTTACAGCTAGTGCTCAGAGGGTGCATCACAATCTCTGCATAAGTGTGACAGGTGAAGTCTAAGTATGAATTCACCCCTTTTTCTATTTTATGCCAATCTTACAACTTTGTAACTGTCCACATCCCTTGAAATTTGCATGTCATTGCTAGTCTGTATGAGCTGCTGCCTATTTCACTTTCTCTGACTGGCAGCAGCTCAGTGACTGATCTTTCCATTACATTACAGCCCAGTGATGCCAGGTGTTGTACTGCCCACCAAACACAGACATAGTGAGAGTTTTTGTTTTGAGGAGCTTGCGGTATGCATAAGGCTGTTAGAAGAATTCCAAGAGGGGAGGCAGAAGCTTGTGGAGAGGAAAAAGTTATCTAAAAGTCATTGAAGTCTTTAGCCAGCTTCAGTTTCTTTCCAGATCCCTCAAGACTCAATGTCCTGTAGTTGCTTTTTTGTATTTGCCTATTTTTTTTAATTCAAATTCTAAGCTGCTGGCAGCAGGGTATTGCTGTTTTGCTCAGTCTGTCCACGTCTATACAGCAGGAGTCTTTGCACTGTCCCTCAGAGCAATAACAGCAGCTATGACCCCAGTGCTTCAGTCCCCAGGTGAAGGGTTTTGTGGCGGCTAAAGTGAACCTGCATTTAAATTGTTACACAAAACAGGAACCTTATTTGACAGACCAATCAAGGAGAAGGATGTTGACAGATGGAAACGGTATGAAATTAAAAATCAGTTGATCAAATATTATTTCCTAGGAATCTTCAAATTAATGAAATGGTCTTCAGAACACGTGTTCTTCCCAGTTCAGTTCTTCGACTCTCTTGTTAATATCCATCACAATGCTGGTCTCCTTTGGAAAAACATCTTCAAGGGTATTAGTTTGTCAGAGATCTGTTTTAGTGTGGCTTTTTACTACCTCATGGAAGAAAAAAGAGGATACAGTATTCCTTTCTGTGAAAAGAACAGTTTCCTTTCTTTTGGGAGCAGATAATTGTTCAACACTGTCCTTCATGTTCACTTTTTTCCAGGTTCTGTTTTCATTAGCTAAATACTGTTCATTTCAAAAACATTTCTCTCATTTACACTCTTTCCTCTGTCAGAGTTATATGTCTGAGCTGTTACTGTCTCACCTGTTTCAAGCATTTGCTGAATTTCTTAAATCGATCTCCAGGTGTCAGCTACACAATGCCAATGCGAATGGGCACCCAGGCAATGTTCACAGCCAAGCCAAAATCTTAACAGCGAAACACAGCTTTTCTTTATGCAAATCTTCCCAACGTCATCTCTTACTTCTGTTCTGACATACTGTCCGTAGAAAGGAGGGCTGATTCTGAATGCTAGCAACAATGTCTGACAGCTATACCTGATGTTAACTGAGTACATTTCCATTATTCAAAATTTACCTGCTTTTTCCCCCCTTCAAGACCTTCATTCACCAGAATGTCTCTAGGCTATTTTTGTCAAGGCTTGAAAAATGACTTAGTGGGATTTTTTGATGCAAGTTAATACAGTGATAAGCACAGTAAAGTCTCCAGGAATAGCAAACCATTAATTTACTTCAGAAAATAAGACTTCAGTGATGAATAAACCCTATAAAGATGCTATAGTTTTAAGCAGCTTCACTGGCAATGAATATCTGAACTGCCTGAAAGAAAACTAAAACATGCTACTAAACCAGTAATTATTTTATACAGTTGATCAGCAAATACGCTTTAGGCTGGAGGGTGCTTGACAAAGTAGTTTGAGATTAGACTTCACTAAAATGGATGATCTTTATTTTAAACACATTATACCCCATAATTATAGGAGCAGATAACTGGAATCAAAGAAGAGTGGAGAAGAAGGTTTTAGGCAAAATAAATCATTTTGCACTGACGTTGCAATGTAGGCAATATGATGAGTCATGGCCCAGTTTCCTATGTATTAATAAAGCAGGGTAAGACCTGTTGATGGAAATGCTCAACAATGAAATAACATGAGTTATTCTGACATTTGTGGTCTGGACTTCTTCAGCCCACATCAGCTTGCTGCCTCTCTCATACCTGAAGCAAAACAAAGACAACCTTCCCCCTTATCTTTAGTGCTGCTTCGTTTTGCTCATTATGCTTGAAGTCATTTTCCCAAATCTACCAATCATCAGTTAAATTCTGTCTCAGATCAGTTTTTCTTAAAAAACTATTTCAACTGATAAGAGTTAGGTGTTGTCGAGGCAAATAACTAATGCAACATTCTAAATTCACTAGAAGTCCGGAGTATTACCCTTGTGAGACTGGGCCAGACACCGATGTTGAGATCCTTAGAAAACTGTGAAGTATTTTGCATTATCTGAGATTTTACTTACCAAACCCAAGACATAAAGTGCTCTTCAGCTAGGAACTGTGAAGAATATATCTATAGCAATGTGTAAGGGACAGCAATGTGTGAAGCCAGGATACCAGTGACTTCTAACCAGTGGAAAACTGAATGGTCAAATACCTACCTCTCATCACAGCTATAGGTTATCTGTCAGTATATCCATATGACACTTCTAAGCCAGAAAATGAAAAACATCCCTTCCTAAAGTACAGTGATTCCTCAGTTTTACTCTCAAGTTGCAGTTGCACTTCTAGTGCTTAGCCTCACTTCTACAATCAAATTCATCCTGGATTTATGGACCCAGTTGTAAGTGCCATGACATTATTTGGGATCTGGTCCCAGTTTGGGTGCCAGTGCTGAAGAAGGAGTTTGACAGCTTTTTTTCTACTGCTTCTGTGCAAACTCACCCAAAGATTGGAATAACAGAGTTCTACAGAAAAACTGTAATTATATCATCTTTTGACAGCTGGGGTGATGTTAAGCTTGTGTATTGAGTAGAATTAGGTATTTTATTTTATTATTCTTTGAGTTCTAGTATTTGAATTTAAAAACTGATAGTACATGCAGATCAGAAATGTAGCATTTCTGAAGTATTTATAAAATAAAATGAGAAAATCAACCCTATTTATCCTGGTTGTTCTTCAAATCACATTATTCTGGAAAAATCAAGATTTTGTGCTTAGTTATCTGAGGCCAAAACATACATTTCCAGGCAAATGGTAAATCCTTATGGATTTACATTTATACAGAACTGGTAATTGCCCTGATGTCAAGAGGAAGGGATTAAGACTGCAAGTACAGGAAGATGTGCAATAATACTGCTCCTCTGCACGAGGGCTCAGCCTGAATGGTCTCCTCAGGGACTCTCCCACCCCTTGAAATTCAGGAATGATACAGAATCAAAGAGCTTTATGGTTCTGGCAGTTAAAAGGACAGTCAAATTCCACATAAATGTTAGTTAATACACTGCTCATACACGCCATGAATGCATCGCACATGCAGCTTCACACACAGGAAGGTGGATTTTTTTTTAGGACTCTTTAAAAAATGGTTTTATTTAGAAAGGCAAGAATCCTCTATGCAGAATGATATATCTTCCCGGCAGCCTGTTTTAAAGGATGAAAAGATTAATTCATCCTTCTCTTGAAAACAACAAATGGAAGGTAAATAACAGTGTCAGTGAAGGGGAACCAGTCTGCCCAATGGAGTCATTCCCTTGTGCACTATGAATTTCACTGCTGATCAATAAAATATATCATTTCCTTGGTGCGCAGGTTGTCAGGAGTGAGACAGCTACAGAAAACCCCTATCCTGCTTTTCTTATCCCTATTTATTTCTTGTGGTAGGAGCAACATGCAAGAAGTAAAATTAATTCTGATTTTTTTTTTCCCGTGTGCAATAAAAAAACACTTTAGAAAATAAAACTTAAGTGAAAGCCTACAGATCAAAACTTACAATTTTGATGGTGGATTTAATAACAAAGATTTTGTCTGCAATTAATTAATTACAGTAATAATTTTCTGCTTTGGAAATCACTCACATCTTAAACAGAGGCTCTCAAAGGAACAGGAACACTGAAATGTCTTGGCCATGATACAAACAAGAAAATCTAGCCAGGCAAACTGTAATACATAACAGATTGTGTGAACCTTGTTTCATGAATGAATCAGAGCCATGACATCCTTTTGGAGATAACCTATTGGCTCCAAGATGGTGAATTTAGTCCTGCTCTTCACAGCTTAATGTCAACCTTACAAATAAGCTTCAGCAATTAAAAAAAAAAAATTACACAGAAACCACTTGTACACATGGAATGTGGTCCAGAGCTCACTGGGTTTAATGGAAAATCTCACTCCTAGTGATGTCAGTGATCTTTAGATGAAAATTCTTTAACGGATCTTCTGAAAATAGTAATGTGGGGCACTGTGTTAATAATTTAAAAGTAATTCCTCCGTAGTCAATCTAATCAGGCTATGAGTTCAAAATATTCAGGAAAACCCAAGAAATTGGCAGGGTTTTGTACATTCAGTTTTCTTCTTTGTTATTATCCCCAACAAAGGACTTTTTAGACACAAGATTCTTCCATAAGTCTTCAGGGAATACTCACAAATAACAACTATATCTTTTTTTATTGTCAGAGTTTTCCCAGCAGCCATGCAATCTGGCCAAAATTTGGCCCATTTAATCTTGATTGTTGGTTAAGATGGAAAAGAAATAGAAAAACTCACTTGCTTTCTGGGTCTTAAATTGCTTGCAGGCTTCTGAAAGCAATTATTTTGACTAAGTGGAATGCTTTTGATATAAAATAATTTAATTTCTAGATTGTGGGATGCGACTGTCACCCAGTCACCCATTCAAATCAGATTGCAGCCATGGCAAGGTCTTTTAGCTTAGATGGCACTTTGGTCTCTCCTGCCTGCTCACACCTAGACTATGAGAACAAGAACTCCAAGCTGCATGTGTGCCACACTGATGGGATGCCTGAGCCATCTCCAGAAACAGGAGTGCAGCCATATGCCAAATTTTCTGCTGGCTGACTTTTCTCTTCAGGCTCACTTTCAGTTTATTGCATGTACTGTGGTTTTGGGACCCACATTAAAAGTGTTCATTGTGGTGTACCACATGTCACTGCCATGCTAAGTCAGTTAAAATTTGCCTGGGGCTCTCTGTACCATCCCACATTTCATGACACTGGCATACTTCTCTTTAATGATAGTTCCTGGGTGTTTGAGAAGACTCAATGAGTGGTAATTTACCAAAGGAGTGACCTTGTGACATAATGACCTTAAGTACTGTAGAATGATTAAGCAGTTATTCTACATATTTACTTTCTGCATATTCTGCATACTATAAAATTAATGGTGTTCATAGAAACAGAGATACAAAATGATCATAAATGCATTATATTGAAAGGACTAGTCCAGATCTCACATCTTTATAACAGTTAAGGGAGAATCAATATGGAATGAATTAGAACCCAAAAGCAACCAAAACTGTTTAATTTCCAAGTTTGTCCGGCACGAAATCTCTTTCTACTGAGCTTTTACTTAACATTTACTGTAATGTTAGTTATGTAGATTAACATATTCAGAAAGCATGGAGACCTCCTACAAAAAAACAAACAAACAAACAGTATTGAGGCTGTTTTCTTCTTTTCAGGTGAGGTCTACAGCTTAAAAACAAGGTACATCCACTTTTTGTACAAGGTGATTCACACCTTTTCTTGGTGTTCCACTGTAGATCATATTTGAATCATTAACAGCAGAGGAGAAGGAATCTTATGTTTGAAGAATTTTGGGGTGCCAATGACAAAGAAAATGAAAGTCAAATTGAAGGAAGTATGTACAGAAGTGGACAAAAAGGATGGTGAAGGAAAATAACCTGATTTTTCATTTGGATAACTGAGAGAGGCTGTCAAATGTTTTCACCTCCAGGGCTTTTTTTGAATTAGCACTAGTTTGACAGTTGCTGCTGTGAGGTGCCTCAGGATTAAAAGTGTGGAGAATAGAGATGTCATTCTGACTCCAAGAGAAGATGACATTCAGTAGATTTGTATTGGATTGCATCTTTATCACAGTAAAAAGCATGTCTCACTTGTTCTAGTGTCTTTCTTGCTTTTCATTTTCTGGACACCAAAAAATGCAGACTGACAGTCTGATTAGCTCTCATAACTTCCATTAATGATTCTTCATTTAACCACATTTTAAGGGACATTTATTCTTTAAAATCAAGGATGTAAAGGACAAGGCAATAATGCTACACCAATTATTGTCTTCTTTCAGGCGTCCCTATGAAATACAGAAAATATGCTATTCAACTAAAATGAGAAAATATTTGTCAGAGTCATCAGTGAATGCAAATGTTGTCTCCCATGAGAGTTCTAACTGCAATTGAACGATTTGGAAAACAGCACGTGTAATGTTGTTATCCATGTCTGTCTAATTCACATTTCCAAATAAGTCTGAGGATTCATTAAAAAAGAAAAAAAGTGTCCTGATAGGTTTGGTTTTGATTGGGTTTTTTTTAGGAGCTACTCCTAAATATTTCACTAAGAAAAAAAAAAAAAAAAAAAAAAGGAATGTCTTCCCCTGGGTTTTGGAAAGATTAATATGGGAAGAAATGGATTAATTTGCAGAGAAATCTCTATACCTCAATTCCTTCTTCTTTTAAATATAGAAATGATGACAACCCCATAAGAATAATGTTTGAAGAGATTTTCAAAAAAGATACTGATTTTGAATATTAGCACAGGATACATCTAAAAAGACTAAGTCACAGGATAGCATGCTCAGTGTTTCTTAAATGTAAGATTTTTAATATGTCAAATATTTTGCAGCTGAAAATAAGATTCTCTTAGGTGGTTATCCCCTTGTGAAATCATAGATTCCCAAATTTTTCTGAGCTTTTTAGTTTTTTTTTACAAATTTAGGATTCAATATTCAAATGTATAAAATATTAGTAAACTAGGAGTCTTTTAATATTAGGTGTTTTAATTAAGTGGCATCCAGATAGTGGGAAATAAAAAGGGTCTTTAAACATGATGAATATGCAGTTCAGAGGCAGAAGTAGCAACAGAATTTATATTTGCTGCAGTGCTAGTCTTAAAACTTGCTCTTAGTAGTGTCCTTTCTGTAAGTATTATGAAATTAGCATAAAAACCTAAGTGGATTAAATTAAACAAAAAAAAAACAAACAAACAAACAAAAAAACCAATAACAAACAAAAACCCAAAACCCAAGAAAAAACCCAAACTCACCCAACTTTATGGGAAATTTGTACTTCTTTAACCAGCCTCACTCTTTACCTGAGATAATTATTTTCACTCATGATGCCTTTATAAAAAGAAATCTTATTTCCTACTTAGCCATTACTTAGACTGACAGAATGAGACAAGCAGTTTTGGTCTCCTGTGGTAAAATAATCTGTTCTCTTTCTTAAAGCATTCTATTTCCCCCAAATTTGCTTTCTGATTTTTACCAAAAATCTGTTACTTAATACACTTTAGTTCCACATTTGCCTTTTTCTCAGTGGCCTTAGCGTGACATCTTGTAGACATCCTATGATGAACCAAGGTCTTCTTCCTGTGCTCTTTTTGAGCAAAAAGCTTTTAGCTCATTTGAGAAATTTTGATTAATTATTCCTGACGACTTCATCTCCTAAATTTCTTTTCATTTCAGTTCTTTTCCTCTGTTAATCTAACAGTTCTTCCATGATGCTCAGATTTTGTTCCTGCAGTGCTGTCCAGCTTTGAATCATCAGTAATTTTTTTGAACTCACATTTAACCTCTGCTGCCAAGATCATTAACAAAGCTTTCGTAAGACTCCTACACTGATCAGTTCTTGAGACTCTTCCCTGTTTTCTGTACCATAAATTCTTTATCAAACCCTTTGATTACCTTTCAACATTTTTATTAATCCTAATTTATTCCAATTTCTACAGTAATTACACATACAACAGTTTATGAGGTGTATTACTGAAGCCTCGATCAAATCTATTGCACTTCCTTTGTTAAGAAAAGCATGTATCTTGCAATGGACAAACCAGACTAGACATTTTGTGTTTTATCACTCTGTCTATTAATTCTCTTTGGATAAGACCAACGAAGCCAACCAAACTACATAATGTAGCTAAATAAGACAAATATTCTTATTGTGATTGTTATAAGCCTTAGTTTGCCATTTCCATGCCTTAAATTAGTGAGAAAGTTATGACTAATGGAAATATTCCTGTCCCCACTCCAGGTGTATATTCTTTACTTGTAAAGTGGACTGTAATCAAAGAGGAATGAAAAAGCAAGGTTATTGTCCAAAGGGAAATATTTTTTTTTCTAGATTTTTGTTTTACATGGTCTTCACATGAGTCAAACACAGGCTGGGCAGAGAATGAATTGAGAGCAGCCCCGAGGAGAAGGGCTTGATGGGCTCAACATAGCCCAGTAATGTACACTTGCAGCTCAGAAAGCCAACCGTACCCTGGGCTACATCAAAAGAAGTGTGATTAGCATGTTGAGGGAGGTGATTCTCACCCTCTACTATATTCTTGTAAGACCCCACCTCGAGTGTTGTGTTCAGCTCTGGGGCCCCCAACATAAGGACATGGACATGTTGGAGTGAGTCCAGACAAGGGCCAGGAAGATGATCAAAGGGCTGGAGCATCTCTCCTGTGAGGACAAGCTGAGAGAGTTGGGGTTGTTCAGCCTGGAGAAGAGAAGACTCCGGGGACATTAGAGCAGCCTGCCAGTACCTAAGGGGCCCTACCAGAAAGCCAGAGAGGGACATTTTACAAAGGCAGGTAGCGATAGGACAAGGGGGAATGGCTTTAAACTGAAAGGGGGGAGATTTAGATGATATTAGATTTAGATTTAGATCTAGATATAGATTTAGATTTAGATCTAGATTTAGATTTAGATATTAGGGAGAAATTCTTTACTGTGAGGGTGGTGAGCTGCCCAGAGCAGCTGTGGGTGCCCCATCCCTGGCAGGGCTCTAGGCCAGGCTGGATGGGGCTTTGAGCAACCTGGTCTGGTGAAAGGTGTCCCTGCCTGTGGCAAGGGGTTGGAACTAGGTGATCTTTAAGGTCCCTTCTACTCCAAACCGTTCTATGATTCTGATGGTAATATAAGAAAGTCTCCCAGAAAAGTTTTTATACCATGGTCTGATTTCTACAAAGTCAGCCTGTCATGTTAAAGTTGATGGGTTGGTGTTAAAAGCGTATTTAATTTCTGCTAAGAATGAACTCAGCCTGTAACCAGAGATCCAAACACTTGTTAGGCTTTTGGAATTTTAATCTCACACTTGAACTGTTTGGCTAGGACTCGTCTCAAATTTCCATGTACAATCACACAATTAAACAATCTACAAAGATGTGGCTTTTTAAACCTGTAAAATGAAGTAACATTTCATATTGGTTTACCTGTTATTTTCCTTCTGATCTCTTTTCCTTCTAAAATGTTTAAATTGTCACATCTGTAGGATGAAAACTGAGCTCCCTCAAGGAGGAGTTTAAGCACAGGTGGACAAGGGGCATTGTTCTCCCTCTTCTCCATACCTTGCTCCACCCCTGGAGAGCTTGCTCAAGAAAGTGAAGGAATGAGGCATTCCTCACGTTAGTCCGTTCATACTTCTGTCCCCCGAGACTGACAGCAGTGATGTTCACTGTATTTATATGCCCACTCAACTGATAGGAACTGCCTTGGAACTGCTGGATCACTTAATTCAGACCCAAAATATTAGAAAATGATGACCACATTCTGTCATTGTGACCTTAACTGCATTTGAACTGGTGTTACAGGGGTAAGACTGTTAATCCCATTATGACAAGGCATCTCTTGGGAATGTTGGGTCTGCAAGTTGCTACAGAATTCGGAGGAATGTTAGGATGGAAAACTGGAAGACACATAAAAAAGCAGTGCAATAAAAAAAGTAAAATTGAATACAGACATGAAGACTTCAGCTGTGAGTGCATCAGAGCACTTATTCTTTTGCAGTTGTCCTACTGTTTACCATTAATGTATGTTTTTCCAAGGTACTTCCCTTACTAAAAAAACCAGTAATCCCTATTTTCAGGTTGTGAATTAGAATTCTAAAAGGAAGAAAGAATTTCTTATATACAGAAACTTTGTTTTGAAAATTCTACGTAAAATTACTGTTAATTAACCTCTAGGCAATGATAAAATAGTGTAAAGTGTTGCTATTTTTTATTATAATGTTCACTACAGAGCATCTTCTGGAGCAATGATATATATATATATTATATATATATATATATAAATATATATATACTGTCCTGGGCACTGGGAAAACAATGATTTACAGTCACACCCTAAACTGCTTATACTTTAAAGAGAAGAGCAGGCAAAATATTAATGGAAAATATGGAATATTACATGACACATATGGAAAAATGCTTTGGAAACTACTGCATTGTACACTTATTTGGGAAATACATTAACAAAATATGAGGAAAACATCAGGAAAGCAATTGTCACTCCAGTCTTCAAAAAGTGCAAGAAGGAGGACCCAGGGATCTACAGGCCTGTCAGCCTCACTTCCATGCCTGGGAGGGTGATGGAACAGCTCATCCTGGAAGTCATCTTAAAGCATGTGGAGGAAAAAGAGGTTATAAGGAGTAGTCAACATGGATTCACCAAGGGGGAATCATGCCTGACCAACCTGGTAGCCTTCAGTGGCGGAACGGCTGGCCGGGCATGTGAGGGGAGGGCGGTGGATGTGTCCACCTTGACCTCCGCCCGGCTTCTGGCACCGTCTCCCACAGCACCCCGGGCGGGCTGGGGCCGTGGGTCAGGGGAGCAGTGGGGGCTGAGAGCTGCCCGGACGGCAGAGCTCAGGGGGCTGGGGTCGGTGCTGCGGGGTCGAGCTGGGGGCCGGGAGCTCGCCGTGTGCCCAGGGCTCAGCGCTGGGTCCGGTCCTTGTTCCACTTATTCATCAGTGACCTGGATGAGGGGACAGTGTCCCCTCGGCACGTGTGCTGGTGACACCCCACCGGGAGGGGCGGCTGGTGCCCCAGGGGCTGCGCTGCCATCCAGCGAGGCCTGGGCAGGCCGGAGAGCTGGCGGAGAGGGACCCAGTGACCTTCAGCAAAGGCCAGAGCAGGGTCCTGCCCCTGGGGAGGGACAGCCCCAGGCACCAGCAGGGGCTGGGGGTGACCTGCTGGGGGGCAGCTCTGCGGGGAAGGGCCCGGCAGTGCTGGTGGGCAGCAAGGTGCCCGTGGGCCAGCGGTGTGCCCTGTGGCCAAGGGGCCAGTGGGACCCTGGGGGGCACCAGGAGGAGCGTGGTGGCCAGCAGGTCGAGGGAGGGGGTCCTCCCCCTCTGCTCTGCCCTGGTGGGGCCGCACCTGGAGTGCTGGGTCCAGTGCTGGGCTCCCCAGTTCCACAGAGACAGGGAGCTACTGGGGAGGGGCCAGCAGAGGCTACAGAGATGATGGGGGGACCGGAGCATCTCCCTGGTGAGGGAAGGCTGGGAGAGCTGGGGCTGTTCAGCCTGGAGAAGAGATGGCTGAGGGGGGATCTCATCAATGTCACCTGACAAAGGATGGTTGTCAGGAGGACAGGGCCAGGCTCTTTTCAGTGGTGCCCAGCAACAGGACAGGGGACAACAGGCACAAACTGCAACATGGGAACTTCCATCTGAATGTGAGGAAAGACTTCCTTACCTTGAGGGTGACAGAGCCCTGGCACAGGCTGCCCAGAGAGGCTGTGGGGTCTCCTGCTCTGGAGACATTCTGAACCTGCCTGGACGCGGCTCTGTGCAACCTGCTCCAGGAGAACCTGCTTTAGCAGGGGTTTGGACTAGATATCTCCAGAGGCCTCTTCCAACCTTGACTATGATGCAATTCTGTAAAAATGAAACACAAAAGTTGGAAACAAAAAAGATGGTGTTAAAAAGACAGAGCCAGGAAAGAGGGCAGAAGAGCAGGGTTAGAAATTTAAGGGGAGCCAGTGAGAAAAAACTGTGGACACTGTGAAGAAAAGATCAGTAGGAGGATAAAATTCCAGGACATGGAACCCTACTAATAGGTCTAATATAATCAGAGTGTACTACATTTCCTGTATGTTCATGTCAAGTTAAAATGGAGAGTTTAATTTTAATAGCTTGGTGACAGACAGGTAGACATCAGCAAAGAAGAAATTTCTGTTCACTAGAAAAATTTTAGGATGTCAAAATACTTGCAGCTGAAATTACAGTAAAATTCCCTCTATAGCTTTATTAGATTGGTTTAATAATTTTATTTATATATTCTATCATTTTAATAGTTCTTCATTTGTTATGGAATATTCATGTTGAAAAAAAATAATTCCAAATTATGAAAGTTTTTGTTCCAAGAAATCAAAAAGTAATGTTATAACATTTTCAAAGTGTTTTACTTTCTGTACAATACCATACAATATAATTTTGTCCAAGCTGATATCATTTCACATTAAAAAAAAAAATTGAACTGGTTTTCTCTGAATAGCACTGAATGAGAGAAAACTATTTGCATGGAATTTTTCCAGTCAGCTCTTTTATTAACATCCTCAATTTCCTGTGCTAGAGTTATAACTTTAATTAATTTTATAAATGGAATTTTAATATAAAAATTCAAGCCATGCTGTGAATATGACAGGAAGGGGACTGGTCACTTTGCACCCTGTGAGCTGGGATTTGCATGCTGTAGGGAGTGGTAGTAATGGAGATGCTACAGATCCAGTTGCCCCTGAGCAACTTACTGACTGAGGACAACGATTTGATGCATGAAAATAATTTTAGGGAGCACAGAGCTGAGTAAAAGGATATGAACTCTGAAATGGAGGAGAACCACAAAGAAATAGCATGTGATCTATCAGCTTTGCCTCTGCAATTGAAGGACAAAGCCCACATTTGCTCTTTTAACTGAAGATTTGCTTCATTTGTATGTGCTGCATTTCTATGGGTATGAGACGACTCATTCACACACCCGATCCCAGGAGTGTCAGGTTGATTTTAGATCAGTAGGTAGAAAAAGAGCTTCTCTTTCTGCAGGAAAAGGTAACTCAAATCTATATTGCTTTTGTTTTATCTTGACCCTTACATTTACTTTCGGTCATGGAAAGTGAAGAAAATTGGCAGATTTTTTGCTCAGTTTCACTGGGATGGGAAAAGTCAAAAGGGAAAGGAAAAATTTCCGGTGGTATGTCTAGCTAAACCATTGCCATAGTTTGTTTCTCTGTGATTTCTCAGAGGATGCAATTCAACCAAATTAACTTCAGCTGCATTATTTAGAATTTT
The DNA here is from genome assembly GCF_017639655.2 of Falco naumanni. NCBI lineage: Eukaryota > Metazoa > Chordata > Aves > Falconiformes > Falconidae > Falco > Falco naumanni. The sequence goes on along the minus strand of NC_054055.1, from coordinate 6,700,932 downwards.
CATTCCTCTGAAAACTTAACTTAAATTCAAATATGATTAATTATAACAATTTTGTCACATTTGTAGATGCTTGATTTTTTGTAAAGGACACTGACTTTTTGCAATGTAGCCTTCTATGCAACATCCTATTAAAGCACCATATAAGAGATTCTGCCACTGAGACTTTTGTTCCTTTTTGTTTCCCCTTTTGCTGAGCTTCAGCTAAATGACATGCACAGTAAGTTCAATACTGCTTCAGCAAGTGAAGAGTGTAACTCCTAGTAAATCATCATTCTTCTTTCAAATACAGAAAACAATTCCATGACAGATAACATATGAGATATTGAATGATAGACCTTTATTCTCTCCAACAGTTTCATTCTATCTTTCATCTCATATAATTACATTTTATTTCTGTGAAACTTTCTCTGGCTCTGTGTACAGTAATCATATAGTAAAAAGCCCTGACCTGTCTACCCATTGACTGTATTTGAATGACAGCTGATCTTGACTGCAGGCCAGAGTCATTAAATTTAGAAGGTAGTTCAGGTAGGAAAGTTTGATTAATATCAAACAAAGCCCATTTAATGCTACACCCTTTTCAGAGTGGAGTGGCACATTTAATAATTATATGAAATGGCTTTAATTTCTAGCATCTATTCCACACCTTTTCCATTTCCATAAGACTGACAGGCTAAGAATACTTAATGCCCAAACAAGAAATGCTAATACTCATAGCCATCAAACTTTTTGTATTTTTTCAGTGTAACTCCATGACTGAAACAAAAATTGGTTCCTACATGATTTCCTCCATTGTGCTCTTTTTAGTGTAGAAAAGAACAAAAAATTACATTGTTTAAAGCAGTAGATTTACTAGTCCTAACACTGGGCTATTAATCCATAAAACACCAAAAAGATGTATTGAAGATGCGAAATCCCATCTAGACAGAACGTTTTTGAGGGGAAATTGGTTTGTATATTTCTTTTATTCATACTTACTCAACTATCTTTTGCAGTGGTGAATAGCAAATGAGTATATACATAACAAATCTCCATATGTCAAATAGATGTCAACACATGGAACAAAAAATATTATTCCATGCTACACCATAAATGGGTATCTGAAACTGAACCTGTTCTTTAGTTTTCCTCTTATTTATCATTCCAACTGTAGACAACATCCCCTGATGGGCTGAGATGGACCAGGCACACTGTCTTGTAAGACAATAAACTCACACATTTTGATGGTTGCTCCCCCCCACTGCATACTGTGATGTTTCTTCTCTAATCTTTGCTTCTAGGAAAACAAAACCAAAGCCCTGTTTAAAAAAAAAAAATATTAAAAAAAGAGAACAACTTTCTATGTTTAGATTCTTCGTAAAGATTTCCCAGTTCTTTGTCCGGAAATTAGATACTTGTCACATTGCACAAAAAGTCACTAAGGGACACTATGGACTGGTGATGGTTTTAACAGTTCAAGCGACTGAGTGCCACACAGCCAGCTGGCCTGAAGGAAGGATACAGGGTTTCTTCTGGAGTTTAGCTTCCTATACACAACCCTGAGAAAATCAAAACATCTCTCTGTCTTTTTGATGACCCCCTTACTTGCTCAGAGTCCTTTACAACCTGTTGGAGGTGGTGGGCAGAATAATAAAAATAGAATAAAAGGGAAAGTGACAAAATAATTTAAGTCTTAAGGCAACCACTCTTGTCCTAGCTCAGGTGTCCCGGGACATTCCCCAGCACAGAGTTCTGGCTGTGTACTGAGCTAAGGTCTATGCCACACAAGATGACAAAGTGATGTCTTCGGGGCAACTCCCTGAACTTCCCACACTCATCAGCTCCTGTGTTCATTCATTCTTACTGGCCAGAATGACAAGAACTCACTTCCAGCTGTCCTCCACCATGACTTTTTTGGGTTTTGTGCTGATAAATGGGTGACATTCTTACCAGCAAGAATGAAAAAGGTCAGCTGGATTACACTCAGCAACTGTGAAGTCAATGGGTGTTTTCCATCTCTGGATTTCCAGAAGTATTTTCTAATTTGCATCCTTTTGAAAAATTGTGTACTTTGTGTTGGTCTGACTTAAGCTATGTGTTATGTTAAGTATTCCTGATTGGTCCCTAACAGCAATATATTAATGTTATAATCAATGTGAATAATGGCATTCTAAGCAATACATTATTTAAAATAAGTAACACTACTAATGTAGCAATTTCTTGTTTTCTGCAGTGAATGACCTTACTTTGGTATCAGGTATCTCCCTACTTGCTCAAGAGACAGTTCTGTGTTGTGGTCATACTATTCTTTGCACACCAAAGTTAGATGACACGGCTGTTGTGTAAAGAGTGGTACATGTCATAGGGCATGAAAAAATAATTATTTTCATTGTATATGAAAGTGTAGGGGAAGGCTCTGGAGACAATAAAAATGCTGCTTCCACTTGGTGAACAAGGAGGGCTGACAATCAGATGTATCAACTCTCCAAACACCCATAAGGTTAAAAAAAAATAACGTTCAAGAAGATTAGAAAAGGAGAAAGAATCCCAAGTTTAATTTTTTCTCCATCCCTTTATGACCTTAAAATGCTTTGTAAAGCAATATATCACTTGAGAAATTGCTAGTAATGGAATAAGTCTGTCATTATTTTGATTGTTTCATGATTACCAATAAATGAAAACCAGAATTAGAAATACAAACCAGTACTTATGGGTATCCTAAGCCTAACCTTCAGATTTATTCACAACACACACCTGAAACAATACTGATCCAGAATTTATTGAAATCCCTTTGGTTTGCAAATCTGAAGGAAAAATTCTTTCATTAAGTATTAGAAGCAAAGAAATGAGATAAAAAGGGATTTATTTTTTATGCTTTTAATGTATTTCCCACTTGTTCTTGTCTGATGTTTCTCACCAGCTCATTTTATATGATGATCCAGTGTTTGTCCTCTAACAGTTATATTTTCAGTGTAGTAGATCCTGAAATGTTTACATGCTTTAAAAACAACTCTGCAAACTGAGAGACTTTTAATTTTATTTTAGTTATTCCATTCTGCTACTCTTAGAAAACTCCTTTAAATTTAAACATTTTAAAAAATCTTTCCAATCATCAGTTGCATTCCCTCAAGATCCTCTATTTTGAGGATAAACATTCAGGTCTATGATTTTTGCTTTTTGTTTGACACCTTTTACACCGAAGGATGCAAAACACAGCAACCCGTAAACTTTTACTGCAGAACTGTGTTGTGTCAGCACACAGCCAGAAAATATACTTAATTTTAGTATCGGGTTTTGTTTGTTTGTTCCACCTTTCCTGTTCCAAAAGTGAAGTCTCCATTTCTCAAACCTTTCAAACTGTTATTTATTGTATCATATGTACTGGTTTGGGACATGCAGTTGTGATGAAAATTGGCCCTTTTTGCATTGTTAAAAATGTTGCCATTTTCCAATATAAAGCAAGAGTTGCATTAAGTATCTATCTCATTGCTGTCACTTGTGCTAAAGGAAAGGTGTGCTGTAAAGGTTGAATTAGTCCTCCTGGGTCCTGTTCCTGCCAAATACAAATCTGAATTCTGTTATGCCGGGGTTTTCATACACTTGACTTGGAAAAAATGCTGATCCCGCTTTCTCTTTCATGAATAAACTTCAGTGAACTGTATTAATGCATTAGGCACACAGAAACATTGTTGGAACTAGCCCTGGAGCAGCAGGGAACAGACTGGGTTACTTAATAAATCATTCCCCATTCATGACCATAGAGATCTGGTAAATTGCGTGTCAGAATTGGCTTTACTGACGTTGGGGGGGGGTCCTGTGCAGAGGTGCTGCCTCCACCAGGCTGTGTGTTACCTGACCCACATGAACAAGACCATTAAAATAAAGGAGGGCAGGAGATTCAGAAAAGAAGGAAACCCACCCTTCTTATTTCTACTCTCACAGCCATCCCCCTGATTTAAGTGTATCTACTTCTGCCTTATTAAAACATGAAAAGTGATCTATTTATTTATAATTGGACAAGATTTTATAGGGTTATAGAAGCATAGAATGGTTTAGGTTGGAAGGGACCTTAAAGATCATCCAGTACCACCCCCCTGCCAGGGGCAGGGCCCCCTCCCCCCAGCCCAGGCTGCTCCCAGCCCCTTCCAGCCTGGCCTTGAGCCCTGCCAGGGATGGGGCACCCACAGCTGCTCTGGGCAGCCTGGGCCAGCGCCTCGCCGCCCTCATGGGGAAGGGTTTCTTCCCAATATCTAGCCTAAACCCATCCTCTTTCAGTTTAAAACAGTTCCCCCTTGTTCTGTCACTACCAGCCCTTGTAGAAAGCCCCTCTCCAGCTTCCTTGTTGGCCCCTTTAGGCACTGGCAGCTGCTCTAAGGTCTCCCCAGAGCCTTCTCTTCTCCAGGCTGGACAACCCCAACTCTCTCAGCCTGTCCTCACAGGAGAGATGCTCCAGCCCTCTGAGCATCTTCCTGGCCCTTTTCTGGATTCGCTGCAACAGGTCCATGTCCTTGTTATGTTGGGGTCCCCAGAGCTGAACACAATACTCGAGGTGGGGTCTTACAAGAATATAGTAGAGGGTGAGAATCACCTCCCTCCACCTGCTGGTCACATGTCTATATCCTATATATCCTATATATATATATATATATCTCACATCCCTATAGCAGGTGTCTAGGTTTCTTCAGTAATACTCTTCTGCATCTGAATAGCTGACTTCTGGCTTCAAAAGTATCTTGGGCACTGGAAACAGTCAGTGAGTGACAGTAATCATAAAATGAGACATCCCGTGATTGAGGTTGAAGAATATCTCAAATAAAGTGCTATATATAGGAGTACTATAGGCTAATGTAATCATTCTATGATTCTATTATTTCCAAAATGGAGGAAAAGGGTCTCTTTCTATCCCATTAAGTCTTCCCTTGCCCTTTTCTGGCATGTAAGCCAACATGGCAAATAGGCATTTATCAATGTTTTACAACTATTATGCCATACCCTTAATATTATTTTTATATTTTCATATTTCTTTCTTTTCAATAATGTTTTTAAACCTTCTTAAACAGGTCTAGGAAGTGAAACTGAAATGAGTGAAGTTGAAAAGAAAGAAAAAAGTATGAAAAAGACAGAAGAAAATATGAAAATAATGTTTTCAGTTACACGAATCCTATCTCGTGCCCATATTACCTTGTGCGATTCACAGCTATTTTTGTCCATGCAACAGAGGAGGGTAGTGAGCACTGCCATGAGAGCAGAGGTATTACCACAGACAAAGCAGGCAAGGAACTTCTTAAACTTGCTTTCTTGTGTTAAAAAAAGATCCTGGTAAACTACTTGCTGTGCATGAAATACTCCCAAAAATACAGTGTACATACCAATTGCCAGCTTGCTATATTCTTATTGGCATCCATCCAGCCTTGTGAAGCAATTATGTATATGTCTCTCTTCAGTACATGCATCTACTCCCTGTGAAAGTCAAGGAAGGAGGGAAAGAGTTCTTAATTACAACAATTAGAGCAGAATTGCAAAATTGAAATTATTTCATTTTTGTGACATGAGGTCAATAATCTTATTAGTTGTTAATGCATTTATACTCCCTAGGCAATCATGCTAATAGCATTATACCTGCACACTCACAGCACTGGGTTAGTGTTGCTTGATAAGTGTATTGAACCCCCATTGTAATGGTGACTTACTTGAGGAATAGCTTTTTTTTTTCATGTAAATAGTACATAAAGCTCCATTTCATTTTGTACTGATGCACTGTTCTTGCATGGACTGCCAGATCAGCAAGAAGGGGCCATGAAAGTACTTCAAGAGGAGACGGAAGGAGATTAATGGACAGAAGGGATATGTCTACTAGAAATGAAAGGTATACAGCAAACCCATCATTTGCAAAGACTCCTGAGTTTTCCAAGACTTCTGCCACCATCTCTGGAGTCAAAACAAAAATCTTTAGATTCTTTTATAGTTATTTTAGTAGATTGCATCTGGGATAACTGAAGGACACACATTTGATAGTGTGGATATCATTTGTAATGTGGAAAAACATTTGTAAGCCTGAAGACTTGATTTTCCAGCTGTATTATTTTGTCTAAAAACAAACCAAAAAACCCCAAACAAAACAAAACAATTACCTTTAACCATGAGCTTTGTCCTGCTCATACTTATTCTGGACTCTGTAGAGAGAAGGCAAAAACCACATTGCAGAGATTTCTGCCTCTGATAGTTGAAATAATATAGATGGTTGTATTTATTGGTCTGTGTGTGTGTATGTATGTATGTTTGTATTATAGAGAATTTCATTAGATCTCCCTACCCTGACTTCCTCAAGGTCCTTTGAAAATGTATTTTCTTCATGTTTTGCTTGAGAGGCTATTATTTTCCACTAACAAGCTGATTTTTTGCTACATATAATGCATAGGTACACTGTAAGAGGAGACACCAGTAGGCAAGGAAGAGGCCCATGCTATGATCATGTTGTTTCCTATGTGATGTCATTAGAACTGAGCTAAATGTTACTTTGGGCAAATAACTGTGGATTTCACTTTCCTTTACATGTTATGAGGACAAAGTGAACCTTAGCAGAATAGTTTTAAGGCAGCAATAGCTTCTTCCAGATATGTTGGGTTCTGATCATATGTAGAAGTATAGCAGCACCTTCAATCATTCCATTTCCACTTCCCTATTTGTTTGTTCCTACTAGCTCCCCAGGGAAAACAAAATAAAAAAGAAATTTATGTAGTATGGGTAGGAAAGAAAAATCCTTTCCTTGGCATAAAATATGGTTTTACACAGACATATAGCAAACGGAGTCAATAAGATTCTTCCATCTATAAAGTGGTCTATGAATATGTTGCAAATGGCTATCTTCATGCGATACCAGGTGGTGTATACATAGTGGACCAGGAGTATGCATTGGGCTTGGAAGAGAGGAGTTTTGGGGAGAGGGAGGCACTGTCTTTTAATCAGTTTCTTAAAACACAAGAAATGCCCTACCAATATTTCCAACGCTTATTCTTTCTCTGAGGAAACAGAAAAGGCTGTTCAGGGAGGGTTGCACAAGTTTGTCTTATAGGCAGATGACTTATTCCACTGTTACTGTATTAGGAATGTTAGAGGGTACATACCTCCATATTCCCTTCCATATCTGTTTAAACCTTCCTGTTGTCCATTTCATAGAAAGATAGAAACACTGGATGGAAGGGACATCTGGAAGTCATCTAGCCCACCGTCTGCTCAGTACATGAGTGTTGCTAAAGCTAGATCAAGTTAGCAGTGACTGTTTGACAACATCTGGAAAACTTCCAGAGGCAGAGATTCCACAGCCTCCCATCCTCCCGTTCCTGTGTTGTGCAACCTTCTCAGTGAAAAAAGATCTAATACTTAGTCTGAACCTCCCAAGCCACGGCTTGTGTCCATTCCACTTTGTTTTACCATCTGCCCCTACTAAGAAGAATTGGACTCCATAATCTTTGTAACTGCTTTTGAAGTGATTCCAGGGAGTCATTAGGCTCCTTTTGTCCCTTATCTTAGTCACACTAAACACCCTCATCTCCTTGAACTTTGTGTGCTTTGTGTGCTTCAGGCCCATAATCATAATAGTTACTCTTTGCTGCCTCTGTTTTCTCCACGCGCTTCTTGAATTTGTGGGATTGAAGACTGAACACAGTTCCAGGTGTAACTTCACCTGCACTGGTGAAGAGAATAATACAAACTCTCAGTATTCTGGCCATGCTTCTTCTACTCTATGCAAATATGGACCATGCCTTATTCTTGGTGGGAGTGCTCCTGGCTCCTGCTAAACCTGCTGTCCACCCACTGTGCTCAGGTCCTTTTCAGCAGAACTTCTATTTAGCCTGTCGGTTACCAGCTGTAATAAATGGAATTATTCTGCTCATGTGCAGGACTTTGCTCTTCTCCTTGTCAAACTCCATGAGATTTCTGCTCACTCAACCTTACAGTTCATCAAAATCCCTCTAGACTGAGGCTTTTTCATTTGTTTTCTCAGTCACTCAATAGTGTAGTATTGACTTTGCTCATTAAATATCTAATTTGTCTTGTCTAATTTGTCTGCCTAATTTCTTTAATCCTTTTTGAACCTCCTGATACTCTGTGTCTCCACAATCTCCTCTGGCAACAAGCTCCAGTGTATTATTGCTTCCCTTATATGTGTTTCTACCCTCAACAAAATCCAGGGGTTTTAATATCCCAAGCAAAGTTTGAACTCTTTTAGGGATTATGATCATTTGCAAAGTTACAACATATATTGCAGTTTCCTCAAAATCAATTTATCTTTGTCTCTTTTTTTTTCTTTTTTTTTTTTCTCCCTATGATGTCAATAAATATTTTTGTCATTAATGTTTGAGGTCCACAGGGACATGGTTCTCCAAATATGAGCTGTTTAACTCTACTGCCTGTCTTTTGTCATTAAGTCCGTAATTTAACATAACATATAAGCACATCCATCAGCACGTTCTTTGCACGTTTTATTGAATAATGATGATGTATGCATTTAGTGCACTGCTAAATAAGAGCCTAAATAGAGAAACTGCTCTTTTTTTTTTTTTTTTTTTTTTTTTAAAGTTCCACCGTTTGCATAATAAAACGAGTTTACAACAGGTGTACAGCTTGTGTCGCAACATGGTTCAATATCACAACTACAGGAATGCCCATCTGTTAAGTCAACCTTTCTGGCAAATTGAGAAAAAAACAGGGTGTCAGTGCAGCCAAATGCATCCCTTCTTTGCTAGGGAGGGAGCAGGAAAGCAGTTATACTCTCTCAGAATAGAAAACAAAGAAAAAACCTTTATTTCTTTAGAAATTGTTTAGAGGAAGCTCTACACCATGAAGAACAGAGGATGCTTTTTGTCAGTTACCCCAGTTGTCAGTAAAGATGTTATTTCATCATCAAGTGATTCATCAGAAGAAGAAAATGAAACAAGTCAGAAATCTTTCTAGAAACAAGTCAGAAATCTTTCTAGAAGGAATGGAAATGATAGCTGTAACTTTTCATTCTCCGAATTCTATCACAAGTGTTTCTGTATGATGGAAGGATGCTTCCAGTAAATACTCCCTAAACTGGTGCGTGTCACTCCATCCCATCCCCACCCCTACCCACCCCCCCCAGCCTTCCCACCCCACCCCCCACCCCCTTTTTTTTTTTTTTTTTTTTTTTTTTTTGAGACTGCTCGTAAGTTCTAATTTACTAAGTGACAGTTCAGGTAAAAAAAGGCACTAATCATGGCAGAGAACTGAGGTGACAGGAAAGGGACAAAGAAAGATGTCAGCCAGTAGGACTTTGACTTCACCATCATTTCCCAATGTTGTCCTTTGAAAGAAACCAGAAAGGGCAAATTCTTCTGTTATTTAAACCCTTGACATCCTTGGAGGGTTCTAAGATGTCAGCACTGACTGATGCACAAAGAATAGAAATAAAACAAATACATGTTTAATTATACTTAGTATATAAACCTGACAGTCCAGGCCTGTTCTTCTGACAGTGATAAACCACTCATGTAAATAAAGTATCTAAAATAGAATGAGTACAGATAATGTAAGATCTACTTTAAAAAAGACTTTTAACATTCCAATAATTAAAGGGGTATGATAGATTACCTCAACCTTGCTGTAATCAATACATGAATTTACATTGATTTTATAAAATTTCTAGCCAGTATTTAAGGCTGAAACAGTCAAAAGTGCAGGGGTAAATAATATGCTGCTGAAAGTCAATCGAAATACATGTAGTTGGACTAAGAGTAATTCTGGTTACAAGTTCCCTTTGAGGTCCCTTGGAGGTCATGTAGTCCAACCTTGCGATCAGGTCAGGGTCAACTGGTCAACTAGATCAGCTTGCTAAAGACCTTATTCCCAGGGATTGAGAGACAACAGCTTCTTCGGGCACCTTTTCCAGTGTCTGTCTACCCTCTCAGTGAAAAGATTTTGCCTTTATCCATTCACGTTTTCCAATGCATCTTCTTGTTCTTCTGCATACTTCTGACAAGGTCCTGGCTACCTCATCTCTAAACCCTCCCATTAGATAGCTGAAGGCCATAGTGAGATCTCCCTTCACATTGTCTTTTAAGGCTGTCTAAAACCAAATCTTTCAGCTTCTGCTTGCTTGTACATCACACATGCTCCAGCCCTGTACTGTCTTCATAGTCTACTGCTAGACTTACTTCAGTATGTGATCATCTGTGCACAACTAAGCACAGTACTGCAGATGTGCTCATGGCAATTTCGGTAAATATCAAGTAGAACATAGAAAATTAAAACCACCAGTAAAGCTATGCAAGTTTTTTTGTTGAAAACAGGCATGTCATAAAGCCCAGCTCAAGAAACATGACAGTATAACTTCATACTTAAATATGTACCTGAGCTAGCAGTATCATTGACAGCTTTTTTAATGGAGGCCTTGATTAGTAATCTGAGTTTTTAGCTACAGAAATAGTCAGAAGTTAAACTACTAGATCTCAGTGTTTATAAAATTTAAATGATTTAGGTTTTATTTGTTTTTAACCTAGGGAAACAAAAAGCAGGTAATAAAACCAAAGCCACCTGAAATATTGCTGTTTTACATTTTCTTACTCTATTTTCTCCATGCAAAGTCAAAAGTGCATTAAAAAGTAATATTGTGCTGAGCTCACAAATATGCAAACGCCTCTAGATATCTTGTCTCAATAAAGTTTATAGAATGCATTCCCAAAGGTCTGACAACAAAACACAATAAATCGCAAGGCTTATAAAAAGATAATGCATGCCATTTTTTTGCTTACATAAACACAAACAAATGCAGTGAGAGGCAGGAGTGGCTATGAGAGGCCTCTTCTATTCCAACTAATTTCTCTTATCATCACATATATTTGTAATGAATTACCACTATCTAAGGGAAAAATAAATAGCAGACTGTGTGAAGCACATGGGCATTTAAAAAAAAAACAACAAACCCTGCATTCTTGCAAGTTCTGTGGGAAGATGTCTTTTCCTTTCTTTTCTCAGTTATTCACACTAGCTATTGAGGATCATATCCTATGGGGAACCCACTCTCACAAAGAAAGGAAAAAAAACACCCCAAACCCAACCACCCAGCAGAGAAAATGCCCGATGTTACAGTACAGCAGAAAACCCTCAGCAAAGTCCATTGCTAATTCATCAAGAAATGAAAATATATAGGCTAGTGTTACATATTCAGAGCACAAACATCCCAGGGAAACCCTGTTCTACATCATAAACTGGGGAAGTTGCTTTCCTTTTCTGAGCAGGAGCTTTATTCAAGCCATGAGTAAAGTCAGGGTTTTCTTTACAGGTATGATCCTGGTTGAAAATTAATCCCATAAAAATGTATATAACGTCTAAGCCTTATTACCCGAGTTACAGAACTCTGACAGGAGTTGCTAGTGTGTGATTATAGTTTACCTGGTTAAGGATTTATACTTTCTAATTGTAGATATTTTTTAATTAATGAAAAAAACCCAAAACCACACGTAATGAGAGAGTAGAAACACACATTTATTTACTTCATAGTTAATTTGTCTCTAAAGTATTCATAGTTGGTAGAGATCCCTTGTATGTATCTGTGTCGGTGAAGTACAAAGTAAACATTAACAAGAAGAGGGAATTCTTTACGCCCAATAATAGCTGTCAGAAACGAGGCATTTAGTCTGAGCTCCTCAGCAACATACATTGAACCTCCTCTTAGTTGCCTGTTTTTTGATGGGATGAGCAACCTTCTTCACTGAACAGAGAGAGAAACTATTTAGATGGTGTAGACAGCATAGCTAACTTTTAGACACCTAAAATAAAACAAGAAGAACTCAACCTCCATAGCGGCTTCATCGCACTTTAATAGCAGGAATCCCTGAAGCAGTGTGTGTCGCAGGAAGGCATAAGTGCATTGACACGAGTGACCTGTTAGAAATGTGAGTTACCCTATCAGCAATGTGAGTTACCAATACTGATGGTAAATACATCTATTAGTAGTGTTCTTGTCTTTCTGATGTTCTAAGACTATGAGACAAGGCTTCCTGTGAGAAATTGTGTGTCATCTATTAGAATAACTGGTATTATCTTGAAGGTGGAGGCACAGGGAGGGAGAAATTACTTTTCAAAGACATGGCTCCTTTTTGAACCTGAAACAGATGCAGAAAACTGAATCTTTGTTGTTAATTGTGTTCGTGTGATATGTAGGAGGGGACGGCCATCACAGGGCATTGTGGTTGTGGAGGTGCTCCAAAACTTCAAAAAAACAGCAATGTAAAGTAATGCTGGAGCTGTCTGATTTGAAATGAATTATTTTTTTTTTTTCCTTGACTAACTTGATCTCCTTTGACAGCCAATGACCCCTTTAGTGGATGCAGGAAAGGCTGTGGATGGTGTCTACCCAGACCTTAGCAAAGCCCTTGACACCGTTTCCCAGAGCATCTCCTGGAGGAACTGGTGCCCAGGGCTGGGACGGGTGTGCTCTGCGCTGGGTAACAAGCTGGCTGGGTGGCTGGGCCCAGAGCGTGGTGGGGAATGGAGTCACATCCCGCTGGCGCCGGGCACAGGTGGTGTCCCCAGGGACCAGCGCTGGGGCCAGTCCTGTTTGATGTCTCCATCAGTGACCTGGACGAGGGGCTGGAGCGCACCCGCAGTGGGTTTGCAGAGGACACGAGCTGGGGGCAGTGTGACCTGCTGGGGGGCAGGGGGCTCTGCAGGGGGTCTGGGCAGGCCGGGCCGAGGGGCCGAGGCCAGTTGTATGAGGCCCAACGGGGCTGAGTGCCGGGCCCTGCCCGTGGGTCACACCAGCCCCCCACAGCGCTGCGGGCTGGGGGCAGGGGGCTGGGAACTGCCCGGCGGGGAAGGGCCTGGGGGGGCTGGTCGGCAGCCGGCTGGGCATGAGCCCCCCGTGTGCCCAGGTGGCCACGGCGGCCAGCAGCGCCCTGGCTGGTGTCAGCAGCAGCGTGGCCAGCAGGGCCAGGCAGTGCCCGTCCCCCTGTGCTGGGCCCTGGTGCGGCCGCCCCTCGAGCCCTGGGCTCAGCGTTGGGCCCCTCACCCCCAGACAGACCCGGAGGGGCTGGAGCGTGTCCAGAGCCGGGCAGGGGCTGGGGAAGGGGCTGCGGCACAGCTCGGGGGGGGCGGGGGGAGCTTGGGGGCTCAGCCTGGGGAAAAGGGGCTCAAGGGGGCCCTTCTGGCTCCCTACAACTGCCTGGCAGGAGGTTATAGGCATGTGGGGGTCGGTCTCTTTTCCCTAGTGACAAGCCATAGGATGAGAAGAAACAACCTCACTGTTGCACAAGGGGAGTTTTAGACTGGATATTAGTAAAACTTTTTTCCCCAAAAGGGTTGTCAAACATCAGGACAGACTGCTAAGTTGAGTCACCATCCCTGGACGTATTTAAAAGACTTGTGGACATGGTGCTTAGGGTATATGGTTTAGTTGTGGACTTGGTTAATGGTTGGACTTGATAATCTTAAAGGTCTTTTCCAACCTAAATGATTCTGTTCTATGATTTCATGAAAATAATATCTTCATCTTACCTACAAATGTTAACTATGAATCTTCGAGACATGCAGAATTCAAAGGAAATGGTTAACCATGCAAACGACTTATTCTTTGAGTCATCATTCAGAGTGGTTCAGAAGTCATCCTCCAAAAGGTCACACTCATCATCACATTCAAGACATCTAAGCTTTGTTCATTTCTACCAGACCATCAAATAGAAATATTGTGAATACAAATATCAGGTGAACACAATAAAAGCCTTCTGTTGAGTTTTATGTACAAGAAATATAAAATTTACCTTCAAATTTATCAAATTAAAATAGGAAATTCTGAAATATTGTATCTTTACTTTTACTTTATCTTGAGTATGCATACTGCTGATGCAAAATTAAAAATCTTTTCCCCTGATCTTTGATAGCAATTTCATAAGTCAAATGTGTATCTTTGCTGTTTCTTCTGATCTCATTTTTCACTTATTTCTTGAGGGAGATTCCACACCCAGAATGGATACTAGATATATTGCCTGGTTTTGGTCCATCTGTAATGTTATCTTACATTCACTGAGGGAAAGGAAGGGCAGCAAAATGGTGGAAGAAAGAGCAAAGAGAGAAAGAAAGCAAAAAAAGAAATCCATTCCATGAATCATTTTATCCAAGATTAATGTAGGCAGAACTGTCAGAACAAGTTAGACCTAGATTAGATGTAATTTTTTCCCCATCACTGTTTTCCATAACTCTGCTGCTACTAAGCATGGGTAGTTTTCATGACATGAACCATATCACTAGTATTTTAATATTTACTATTGTATTTACAGTTGTAGTCATGATGTCATGAATAGATGAGGTGCCTCCTGAGTTTTGGGATTTTATTATTTATTTATTTTGTGGGTTTTTTTCCTAACAATAAACCTCTGGGAAATAACACTATTTCCAGAAAGCTTTTCAATATCATACAATATGGCTGGGGTGTTATGATTCTTCCATTCACATTGTAATAACTACTGCAAAAGCAAGGCAATGTCAGCCTATTTTGCAGAGTTCCTACCTAATAAGAATAAGTACTTGTGGACATGCAACTTCCACTACCATCAGTAATCTAACAATTAAAATGTAAATCAATGTGATATTTCAGAGTACCTGTAATTTGCATATTATCTGTGAGTTTAAACTTCCTGAAGGTATTAAAAATTGTATTATAAAAGAACCAAAGCGTGTTACGTATGGCAAGTTGAGATTCTTTCTGTGGCTGGATTACAAACAAGGAACCATATCATTCAATTTTTAGGACCTCAAGGGATCATATTATGAAGCATGTCTCATACATCTGCACAAATATCGGTATGACTTGTGAATATGTGCAGATGGAAAGAGATGTCTATTTTTTGTTCCTTTTTAATTCTTATCCAGCCATTCAGCACTAGCAATGGAGCTCATTGAAATCTTCCCACACACTTGGGTTGGGTGGTTTCATGGTCATTAATATTTTTGGCTTGGTCCAATAGCACCTGAGTTTCTCGTGTAGTCCCCATACAGTTATTAGCAAGGTCCAGGAGCCTCTATGTTGAGTGCATTCAGTATGGAGTGGCTGTTTGCAGAGAGATCTATAAACAGTAGAATAAAGTCATCTATGTAATCTGACTGAAATGCTTTAACTATCCCCTATAGCCAAAGCCCTTCAGTCACACAAGTGAGGACATGGTTATATGGGCATAAAAGTGCCTGTACAAAACGACTCGTTCCCTTATAAAGAATATAAGGTACACCAATACAAATTACCTCTGTTACTCTGTAATTTGCCTATTTCAGGGATTGCATTGATCTTTTGGTCAAAAATCACATTCATCAATGAAAGAGTTATACTCTAACTATGTTTAAGTGAAGGGAGCTGAGATCAGATTTCTATCTGGATAAGAAACTGAAGTTACTAATTTGTGTTCAGATTGGACTTTTGGGCCATTTAGAGTGTTCATGCAGTCCAAAGCCTTAATCTCTGGTTCCGCTAAAATCTTGGCTCCAAGTAACAGATGTCCTCAAAAAAAAAAAAAAAAAAAAAAAATTACTCAAATTCCATGCAAGAGACTGGTTTTCTTTAATTCATGGTACACCTCTCTGCTTACTGCCTCTTCCTCTTAAACGCTCAAATGTGATTGTGTCTGGGGACTGAATTAATAGAGAAGGCTCACTGAAAGATGCTGAAAGGCAACCCAATCCTTGCAGCCTGTCTTTAGCCCATCTGTGACATGAACACCTCCTTCAGCAGACCACACACCAAGTAATAACAGGTATCCTATAATGATGGAGGAAGGAAAGTCTTTGACTCATTTCTTCAATAGCATTTTATATGACAACAGGCAGCTGGGACTAGAGTCCTTAAAACACCTTCCTCTTGATTGTTCTCATCTCAGGGTTTATCAATCCTGTCCCTTCCCTAAAGGACACACAGTCGACAGTTGACAAGGAACATGTGCACCTGCTGGGGATGGGAACAACCTGATCATTTTCCCCACTCCCTGTTGCAATTTCCCTTTCTGGAGTCATATAAATGTAGGACCATGCCTCCTGTTGACTGATTACTGGCAGGTTTAATTATATAAATAGCACTCTGTAATTCAACAGTTGCAGGCAACAATGAAGGATTTGCTGGAGATGTATTCTTTCTTTGCAGTCTCATTTATCAATGTACAGTTTCTCACTTGCTATTTATCATCTGCTTTTCTGTGCTTCCCTCGACATCTGGAGGATTTGTAGTCTGCTAAGTGGAGCAAGGCCTTGTCTTGAATACCTTGCTATCCCTGGCCAGGCAACATACTCCTGACTTTTCCCCGGTTTAACTTTTCTTTAAATAAACTTGACAGGTTCAATATATCCTTGCTGCAAAGGATATATTTAGAGGAATCATAAGTAACAGAGAACAAACTGAACAGCTACAGCTGAAGGAAAAAAGAGTGAGACAGAGAGAAATGTACCTCTAATGCGTGTATGAATTTATAATAACAAGCAGTTGTGATAATTGCATGTCTTTTAACTCAAGAGGGCCATAAAATAGCGTGATGGAATATACACACGAGTGCCAGGTGGGAAGCAGGTCTTCCGTTTTGCAAGTACTTTCAGGATTTAGAGATGTAGGATGTAAAGAAGCTCTTTGCTCTCATCAGTTTACGAAAGCAGTTTTACATCCTGGTACATTTGAAGTCTACAGGATGTCTAAATATGTCTCTGCCTTACAGATGTTCCAATATTGAATATCTGGGAAATGAGGAGGAGAGGGAAGAAAAAAAAAACAACAAAAAGAAAAAAACAATAAGAAAGAACCCTTTGGAAGAAATCAAGTTAAGAATTCACTTAAAAATTTGTAAACATTTTGTTTTGATAGTGACCTTTCAAAGTTTCTTTTATTTTCATTTTCAAATGTCAAAACAGGATATTTTGACAATTACAAGCCACAATATATTTTCTTTTAAATTGAAATGTGGTATTTTTCACAAGCAGTCCCTTTTTGCAAATGGTTTCAATTTTGAAGAAAATCATTATTTTCAGGAGTGAGGATGGAAAACAAAGGATAATGCATTTCTGGAAAATGATAACATTTTTTTATCAGTAAAGCACGTGCCTGGCCAAATGGGGGCTACCTGTCCACTTCCAGAAACCAACAAGTCTGGCTCCCAGGTGGGTAATAACCTTTTGAGCTTTACCTGGTTGCCCAGCCTAATTGCAAATAACACCTTAAGTGAGAAGGGCAGGTACGACTGAGCTGGGTACTGGTCTGCCTTGTGTCCAGTACCTGGGCTAGCCAAATCCCTGACCTGGCCACCAGGTGGAGGAATTATACAGAAGAAAGTGTTTTCCCTTTGTAATAGCTATCCTGTGCACTGGCATTTATCTGAACAGACTTTAGCATTCTTGTCTGTAGTCAGCATACCAAAAGTTGGCAAAAGTCTGGTAGATTGTCTTGAACTGCATCATCACTGAGAGGATATCTGACACTGTTGGTTGAAGGGTTGGATGAGATTTAGGAGGGCCGAGTTTACTTCAGGGTTGTTACAGACTTGTATGATCTCAGGGGAACATCTCCAGACAGTTTCACAGGGGATCTTGCTGTGTTGCTGATACTGCATCCGAGCAGCACCCTCAGCTCAGCAGGGCTTTCACCAAGTCACGGTCATGCTGCTAAACAGCATTGAGGAATGAGCTGACTCCCTTCTAGGCATCATGGGCCTCTTTTACCGTATCCTTGGAACACATAAGCATTCTTTACTTCCATGCTTAAAAAAATCTCACGTATGAGCAACATAGGAATGCAGCAACTTCAAGCTCATGGATGTGACTTAGGTATCTATAAAGGCTTCTTCCAGTTGACAAGTTTTAACTGAAGTGACTCCCTTGCCTAATAGCTGCTTTCTTCTTCCAATTTCCCAATAGAAGTCAAAAGTAGATAATATTTTGAGATCTCTATCCATCACAGACTCTCTATTTAGGGTTTTGTGATGCTGACTGTCATAGTAGTATTTGATCTCATTAATACCAAATTAACAAAAGCCAGTGTCCCAATGGACTGTGAGGAAGAACAACATGACAGAGCAGACTTTTAAATGGTATCACTTATGACAACTCCATACAAGCTGATAGAAATGTGAAATTTCCCCCAACATCCAAGATTTCCACCTCCCTAAAATAAAATCCACTATCTGTCACCTCACTATCTTCTCTTCACAGAGTTCATACACTTTCTCGATCCACGTATTATGTTAAAAGATTCTATGTATATAAAAATACATGCAAATTCTTTCAAAATCTTTAGTGAGACAGAAGTACTCAAATAAAAGCAGGAAAAATGTAATAGCAACAAAAAAACGCATCAATGGTTAAGGTCAAAGAATGTCTTGCCTCCATAATCACTCTTAACACATCTGTCGATCTATTAAAGGGAGTTTTTATCAATGGACAGTGGCTTAGTTTCAAAGCAACTGGTAAGGTTGTCTTTGAAATATCGCTGTTCATGGGTTCTGATAATAAAATTAACAAAGGGCAAATAAAATAAACACAGATAGTTTTAGTGGAAAGCTTTCTGTGAGCTGCTTCTGTCTTTTTTAATCAACTAAGAATAGTCTGTGATTACAGTAATCATTATGCAATTAATCACTATAATTACTTTTTATTGGAATAATAGTTTAAAAAGCAACTAACATATTTTCTGTTCTTGCTTGACTGGGAGACGTTAAGTGCTTGTCAAGAAGTTACTAAAATTATGTCTTTGTAATTTATTTTTCTTTTTGTCAGCTTATGTTTTGGGGATTTTTTTAATGTAAAAGTAACAGTGCAAGTTTATGCACGTCCTATACACAGACAATATTCACACAAAGCAGGGGAGGTGTGGTTTTATAGTGGTAATAGGATGCTATTTTTGTGTACTTGGCATGCCACATGCTTCTATATGGCATGTACTTACATGTAGGCATCTATAGTATGGTCATGATTATAGGTGGGCTTACATCAGTTAAAAAAAAAAACAAAACACCCAATGAATTAACAATTAAAAACCACTTTTCATTGTGAAATTGAAGTTTTATTCTTCCTGGACTTCTATGTTTTCATGACTTCAGGCTGAGAGTAGCTCAGTAGTATCTCAGAGCTGGGCTATGTGTTTGCAATTTCTCCTAAGCTCAACAAGGGGACTCAGTCCTTGCAATTACTTCTTCCCTTGAGTCTTGATGTACTGAAGACAGAGAAAGGTGAGTGTTTGCTTTGAATAGGACTACAGTTAGGAACATTTTATACATATATCCTTTCCATATCAAGGCTGTAGTGAGAGGTGTACAGGCTGGGTTGGGCTGGGATTTTGGTGTTCCTCCTTCACTCAACCTCTTCTCCCTCTGGAACTGCTCACAGTCCTGAAGGCATGATCTCTCATGCTTTCTGCATTGCTGCTTTTCTGGAATTCCCAGAAATCTCCAAGAAGTCACCCAGAAGCGCTCTGTGTAATCCAGTCCATCAGCCTTACTATTTCAAAGGTCTTTAATGAGATCTTCTTACAGAGTCTTTTCATGGCTGTGAAAAGGTACAATCCTTTTCTGTCTAGTTATGCTGCCGTTTTATACCACCTTTACTGTTAACATGAAAAACGAATGACATATAGTCCCAGACAATTATGTGCACACTGAGGGGACTGTTTTGCTTCATGTAACTCTATAAAATACAGCCAGCATAATATGGTATATACGTGGAGCTGTTGTATAATTAAGGAAGAACATTTTTTCAAGCAGGCAACTGCCAAGCAGTGCATGGCTGAATCCACTGATAAACAATTTAAAACTAGACTTGCCTAGACAATGTCAAGGCTTCCAAAATGCTGAAGCAGTCCCATAAGTAAGACATTTTCTGTTTTGTTAATCAATGATCCCTAAAGGCCCAAGTCCTGGATCACATGCTGCCCTACCAGGGCCAGCATGCAAGCTGTCAGTGCTAGGATTTTAATGCACGTGACTCTGCACGATCATGATCAGTGCACAATGAAAAAGTCCAAATCTACACCTAATCCTGGCTATTTAGCATGCATTAAGCTGTGCAGGCAACAGTTAATGTACTAGACCTAACTGACCCCTCCACACCTACCACTGTGTATCCCAGTACACATCCGTACTGCTATATATACCTATATATCTCAATAAATTTCAAACACTGATTCTATCCAATGATTTTAAAATACAGAACAGAGCAAAAAATGTGGAAAGTATTTTACACTTGACACTTTCTTATGTTAGTCTGAATTATTGGCGTAGAGCACGGATTTAGTTGCTGAGCAACTACCCTGTTTAAAAGCACTTTCACTCCACCCGCCTTTTAGAGATGGATCAGCAATGGCTTTTTCTGTTTCCCCAGGCAGGGAGTCCAAAAGCTTTTACATAGCGCCTTCTGATCCCCTTCTGATGTCGAACTCTGCCGATCTACTACTAACAGGTGAAAACAATGAAATGGTTGTTAAATAGCAATTCCTCCCCATGCTCCCATCTTTCCAAGCACGTCTCCGATTGGCAACCCAGGAAAAATGCTCTTTAATAGCATTTCCTGCCAGCGTGGGACCCTGCTGGTGCACTTCAGACACGGAGTGAACCAACGTAACTCGAGTTTACCCTGCAATGGGTTTTTACAGGTGATTGCTGGAGCGTTTAGGCAGTTAGGGGAATTAAACTCAGAGCAAAGCTACTCATGCAGACGTAGACACATTCTTATGGAACATTTTTATTTGGACAGATTAATATTTTCTGACTTCTGGAAAAGTTCTGATTCTCCTAAGGGGAATAGAAATGCTTTGTCTGCATTAGGGTTTAATAAATGTGCGCTAACATATCTTAATAGCACAACCTTTCTCCATAGATGTCTGTGGCACAGCTGGTCATATAAGAGCTTTGGGTGCAACTATTTTTTTTTCCCCATTTGTTAAGAAATTGTTTCTGGGAATCCTGTTACAATGTTCATCACTGAGGTTTGGCTAATGGTCAGTTATTCATTTTGACAAATGAAGAATACCTCAGTAATTTCATATCTGACTGAGCATACACATTGTGGGGTTTGAGACTATTTTGGACATTTTAAAAAAAATTGTTTTCTTCCTTTTAAAATAATTACAACTTGTCTTTATTTTCAATTCCAGAGTTAAATAAGTATTAAATAAGAAATGGCTAGTGTTTTATCATCTGTATCTATTCATAAAGCATTTCAGGAATTCCAAAGAATTTAAATAGCTTTTTTTTTTTCAATAATATTTTTGGCAAAATGTGTGGACCAGTTGTAGCCAAGTGCAATGACTAATTTCCTGCTCTGGGCTTGAAGCCGTTTTCTAAAGTAGCTGCAAGGACACACAGTACCAGGGATGTTTGATATGTAAAAAGAAAATGTGTCTCCATTTTGTTTTTTGCCAGTTACACTGCTGACTTTTAAATTAGTTGTATCTGTAGAGGAGCATTTTTAATGGTCCTTGATACCAGTTTCATTAACTTGTCATATGTAATTTCTCTTTTTTTAAAAAGGAGACATTTAAGAAGTTTAGGTCAGTGCAACTTGTCACTGAAGTTGTTGAAGTTTCATAGAACCTTATTATCTGAGTTTTAGAAGTTGTGGCAGGAAACATTACATCTCCACATTATCTTTACTATGAAATATTTTGGTGAACTGAGTAACGTAGCACATGCTGGTTTCACTGAAGCCAGCTGAAGAACTTCCTCTTGGCTACAGTAGCAACAAGATTTTTGGCACAAAGTTTTGGGGATCTGTCAGCACTGTAGCACTCCCTTTACCCTCGTACAACCCCGATTTGCCCAATATCATGGATTATCACACCCTGTCCCTAAGGCATTGCCCTTGCACTCCCCACTGCTGGCCACATGTACCCCTGCAAAAGCTCACATGGAAAATAAATGAGTTTATTCTGCACTGGTGGGAATGGAGCCCTGTTTTCAGAGCAAAGCATGGGAGAGTTATCCCCATTGCACCCCCTTAGAGAAGCCCTTTGTCACCCAGAACCCCTCAATGAGGGTGGAAGCTGCTGCTGGAGTGAATTAGGGGCCAAAGATCACATTTTCCATTGAAAAACACAGCTGATATGCCTAGCCAGAAGAAAAGTGCCAGTTTTGTTTCTGTCTCTGTTTTGTGTTTCACAAGAGAAAAGATCTGAGATTTACCACTGCAGCACTGCAAAATTTTGGAATTTATCTTCATTGTGACAAAGCAAGAATGTATTTTGCCTTTGGGTCATGTAGGTGAACACCTGCTAACTTTGAATTTTGGCTTTGAACCAATGATAAACCTCATAATAGTCTCAGTCAAAAAGCATCCAGCTCCACCTGGTTTGGACATAAAACCCAGAAGCTTGTCTCAGGATAAGCTAAACCAGATTTAATTGAAATATTTGCAGATATTTTTCCCCTTTTGGTGAGTATGGGTTGATCCATAATAGAACCCAGTTCCATGAAGTTTGCATAGCTTCTCACTGCCTTAAGGGAATTTTTCAAAGGTGAAGTAATAATACTTTTCTGATCTCCAATATGTTTTAAAGAAAATATTTGTGTAGTTCTCTGTCTCTCTTTCTCCTTTTTTTCTTTCTTTCTTTTTTTTTTTTTTTAAAAAAAAAGCAATTTACAGTAACTTAATCAAGCCTTGCAAAGTACCAAAGTAAACCAAGTCCTTTAAAAATGCTTTGGGATATGGTTCAGTGGTTATAAACTGGCATTTAGGAACAGAATTAGCGTGTCTGGGAATTACAAACACAAGTCCCTGCACGTTAACAAGATAAGAGGGAACATGTCATATTATCTTTGGCTGCAACTTCTTACACAAATATGCACCCCAGATTTTCAAAGGTTTTCTGTAGCATTTTCTTTCTGCTCAATTGACACCTGCTGATGAAAGGTATCTCTCAGTGATGTTCTCAGATTTCTTTAGATCAGAACAAAACTGACACTCAGTCTTTCAGACTAGGGCAGACAAAATACTTTTTCTGCAAAGCTGAGCCACGCAGAAGGATGAATTTGACAAAAGGTAATAAGGAAAACAGAGGAAAATCAGGAGGGGTTGAGCATGGCCTGTTTGCAGTGCTATAAAGTCACTAAAACCTTGAAGGTACCTAAAATATTTGATATTCATGCCACTATATCAAAAGGTTTGGACCTCCATTAGGTATTAAAATTTGTCATTTTAAATTGCTTTTGTGCCACCACTAGCAATATAGATATTGAAATTTCCTCAGAAAGTGCTTATCTCATCAAGAGTAAAATTATAGTATATGAAATACTAATTACAGTATTATGAAGAAAGGTGAACTTTATGGTGACATTTTATCTATTAGTAGAATACTAATGTTCTTCTTTCTTAAAGCAGAAGAAGCCACACATCATGGTTTCTGTTATTTTCCCATCAGAATGTCTTTTTTATATATGTGTATAAGAAATGATTTTTTTAAACTTTTTGCAGAATCCATGATTCCACAGAAGCAAATTGAGCTTTAATCACACCTGAATCAGAGTTCATCAGTGTGCCCTGGAAAATTCTTCCTAAAGTCTAGCCAATAGGATAATGCAAGAAACTTGTCTAGATCTATGTAATTTCATGTTACTGAAAAATAAGTTACTATTTCATTTCGAATTACATGGTTTGAAGTTCTGTTAGAATACAGTAGGGAATCCTTATTATTTTTAGTGTGCTTCACTCCTGTTATCAAACAATAAACTGATTTAGATGATATACAAATTTATTTCAATCTTAGCTAAGATCATGTACTGTCCTCCTTTGAAACATAATTAACTTTGGTTGACATCCTAATTTAAATATTTGTTTTCTTTTCTATGTGTTCAAGCAAAATCAATGAATAGAAAAGCTACACTATTTATACTTCCAGAACCTTTTGTGGTTTCTTTAGTACATTTTTTCTTTCCTCTGTGTTTGTTCTTGCAGTATGCTTGATACTGTCAAAGGCAGTCAGTCTGATCTCATGAAATGGCATACTGGGACTATAAAATATTAAATAAGTTTGTATAAGTTTTGGATATCTAACAAAAAACATTTCATTATGTCTCAGCTGTACACAGTTCAGTTATGATCTTCTTTGGTCAGGCTGAAAAAAAACATTCTTTAGGAAGTCTCAATAACTACTTTATCTGACAATTACTTTCTCTTTCCCTTCATATAATAGTATCCTCCAATAGGTGACTTCACTCACATATTTTTTCACATATAGTTAGCAGGTTTTTCCTCTCTATATACAAAGGCAAGCCTCAAATATCCTGTGTTAAACTCCAGCTGGATGCCTAGAAAAGATTTATTAAATCAATCACAGGGTTTTGTCTTCATGGTTGAAAGCAAAAAGGCACAGTCTATTCAACTACAAAAACACTGGCGTGAGTGTTTATCACTACGGTTCCACGTACAATTTCAACATTTATTTTTGGTAAATATTTGACCACTTTACTCTACATACAGTGCAAACAGAAATATGCAGACAGGAAAAAAAAAAAAGACACAATCAATGCACTGGAAAAGCACATTTTTTCACACCCAAAATCTTTTCTTCTCTTCACAAATTATTCTGACGTTTTCCAATAGTTTTCAGTCTCTTTTGATACACACTACTATCCAATATTTTAGTGTGTGTTCAGTCATTCCTGGAGTTGAGCAGACAAATATTTTGGGTACAGATCTCTCACTTGTGAAATTGATTTGACTGCATATCCCTTGAGTGCTCAAGTCAGTTGCTCCTGGTCACGATAGCACTGTTCAATGTGGCTTTCAGCCGGCCTAATGATCTACTGCCAAGGGATAGGGTGACACGCGGAATTGGAATAAGAACCCATTAATTGATTAAAGTTTTTGTCAGTGAGTAGCAATAGTTAAGCAATTTATTTTAATGGCTCTAGTGGGGAGTACTTGCCTTTATTTGTCCATTTATTCATTTTAAAGCTGTGGCCGGTTGTGTATGAGGAGAACACAATCACATAAGAAACACCCATAAAAGCCAATTTATAGATCTTGTTCTTGCAAACCTGATATGTTACGTTCATACTGATTTCAGCGGGTGGGCTGTGCCTGTTGCAGCTCCAAGCCTTAACCCGCAGATAAATCAGACACCATAAATTCCTAGGGGGAAAAATAGGAATCGCGTGCTGTGTGAATGAGTTGCAAGCTGCTAATCATCATTCTGCTGTAGTTCATCTCCACTTTTAGCACCTATTAAGTAAAAAAGGGACTACACTTCACTAAAGCATGAGTTTCATTGACAGGGGTGGGAGAATCAAAGAGCGGAGATCATGAGCCCATTGTCTTCCCTGGATTTAGCCACACCACCATCCTCTGAGTCACTACACCGGCGTTCTGATCATTATTAGCTCCCTCTGATTGATGTCAGGCGGGTGAAGCAGGTTCTTGTGCTGCAAGAGGGCCTCCTGCTAAATACAGAACCACTTCTAATAGCTCTGTAAATCAAATGCGCAAAGATAATAGTTTTTATCTACAGATCTAAAGGCTGTTTATGGCAGATGAAGTACTCAAAAAGATACATCATTTTATTTCTCAGAGTAACCCATAGCCAGCAGTTAAATCCTAAGGAGGTGTTTTCCCAGAATCCATTTGCTGTAAAGAAATTGCTATCAACTCTAAATACAGACCCTGAATTCTTCACCAGCTAAGCAGTGTTTCCAGAGAAGATATGTACTAAAGAAATAAGGCATATTCTCTGTTGTTGTAATGAATGATCACTTTGTGTATGCATAAGTATAAAAGCAATACTATTGACGCTTACATTTATGCCTTTCTGCTGAAATCTGAACTGCAGAAAACACACCAGGTGACTTTTCATACATCAGATAGGCATTTATCCAGATATTGAACATATTACTATTACACAATTTCTTACTGTGACTTTGAATTGTGTCCATCTGCACTTTTAAAATGAAATGTGCTCAATTGATTAAATGGAGGAGAGATTGATTTTTAGACTAAAGTGCGATGACTTTCAAAATTTCAGAAATTTCAACCTCAGATATGTTTGATACTCCTGATGTCCACAGAGGTTCAAGACACCTGTACGCGTTATAAGGTTAAACCATTCTATACCAGCTGTAAAAATAAGATTTTCTTCAGTCATGTTCTGCTTCCTCCATTCATCCTGTTTCTCTGAATGCCTGGATGTCTTTGGGCTGTGGGAACTCAGTGCAGGGTTTGGAGGGACTGGTGACTACTATTCCAAATAAGATAATCCTTTCAAAAATCTGCCCTAACAGTGTACAGTTTCCTATTGAGCAAAAAGCAGTCCTTTTTCTATCTGGTTTCCATTCCTGCTGAACACATGGAGTAGTTTGAAAACTGCTGTTTACTTTACTTTGTTAATAGTCTTTGGAAAACTATTCAAAAGAAAATGTAAAACTACTAAAATACTATTTCATATAAAATATTATCTGCAGGAGTAAAACAAGAGCTGAAGTGTTCAGACATGAATATGTTACCTGATAATCCTTTGTGTCCTCTTTTTTTCCAATGACGATTTGTTTCTAATAGATTAGGACACTGTGAAAATATTATTTTATTTTTCATAGAGATGTTGAATCTTTTGCTTTTATAAAAGATTTTGTTAACAGACAAGTACATTAAGAAAGATCATTTTGTGAATATTATAGTAAGAATTATTCCTACATAGCACTCTGGAAACACATATGAAAAGCAGTAAAAAAATTAAAAGCATGTGCAGCCATAATTGTTTTCAGTTTGTGTTAGGAAGACCCACATATTATGCTCGTACATGGAAGAGACGGCTCATATTTAAGAAGAACTCCTATTATCTGTCCTATATAAAAACACAGGAAAAGATAATTCCTTATTCCAAAGAGCGTAAAGAAACTAGAACTGAAAAATATAAAGGAAAAAATAAAGGGTTTAGACAAATAGTCTTTCAAATGTTTAAATTATGTTTTGTATTTTAAACTGTGAATAAATGGCCAAGGTTTTTTAGAAATCTTTCTGTATGATGAGGATTGTACAAGATGGTGCATAAGCACTTTGATCCTCAGAGAACAAACATTAAGGGTAATAGGAGAGCTCTTTCTCTCTGAGTCTCTGATCAGAGTCAGGTTTCCTAAAGGGTAAGTCTGGGGAACTGGAAAGCAATTTGGAGTTAAGTTTCCTGAAATAAGGATTGTGTTGTCTGACTGCATTTTTCGAGGCCTCAGGTGTGCTTGTGTGCAGAACACTTAAGATATACACGGACTACATTGCTGACCTCACTTTTCTTAAAACCATCATCCAAAGCATCCACTGGTTGGAAAAAGTGTGAAAAGCAGAGAAAAGCACCACTTTGACAGATTGCACTTCACTGTGTAAAAACCACACTGCAACATGCATTGCACATTGAGGATAACACCTGTAACAACAGCTAATGTGTGCTCCTGTGGCTGGGTGCCGATCTGTGCTCTCCAGGAATAATTCTTCACTTGGAGCTGCATTAGAAAAAAACACTTGCAAGCAGGCGAACGAGGTATCTGACACCTCAGCAAGCAAAGAGAGAAGAGAGAGAACCTAGCAGGATAACTGTTCAATGGAGGATTTACAAAAAAACCCATGCCACTAAATCTCAAAACACAGCAAAGTCCTGGGGTAACTGTGCAGGAATCAGGAAGCCAAGTATGTGATTATTTTTTTAGCTCTGAATGAGCAAGTGAAGTGTGAGCCTAACTCTAAGTATGCAGTCCCATATACCTCAGTGGGAGTATTCATATGCTTAAATTTAAGCATATGCTAAATATCTTGTACAATTGGGACCCATTTACATCTTTAAGTAGGAGAAGCAGCGTGGGTGATGGAGTAAGTCATTTCTGGAGCTCAGGCAGGGATATACATAAAATTAAAAATACGAAGAACAAATGAGTAAGTGGTGTATTAGAGTGGTAAGCGTCTGCCTGTAAATTGTTAGCAAACTCAAGCCATTAATATGAAGTCACATGTTTCCAAAAAGGCAGTGTGGAGAGTTACTGTTAATGGATGTCATAAATATCTCTAATTACCAACAGACATAAATGCCCTCAATATTAAAAATAAATAAATAAAAAAAAACCCAAAACCAAACAAAATGAGTACGTGGCTATGCATGTATAATTTTCCTGTGTGTCACTGTTAGCAAAGATTTTCTTCCTTTGATGCCTGCACAGCAGGCTTGTGTGTGGGTGTCAGAGTTCAGGGATGGTGGGAGGGAGGAAAAAATGAGATGAGGAAGCTTCTTACAGCATTGTGCTGCTGCCCATGCTCCCCATGCCCAGCTCCCTTTATGGTCCAATGCCCTGGCAATATTGGTGCTACTGGAGTAGCATCCTCTGCTGCCATACCCTCTGAGAGACGACAGGTAGAGACAAAACAGCCTGTGAGGCTAAGATAGCAGGGGAACAACGAGGTTCATACGGTTAGCCCAAGTCATAGCAAAGCACCTGCTCAAACGGTTTGTAGTAACTTCCATGTGCCTCTGATCTTACTCATCCCACATTTCACTGAAAGACCTCTGACACCACAAGAAAGTATACTTCAGCCCATCTTTCTGAGTTTATTTTCAAGTAGCTTGTGATTTTTATGCTGTTGAAGCACCAAAAGGGCTTGCTCCATCCAGATGTGTTTTCAAAAATCAGTTAGCGCTCAGGCCTGTTTGGGCAGCTGAAAAGGAGGAGTCGGTGGCCATTTCCACTAGCCAAACTCCTCCCGGTCCTCTGCACCCCGATAAATCTGAGTTGCAAGGGTTTGAACTCACGCTCCCAAGTTGAAGTCTTGAATGAACAGCCTGTGCTAAGCTCAGGCAGAGGCACAAGGCAGCAGCTCTCAGCAAGAACTAAATCTATCAGTGTGGTCACATTCCTCCTGCAGTAAATTTGTCCCAGATTCAATTATTTATGAGCAAACAGGCTCATGCTTACAGTTAATAAGAGAAATGGAGTATAAGTGAGTTTTTGTGGACACATATGCAGTTCATTGTCTGTGTGTAGATTTTCAATTGTAATTTAATACGACGTTTTGTGAATATTTGGCCTATCAGCTTTGAAAACTAATTTTTGATTTAGGTTTGCATTGCTCAAGTACAATGCTGTTATTTCTTCTTTCCATTACTTCATGGAAAATCCACTAATAAAATTTATATTCTTAAGTTCCTTGTCTTAAGGAGCTGGAAGGAAAATGAAGTACATGCTGGGACACTTACCTATACATAATCACTGAAGGTACATTTCTTCTAATTCTACCCCTTTTGCTGAACTGTCACAACACAATCATTTGTTTGTGGACAAGCACACTGTTGGAAATGGCAGCCAGGAATCATAATGCCAAATGTATAGTTTCTGTGTGTACTTTTTTTATCTGTGCATGCCACAAGTATTCTATGATGGAACCACTCATGAATGCTTACATGTAATTGTATTTATTTCCCTGTGAAATCTACGACATTTTGTAAGTGGAAAGCTAGTTCTATTCCATGTTGTTACAAGCAAAAAAGTACAGAATGCAGGAAAAAAAAAGAAAAAAAAAAAAAAAAGGAAGAAGCTATCAGATAAGTAACAAGTCCCTTTTTTTCTAGATGCTGGAGTATTAGGAAATTCTTTAATTTAAAGGCTGTCTCATTGTCTGAACAGAGAACACAGATGGACATATAAAAAATAAAAAAGTTGAAACAAAAGACATTCTGAATCTATCACTTTTATGTTCTGCTCATCACCGTGGTATAAGAGTGCCAAGTCTGCACACGGTCTCAGTGAAGGCACAAATAGGTAGTGTAAGCAATATCCTGTAGGAAAACCGTTCTCCTCAAACACTGCCTGAGTGACTGAAAAATATGCCCTTACGTTTCTGGGTAGTAATAGAAGTGCCAGAATCAATTATCTACGAGAGCTCTCGGGCAATAGGAACAGACATGTCTGACAAAGCAAGGTGCGCTTGCCACACAGTTAATTGGGCCTAAGACATGTAACGCATAGAACAGCTCCCTCCGTTATTGCAGGATCCACTTCTCCTCTGCTCCTTTAAGGGGCAACCCCATTAACCAAGCTGAAGAACCAGGAGTTAAATGCCCAGATTGAATATTCCATATTTAAAGGCGAAGTTAGGAGCCTCTTGGGTCATGTATATTTACAGACATCACACGTAGAGATGCATTTAGGATACACGATGCGAGAGAAGCAGTGGGACATGGGGTGGAGCTGCTGCTGAGAAATAGCAGAGCTTAGCATGGTGAGGTCATTTTGAGGAGCGGCTGCATACATCCACACCAGACATGCTCAGCAACACATCTGCTTGTTAAAGCACTCATAAACTGCCTGTTAACCTCACCTGTAGAGTGCAGCGTGCCTTCAGCTTCTTCTGGCTTTCCTGAATAGAGATCTCCATCAGTAGCCCCTCAATCAGGCAGCCAGATATGGTACCCTCAGTTTCTGGCTTCACTCATACTCTCCACAGGAATGGCTTGGGGATGGGTAGGGGTGTAGAGAGAGAAAGGGAGGAAGGGAGGAAGAAAGGAAAGAAAAGAAAGAAAGAAATCAAGAAGGAAAGAAAGCCAGAAAGAAAGGAAGGAAGGAGGGAAAGACAAAGGAAGGAAGGAAAGGAAAGAAAGAAAGAAAAGAAAGAAACTTTTCCACAGAATCATTGTGTTTGTTTTGTTTGCGTGTTTTTTAATATAAACTCCCTTATTAAAGAAGTTTCATAATATAACAAAGAAATTTAAACAATAGGAGGAGAAAAATGCCTATTTACAGTTCTATAAATAGACTAATGAAGTATTTTATCAAACTTAAATCTCTTTTCCCTCCTCCTTGTTTCATTAATTGATGTTCAAATAAAATGAATTTGCCTTATGACTCAGAAGAATACTCAGATCTGACAAATTAATAGCTAAGTTGTTTTGGTGCAGTATTTCAGTGATTATCAAGAAGACTGTTAGTCACTGATAAGCTTTCTCAAGACAGATGACAAAGCCTCTTGTCAATCATTTTGCCGACAGTTGAAGCAACAAGGAAAACAACCCTGCTTTGGGCACCTCAGCACAGGTTTGGGGATGGAGTGGGTGGGTTTTTTTGCTGTAGTACCTGATCCAGCTCAGACCTGATGCAGAAATAGTCAGAAGCACCCATGTTGGTGAAACTGATCTTGTGCTGAAATTTTAGCATCTGGGTGTTTTGCCAAATGAGGGCTTCTAACACAGTAGGAAAATCTTTTAATTTCTGTTGGAATCCTGTGGAAATCAAAACTTGCTGCCAAAATGGGGCCTGAGGACATACTTATACACATTTTAAAAAATAAAAATAATTTTAAAAAGAAAATAAAGAAAGGAATGCTTGCACTACGTTAGGGACCAAACTCTGTAAGCAGCCACTATATGGCACACAGGCACAGCACAGCTCACTCCTATGTTGACCACCTTCTCTCCCCTATGCTGTAGATTTGCAATACAGATTCAAGGCAGACAGGCATCAAAACTCAGTGAAGACGTGGCTAGACCACGTGGAAATGCCATTAAGTCTACAACAAGCAACAGTTGCTTTTATTCAGAATTATATTTTTTTTCCCACAACAGTCTAGAGGGGAAAAGGGTCATCCAGGAGGCTGTCACTTTGCATTCACTACATTTCTGAGATGGAAAGAATTCATGCCAAAAGCTTCGATTTCAGGTCCCTGTTGTGGCCAGCTGAAGCTGGGTGGGAAGTCTGCCTCCTTCCTGCTCAGACTGGACCTTGGTCAATCATGAATGCAAAGCCCTATATCCAGGATCCCAGACAAACAGGGAGGGAGTTGAGGAGGGCACAGTTTTATCATGCAGGGAACTTTGTCAATGCCACTGTACTTGAGAGTAAAGAAGCTGCTCAGGACTAGGAGGCATTGAAAATGGCTCCATGGAAGGCTTAGAGTTATTAACACTCTCCAGGTCGCAGAGGTTGTGGCCAGGATCAATTGAGCTAATGACATTATTAGATTTCCACAATGACTCAAGTCTCAGTCATAATATCAGGTTATGCAGTAGCTAAACAAAGTTTCAGACAGGGGCTGGTTTTCAGAGGTTTTCTGTTTTTATATAACAAAAGAAGTTGGTTTATCTATCTTATGGCAGGATAGATTTGAAAAAAAATAAATAAATACAGGAATGATTAGCTGCTGAATTTGACAGCCAAATATCTTATGCATGTGAGGTAACCTTTCAAGAGACCCATGCTTAAAGTAGCCTTAAAATTACATTAAAAATTAGAGAAACACAGTGCTTTGATAACTACTATAGTATTCTCCTATTGCTCTTATTTTTTATTTAATATTAAATTACAGAACGGAACCAAAATTATTGTTCTGCAGTGCCAGATGCTTTATGTATATAAGGTTGTATGCATTGCTGTATCATCCAACATAAAATTTGAAACTATAATTTGGCTAAAAATGAAACATTTTTAGTTTGGTAGGAAGAAGATCTACAGGCTTAGTGCTCAAAGAAACCTAAATCTGACTGTGTAACCCCATCCTAGCATGTCAGCTGTAGCTAAAAACATTGTATAAATAACCTTGTATCTAACGTGTTTTCTATTAGTGTGAATCCATCTATAGTCCTTTTCTGCATCCTTAATGTCTTCCGTGATTTTGTCAGAAGGCTGGCAATTATTCTTTGCTGCTGGATATTGTTTGCTTCAGAAATCTCTTAAGGGAAATGGTGACATTATGGCACACGTACAGTGGCCTAGCTGGCTCTGGAAATACTGTATTCACTGTGCAGGCATTGCAGAGTCACTTTACAACGTGCACAGTTCAACATGGCTCAGAGTGCATGGTAAGGGTGAAAAATCCCAAACTCACTAAATTCCTATCCTTTTGCAAACCAAAACAGTAAGCAGATGCACAGGATCTTTCAATGCTTTTCTTTCTGAAACTAGCAGTCTGAAAAGAGTATTATATGGTTGTTTTGTGTTGGGTTTGTGTTTGGTTTTTTGTTTGTTTGTTTTAAAAAAAATTTAGGCCCTTCTTTAAATGACAGTATTTCTGCTGTTGAGTCTTGCATCTAAAGCTACAGGTTTATTGAAAACTACAAGTTTTATTTTTAAAACGTAGCTCATACTTCCTATTTTATTTCAAAGTTAAATATATGCATAAGTGATTCAAAAATCTTCTTGGTCTTCATTGCCAACACAGAGTTGAGTATAGATTTAAACTCTCTGGATATACAATTACCTTCAGTATCTGAGCCAAAGAAGGGAACCAAGACATTTAAGAAATTTTGGTGTATCCCCTAGAAATACTGGTCCCAGGAAGGGCAACATAAAGACTTAATGTTTAAGAGTATTATCCCCTGTAAGTAAAAAAAACCCCACAAAACAACAAACAACCAAAACTCAACAGATGTGTTATCCAGCCTGTCAAAGGAATGTAAAATATGTCAGATGACTTTGAAAATCTCAATGTATTTACAGTTATTCTTTTCATAAGTGGCTGTTCCATCTAGTTTGATCGGATTCCACTGATGCAACTCTTCCCTTGCAAATTTTCCTAAGCCAAAAGTCCTTACGGTTATTGAACAAGAAAAGCTATAATTTAAAAAATTTCTCTCACAACATAAGGTTTGGTATTTTATGTGTATGCGCGTGTAAAATATTTATATATACTTATCTAACACTAACATATTTCACAACATGTAGCCTAAATCTCCCTTTGCTAGTGAACTCCTCTGTCCCCCTACTTCAACTACATGCACTTAGACAAAATATTTATATTTTCCCTGAAAACTACTGTGATCATGTTGAGATACCAACCCGCTAATGATGTCGATGAGGATATGCAAATTAATTCTGATTGGGCTCCTGCTATCTGTATCTGGCGTGTCTCATCACATTACCATTTACTTGACCTACAGCATAATATGATGTGACAACTCTTAATATCAAATGAAATGACACAATGTAATATGACAACAATGTAAAAGAATACACTGCTTTCAGACTGAGTTTTTACCTTTCATTTCCATAACCTAAAACAACCCAAAGTGATGAGATGACAGCATACAAAAAACATTCCAAATACTTAAGAAATAATACAGCCTACCATCTTACCAATGCATTTTCAGACAGCTCAGATTAATTATTACTTTTGTTAGTAAGTGTTGTGTAATCTAACTTCTCCATTCAATTGCATATAGCTCCTATGTAGCTTGAGCACATTACACTCATTATGGGCTTTAACTTGGAGGGATTTTCTTGAGTTTGAGCATATGGGCAAATGTTGCAGGAACTGGGACGCTTTCTTCGTTCAAAGTCTCTTGGTTGACAAACATCATCGCTATTAAGCTTTTGACTGCCAGGTATCAGTTGTTTGTATGATCAGCCTCCATCACAAAACTCTCTTTTGTTGTTTTGCCATAAGAAGGGGTTATGTGAGAGGACTGGTCTCTTCCCCACAGTGAACAAATACACTGTTGCATGACCCACTTGGACCTTTTTTTCTTGCACCTCTAAAAAAGTTAAAACTGGTTAGCATAAAGAGTAAAGTTATAGTGTGCATGAATGAGGGCTGCATGTGAATAACAACAGCATATTAAGCTTCAGAGGTCTTCAAAACATCCAAGATGCATCCAGACATACCCACAGTCCAAATAACAACACTTGAACATGACTGTATAGCTCACACACACACACACACAAACACATATACACACCTCCAACACATCTCTTTGTTCATTCCACGTGTTGTCTAAGGTAATTTGACAGACCAGATTGTCTTTCTCCAGGGAATAAAGTAGATCTCACTGAGAACAGAAGCATCTTTAGATCTGAGCTTGTTCTATTGAATTGTCTTGGAGTGAAGACATATAGACATGCATAGCCTTGCAATAAAGCATGGGTTTGAATAACAAACGGTTTGGAAACAAAAACTGCATGATCTTAATTCACATAGAAATGTATCAAGTTATCTACCACACATTACAGCTCTTTGCCATGAGCTAGGAAGGATGGCTGGTTCTCCTCAGGACTGATGCATAAGCTGGAACAAACCTCTGGTTTTTCACATTATAGAATCTTTGTTTCCTCTTGGAAGCACAAGAGTTTGACCTCTCCAGTAAATAGGATTAAAGTTCTTAGAACCTTGCAGGCATTTGTTAGTTATTACTCACAGCATCCTACTAGGAAGATAAGAAATTGCTGTTGCTCCATTTTATGTGTTGGGAAAAAACAGAAACAGAGAACAGTTAAGTTATTTACTAAACCTTTGGTCTGTGTCTCACCTAACACCAAGGGCTCTGGACAGCAGGTGCCGAAGTTATGTGATTGCATCGAATTTGAAGTAAATACGGGAAAACATTATCTTTAAAAGACCAAAAATAGTGAAGCACTTTTTCATTTTAAGTAAGAATAATTACATTAATATTTTTAATATTCATTTAATTGTGTGATTTCTGAGAGTAAATAGGTGCATATTTTATGAACTCTTAGGAAAACCTGAAGTTTCACCTTGGAGATTAAACCCCATAACTGTACAATCTTTCAATGCTTTGAGGAGTGCTTAAGCTGCTAAATATTAGCAGCAGTGTCAATGTTTCTCTGCCATTGCACACCAGCTGAAAGTCTCTCTTGTAATTTTCTATTAGGATTATTTTCAGACTATTCTTTCTCCCTGAGAGGTTACCTGGCTTTCTGCAGTCGTTAAACCCACTCTTCTACTTTGATATCGAGCAAACACTGCTGCCTACTAATGCTGGTTCTGTATTCAGGTCAGATTCCCATCATCAATGAGATTCTTCCTTCTTCCATTTGCTGAATACCTGAATATGGCATCAAACATCCAATGAGAAAAATGAGATTTTGAAAATAAGGTATGAAAATATGAAAAGAGAAATAATGCAGAACCTTCCTTTCTTTTGTGATATGGAACATCTTTTTCTCCCTGTCAGATGCTTCACCTCTGTTGTTGACTATTTGATACCCGTGCATTCATCATACTGTGTCTTAGATCAAATGCCAGGCAGTTCACATCAACCTAGTTCATCACAAATCCAAAAATGTGTCTTTGCATTGGGGTCAGGAGATATAGCCTAACAAACCCTCAAAAATACAATGAAGCCTTTGACACTGCTGTTGGTTTGTGATCCAGGAGCAGGCAGGGACTTCAAAGTTTCTTGGAGTAGAAATCATTCAGAGGAAACTTAACCCAGCTACTTAAAGGACAGAAAAATCCTGGTACCTGTGGTCACATGAGGATCCTTTCCCCTTTACATTCACTTATTCTTTCCTTACAGTTTGCTTATAGCTCAGCTAGCTCTGGGACAAACACCAACTTCCCTCCTGAGTTCTCCTGGAACTCTGCATCGGTGGGATTCCCTGGAGCCTCTGAATCTGCATTTCAGGCAGGCAAGACAGGGTCTCCAGGTACTCACACTACAACCATTTTTTAACCATTACAAATGTATTTTATACTGCTGTTATTTTTCTTTGAATTAGATAGTCACTGGCAGAAGAATCAGCGTTTGTTTTCTTCAAAAATCTAAAAAATGCTCAACAAATTCTGTACTGTACTTACTACTAGGTGAGATTAGGGCAATAGTATTCCAAAGGTAAATAATACTCATTTAAAGAGGTTTTACTGGATTTCTCTTTTCCTTAGTGCTAGCTGTATGCTCTAGAAGAGATGAAATACCAAAAGTGCTGGGAAGGGTCAGATTTGGGAACCAGCTGGGGAACAGCAAGTGGTTCATAAAATTATCCTGAGATATGGGTCCCATCTTCTTCTCTCCCACGAAAAGAAGGAAGAATTTATGGACCTCTGGCTTTGAGGGGATTATGTGGAGTTTATTGGAGGCTATTACATGCCACAAAATCAGATATTGTGTGATTATAAGCAAGGGGATAGGGAGGAGAAGACACAATGAGCAGAGAAGACACTTGTACTCAAATAATTTCTTGACTATGCACTGTCTGAATTTCTTTGTTTTTAAACCTCACTGTTCTTCTAGGTTTTTCAGATTTTAAAAAATTGCTTTAGAGTACCAAAGTCTTTGTGGTGCTTTCTGAATGCTCATTTTAAGGAAAACATATAGCAGATCCTTTTCAGAGCTCTGCCTGACTCAAGGTCTCAGGGTCCTGTGCTTTAACACTCCATTGTCTCAGAAGTAATTTATGAAAATTCTTACATATGTGAGTAATGGAGGCCTGGAAATGTAGCTGTTGGATTCAGTCGGTTTCTTCTGATGAGCTTTAAATCACCCTTAACATAAAAAAACAAAAACAAAAACAAAACAAAACAAAAAACCAAAACCCAAAACCCCAGCCAAAACAAAACAAAAACCTCAGCAACTCCTAGGTGTTTTTAAGTGGTCTGAAAAATGTGAAGTATGTAAATACCACTGTTATTACTAACATCTCATGTTTATATTTCAACTTTTGTAGAACAAAATGTTCACAGGCTTCTCAAAATTGCCTGTACGGGGAGCCATTTATGTGCAAGGTCATTCTATCATCACATCATCTAATTTTATCCATATGAAAGTTAGTCATCAAAGGTAATTATCTACAGCCAAGGCAGAGAATGTAGCACCTCCATGGGCAATCCATCCTACATATCGCAGACATCTACCCTTGAAAGGAATGAATTGCTCAATACTGATGCCTATATCTCTTCATTGCCTTAACAGGAAATTGAAGCAATTTGGTTATATTACCTGCCCAAATTTATTATGACCAAAATTAAGTAGAATAGATGGCAGTTGAGACAGATTGGCTTTCAAGGAGAGATTGAGATTCCATCTCACTTGTGTGAGGTTTAGTGATTTCCAGAAGACCTTAGGATCCACTGAGGGATTTGCCTCACAGAAAGCCATATCCATTTGGGCTGTTGAAGGGTATAAGCTTCAGAGGGAGCATGGTGAAAATATCCTTCAGAATCTACAAAGAGGGAGGGATGGATTCATGCATGAATACGTGGATGCTAAAAGCTGTAATAAAACGAAACAGCTAATTGAGCCTGGAGGCTTTGAGTGTTTAATGGTAATAAACAATACCCAGAAATAGTGCAGTAATTTGAACATGCCAAATTTTGGAGGCTTCTTTGATGTGTGATAGCAAGTAATTTGAATCAGCATGAGAGTCTGAATCAAGCAGCGTAAGCCCTACCATAACCCACTGGGGCTGGCATTCTTCTGGCTTGATAAAAGGTTTCTCAAGGCATTAAGTAAAGTCCATGGGGGGTGGGAACATAAACACAAACAGAAGCCACTGAAATGTAAACTCCAGTTTTCTCTTCCTTCTCAGCTCTCTTCCTTCTTTCCAGCATCAGTTTGTCTGGAGGAGCTTAGAATCATAATGTATGGTTAAAAAAAACCAGAATAAATACGTATTGGACATCTTGGAAAGAAAGTTTCTGTGATAAAGCACTTGTTTAGGTAATTACCTACCTGTAGCAAGCTTGGGCACAGATATTTTAAAATGAGACCGATCTCCTCTTTGAACACCGTGGTTTTAGCCACATCAGTGTAACTCAGGTTCAGCAGTCTCTGACAAAGCAAAGGCTGTAGCTCATCTGCGGCGGGTTGGATCCAAGGTGGAGGGAAGCCCATCCATCCCCCTGCACAGACCTGGTACGTTCAGCCAGGTCAATGCATGCCTTTGCCAAGAGGCATCTTTTGGGGTGGTTCTTCTCTCCACAAGTGCAGTTTTCCCACATGAAATGTAGAGTTGTATCAGATGCAGCTGACACTCTGCACACAAAGATGATAGCTCAAGTGGAAAGCTTTAGCTGCTGAATGCAGCATCAGAACAGCTCGGCTTTAAAGCCTTGAGATTATATAGAGCCACTGTGTTTAGGGCCTTTAGGGAAAGAATACCAGACAAGTTAGATCACTATGAAAAATGATCACTAGGGACTACAATACATAATAAGGTATATAAATAAGTGTCACGCAAAACTGCCGTAGAAAAAAAAGAAACAAAGCTTGCAACATTCTTCCACATAATGGCTTTATAGAAACATTACAACATTACACAAAGCTTGGAGTACAATATGAACCCCTGCAGACTCTGAAATATGGTAAGCTGTAGGGTACAGGAACCCACAGAGCAGCAAAAGCAAAGGTTTAATGGTATTTTAAATGTTATGACTATACAGAACGAGAAATCTGCAATATAATCCTTTTCAGAATTCTTTGTGCGTGGCAGAATAGGCGGGAGCTCTGATGCTGTCCTCTAAATCCAGCTGTGACCAACTGAAGAAAAAAGGCTGGTAGGGGCAGCAGTTAAAGGAAATAGTTCGCCAAGGCAGAGTTTTGGACAGCATTGAGGTCTGTGCTGCTTTTGCTGTCGGTGCACCTCTTACTGTGGTGCACCATGGGTGCACGCATACGTTTCCATTTTGAGAGCCCTTACTCTCATGCAACAAATACATTTTGCTTCCAAAGGCAGACAGTTGCATGGTCAGACTGCATCACATTTGGCTTGAACTGAAATTCTCTTCCATCGGAGGTTCCTGGAAACCAAAAAGAAAGGGATTGGGTTTCTCAAGTAGGGTGCTTCTAGGTTGAAAAAAGTCACTGGGAGATTTTGAAGTATTGTAACATTTCTCAAGTTTCTGTGGAGTTTCATCAGCTGGAATTCAGACAGCACTAATGCAAGGAAAATACTTTAGCAATGGATATTGTCTTCTCTTCTGCTAGAGAGATCCTCCTGCTTGACCCTGTAACCCCCACGCTTCCCTTGGTATGAGTCAGATGGGAAAACAGGAGAGGGCTCATCACAGAAGGGTGACATGAAAATGCATTTAATGTGCTAACATTCCCTTTCAACATAGTTGTCCTTTTACAACCGACAGACAACCAGAAATATTCTTATTTTAATTTACATGGCTTTCTGATTACTTTTTTTCCATATCTAAGATTCTTTGCAGATTTGTTTTTGAACACATAAATCTCAAGCTTGAAGAGGGAAAATTCAGATTAATGCAAGCTATTGAACAAGCAAGAAAAGAAAAACAAGACAAAACAAATTAAAACACATCTTTGAGAAGACATTTATTTTATTGTCTTGAAAGAAACCTTTGTCTGTCATAAGTCCTGTTATCAGCCAGCTGTTTAGTTAACTGAAATATTGATCAAGCCTGTCACACTTTCTTTGTCTGTCAGGAGCAAGAGAAGGTGCTGACCCTTTGCAGGAAACTCTAGTGATAGGTCTGTAATTTGATAATCGCTTGTTCAGGAAAGATTTCGCTTTGTTCCCTGATGTAAACTCCAGCTACTTGGTTTCCTTTGATTATTTTTTTTTTTAATAATATCAAGTTTAGTCTTCTAAAAGCTTCAGATTCTGATAAAGAAACACAATATAATTACCACTTTCACGCAGTATACTTTCTAGATATTCTCTCAGTTCAGTGGAGGTGACTATGCTTATTGGTGAGAGGTTATTTATTTTTTCCTCCAATTTCTCATCTTATGAGAAGATTGCCTAAAGAAAAATCCCTTGAATTGCTTTTTTCAAACTGTAGCTATAACTCAGCAGCCATTTCCTACAGCCTTTTTTATTGTTGGATCTCAAAGGGTCCTCCCACCACAACAGGCTGGTTTTTAGAACTGAACATTTCCCATCTTGTAGTGGTTGTGAAGCTCAAAAAGTACCTCCCGTGTGTTTTTTTAGTGAGCCACAAAGCCCTGATTCAGGAGAACTGTCCTGTTTCTCAAGGATCTTAGGACAACCAAATCTCTAGTTTGTTCAGCTTTGCTAGCAGAACTTGGAAATCCATCGGAGGAGGACTGTGCACTGTGCATAGTAGGAATGGTTCTCTCTCAAAATCGTGAATAATCAGATAACTAAGTTACGCAATCCTCCTGTAATTATTTTGCTCCATTAATGTTCTATCCATCAGAAATTAATTGTTGTAATTAACAATAGATGTATTCTCTATCTTCTTTCCATGTCACTGAAATGATCTTCTGCATGCCATTACTTGGCATAGTTAACTGAAATGAAGATTGTGTGTCTTCGTTTGATGAACAAGGCTGTCACCTTCCCTGGATTTTTCTGTATTTTTAGTCTGATCAAAAGTAGTCAAGTATTATTCCCCACAGCTACACTTCAGCAGTATTTCTCAGAGGTACCACACTCCTGAAACTGAACTAATACTTCTATGACAAACTTTAGCTGCCTCTGGGATGAGCTACATTTAAACCAATTGGCTGAAAACAGATTTAATTTTGAAGCACGTTATTAATACATCCCCAAATTGAAAAAAAGGTATTGGCTTGCCTTTCTACTGTTTGGTATATGATCATGATTATTTTTTGAGGATGTCTGTGAGTTCTTTTTAAGGAAAATCTTCAAAACAGTGGGAAAGGACATTTTACCCAACTCCTGTCACATCTTGGGGACAGAAGGTTCAGTTTTTTAGAATCCTATGTCAATCCTGAGATGCTGTTACTTTTTGCTTATAGAGGTTGTTTAAGCCTGGAGTTCCCACCTGGTCACTAACGAGTGGATTCTGTCCTCAGGTGGCTTATCTGA
Organism: Falco naumanni; assembly: GCF_017639655.2. Classification (NCBI taxonomy): domain Eukaryota; kingdom Metazoa; phylum Chordata; class Aves; order Falconiformes; family Falconidae; genus Falco; species Falco naumanni. The sequence goes on along the minus strand of NC_054055.1, from coordinate 6,659,473 downwards.
GACCCAGGGAAGTCCATTTTGTTGCATTGTAGCCTTCAGAGGTTAAGCATCTACAATGCTAATTAATTCCCGCCCCCCCCCCCCCCCCCCCCCCCCCAGGTGAAATGTGAAATCCATTTTGCTGAAATTTAGACTGTGAAAAATTAGGTGTGTAGGCTAAGCTGGGGGTCCATCCGTACTCAGTAGAGAGAGATGCTACTTAGAAGACCATCCTAACCTGAGTATTCATGATAATGAGCATGACCATACATTCCTTCTGAGGGTGCCTCTGTTTTCCCACTGTTCATAGGCAGGACCTGAATAATGTCTAACTTTAGAGAGCTAGACCTTGATGAGGTAAATCCCAGCCTTACTGACAAATATTTCCTTATCCAATTCAAGAAACATCAAAATAGCATTTTTCACATCTAGGAAGTTATCTGCGATTCCATGGCAACCTCCTCTGCCAGAATCAGTGGATTGACATCTCGTCTGTCTGACATAGACCCTGTTGCTGGAGTTTGCTATTGCCTCTGTAGTATCACGAGAAGCAGTTTAAAACTCCTTTCATTCACACTGAAGCAAAGCAGGTGTAATTCAGTGAACCAAGAAATAACTCTTTGTGCAAGAGCAGAATTAGATCTTTTTGAAAGAAAACAACTATTACGACAGCTGTATCAGGCATGTCATGTATACATCCTCTTAAAGATATGAATGAAAAAGTTAAGGAGAAAAGAAAAAAGCAGAAAAAAGTGTGTCACATAGGAAGGAGTTGGCCAAGAATATTATCTGCATGTTGCAGTAACTGTTGCTGTTTAATTTTATTTTTCAGCTAGGTAAACTAATGTTTTGGTCTTAGCATTTTTATTGCATATTAATAGTCTTTCTTCTAAGAAGTTAATGCTCTCACTGAAACCTCCAGAAATACAGAGGATCTCTGCTTATAGCTAGAGGTTTCAAGGCTGGCTGAAGATGATGGTGTTTAGGTGATGCAGTGAAATGATATCTTGAGTCCTGATCATCTCTTGTAGCTACCAGACTGCTCATACTAGTGCTGCGCTCACTGTTTCCCTGTGTCAGTGCATTATTTTCTTCTTCCTTTTCATTAATAAACTGCACTTGCTTACACTTTTTGTGAAGTTCTATCTCACCATCCTGGAATATGGCCCCAACAACATCAGAGAATAATTTTGTAACCCAAGTTCTACACATGAGACACACCTCTGGCCCCCTGCCTCTGCCCCCATCCCCCCTGCCCCCCATCCCCCTCCCCTTACTGCTGCTTCAGCTCTTCTTTGATATATGTTTAAATCAAAGCTCATTTTCTGCTGAGCACAGCCTGGTGCCTCTAGCACTGTGGTTCTGACAAGTTTTAGCAACCATAGATGGTGCTGTGCTGTAATTCTTTGATTTTATTTTTTTTTTAAGTAGCTAAAAGAGGCATAGAGACCAGCAGGAAAGAATCAGTGGCTGTATTTTTCAGACCAAAAGAATAAAATAAAGTAAAAATAAAAATAAAAATGGATTGGATTAGTTCAAAACAAAGTCAGTGGGTGTTCTGGTGTACTTCTGAATTCTCAGCTCCTTTTACTCTCTCTGTCTCCAACATATATATTTTTATACTTCTACTTATATCTTTCCCACAGCGCTCCTCTGAAAGCGCCACCACCTCTGGCTGTCCTTTTCATTCTGGTACTTACTGGTACTTTCTGGTACTTACTTTTCATTCTGGTACGTCCATTTTGTGGGTATCTTACAGCTTGTCACCTTCATTAACTTTATGTGCAGAAAAGCATCATTGCAGAAGCTTTTGTTCATATTAAAGTTTATCAGTGTCTACCGTTTTGTTGATCTCTACTAGTTATCCTTTGTGCAACATATGCTTCTGAAGTTCAACTGCAGATAAACTTAAAATCATGAAATGGAATATTAATCCAAAATCTGGTCTGAATTTCTCCAGCTAGGAGCCAGCATGATTTACCAGACAAGAAGTGCAGAAGCTTACCTGAGCCCTTTGAAATGTGGAGCTCTCTCTATCATACTGAGCTAGAAATGTCCTGGGAAAACCACTTCTGAGAGGCTTTCTGGTTTAGTTCATCTGGAAAGGTCTGGAAACATCCTGTCATATGGTATTACTTTGAAAATTAGTGCAATGACAGTAAATCATAATAATAAAAAACCCCATATATTTTTACAAATACACAAACACACACAACCAAAGTTCCCTTTAGATTTGATTTTTTTTGCCCAAGTTAAGTTCATTACTGTGCCTTAAAACCAGTGCCTCCATTGCTAGGTACTAGAGGGGAAAAAACCCAACACCTGCTCAATTCATGTGGTTTAAATCAAATCAGTATCAAGGAGCTATGTGAACTCATTAATGACACATCGTTATCTTGCAATCAGTGAGCTATACAGTCAGGATCAATTCAGCAATAAAACAAATAAACCACAACACTAGACATTTGCAAAATGCTAACACACACCTACGCATGTTGAGACATACTCCGGTAACTAGTCCCCAAAAGTTGTAATCACGCTCACTCGCACCCATGCAGACACAAAGTTGAGTGCACACAACTCCTCCTGGGACACGCGGGTTACTGGGACATGCGGGTTACAGGCACATGCATCCCTCTCCTCAAAGCTTTCCCCCCCTGTTTTCACACACTCCCTGTCAGAGACACGATGGCTGTAGCCCTGTGGGTATCCACACCAGTACCTACAGTTCCCTAATCCTCACCTGTGTGCACTGACACCTGCACACAGCTGGCACGGGTCTCTCCTCGCTGCTCCTGCACTGCCAGGTAGGAAGACAAGTGTATTGCCCTTATCTTTCAGTTATTTTGTTGGGTTGTAGGCAGCATGATCTACTCTCTTACCACCCATTCTTGCAAACATACATGCACACTATAGTTGACTCTTCCGCTGCTGTACGTTGCAGCACAATGCATGTCCTTGGAACTCCTGCTAAGTGCTGAGCTGGGCTGTTTTGTGGCAGTGAGCTCCATGTGATGATCACTGAGTAGTTATTCGCTTTTTCATCTTTTGTTAAGTATAATCAAAGGAAGATGCAGAGTACTTTGTTAAAAATTTCCCAAAATTCACTCCAAATATCACCCTGTGAGTCCTCAGTTTACAGAAGACTTCTCAGCTTAATAAAAAGGGAAAAAATCTTTCAGAAAACATTATTTTTTTAATACAGGAAATTTCTGAATTGCTTTTCTCTTTGCTTCCAGCTTGGCTATCTATCTTGATTCTTTTCATCTTGCAAACGTGAGAAAAGGTCCAAGTAATTTTTTTAAAGGAACAGCTTAATAAACACCAACTGGACTCCAGAGAAGCTTTGTTCTGATTTTAATAAATATCCATTTTGGACAGCCCTGCAAATGTCATGGGCTACAGTAATATTCATATTCTTTCTGCTTCCACAATAAAATGTACTGATCTGAAAAGCAGAAACACTGTGACTAGTACTCTAGTGAGGAAAGTCTATGTTATACTTCTCTGGCCTTTGTTCTGGTTATCAACATTGGAATAGCTGAGGGTTTAGTAGCTAACAGAAGGGCAAAGTTTTTTTCTGGATAAGATCAATTTTATATGGGGATAGTTGTCACAAATTCCATTCTGTTTATTACGGAGAGTTTTGATCACAGAGGGAAGTCTCTTGATGTGGTCAACAAGTGGTCTGACCCAGTGCTGATGTTTTCTGTAAGCTTGGTAAACCTGTTCATCTCCAATGAAATGATTATTTTTTTCCTACCTGCTTTATGACTTACACTTAAATAGTTAAAAATTATTCCAGCAGTTGCTGAGACACCTAGGAGGAGAGTCTCTAAGGTATTTGAAGCCTTATTTATGAATCGCTTTGATGAGCAGAGTGCACCAACAGCCAAGGGAACAACAGATATGTTTATGGCTCATCTTGATACATGGAGGAGGTCAGTAACCAGCTGAGACTGTACATTATTTTCTTCCATTCAGCAATATATGCAATGAAAAACAGCAGTGCAGCGCAGAGGTGAAAAATGCACATGTCACCATAACTACATTCTTCTGTGGGAGAGTGAGGAAAAGTGTTTCAGTGTGAAAGAGTGTTTCAGAGTCTGGAAGTGCAAGAAGAAAGGATGAATGACATGATACTTGAAGATATGTGTTGCAATGGTAAGGAAGTATGCTACAGAAAGTCTTTAAGAGTCTGCAAATTCGAACTTCAGCAGAAGCATGTGCATAGTCTGGTGCACAAGAGGTCTACTTCAAAAGTGGAGAAAATGAGGGTTTTATTAAGGCAAGAGACCAGTTTCTGATTGCTCTTTATAAATGCACTGCGTGGGAGAGTATAGGAGAAAAAGAAAAAGAACTAGAACCACAGGGTCCAATTGGCCATAAACTGGCCATAAACATGTTTTAATTAGGAACTAAGAAGAAAACCTGAGCACCAGAGCAGATCTAGAGCCAGAACAATAGGGGGAAAATAACCTCTGAGTTAATTTCAAGAATTATCTTATACTCACGAAAAGGATCCTGTGAGATCGAGCGTGCAGATGAAGGGACGTGCTGACCAAAGAGATTACTCTCCATTATGCATTCCTAATTTTTTTTTTCCAAATTTACACTGAAATTACCTTGTGTGAAAGATTTCAGAGAAGATTATTTGCCTGCCTTGTATTCTTTGAGATCCACTGGGGTCAAAGATGCATAAATTTTCAAGAGCTCAGACACTGCCTGTCTTGCTGTAAATCTTTTGCATTTCCAGGTGCTAGATACAAAGCAAGAAATGTAAATATAAGCAGTGGAGTGGAGGAAAATATAAGGGAAGAACTTAATGATCTTATGTCTCACCTTTTACCCCAGTCTTTTCACAATTTTCTGGCCTACCGAGATGTGCAAACATTAGAAACTTACAATCCAAAGTCTTCCATTTATTCTATATACATTTTTGTATCTCACTTTTCCCTGTTGACTGGGGGTCACTCTCCCTGCTTTCAAATGCCTTCTCCAGACCTGTAATTTTTAGCACTCAACTCAAGCTGCTCTTCTTTCTCTCTGTCCTGATTCTAAGTTTAAATGCTGAAATCCATATGCAATTACCACCCAATTACCTTTACTTGTTATAAACCTTTTTCCTCCCACCCACTTTCCTTCATCTCCTGTTATGTTTCTTTATTCTCTGCTTTGAGCCAGAGATCATGTCTTTTTCATCACTTCTGAAGAGAACCTCGCAAACATAGGCTGTTAGTGAGGATGAAGAGGTAAAGTAAAATTCTCAAAAATAATTCTACATTTTACAGCATGCTTTCATCAGCTCAGCTTTCTCAATCATCTAGAAAAACTTACCCTCTCTGGACCTTTCTGGAGAAACAGGCATTAGGTCTGGTCCTTTCAAATACCAAGATCCAGATTATTCTTCTTTCTTTGTTTTCTGCCTTACTTACCTGGCCGTGTTGTAGCATATATATCTGCTTAGTTGCTTATTTGTCTCGCAGAAAATCACAGTAGCTCTAGGAACTTTCCCCCCTATATTTATATGATAAATATTTACATATTTATTATAAATAAAATCTCTAAGTCACGCAAAACATGTAAAAATAATTTTTGTTCTGTTTAGGTAGTCAACCAGGATACTGCAAATAACATAATCAGGTTGAACAGCATCTCTGAGCCTCTTTGAAATTGAGCTTATGGAAGGGAAAATGGACTAATAGCTTTTCTTCCACACTTCATTCAATATAGGACAAAGAAATACATAACTAATAAAATTCCTTTCTGAGGGTTTGGAGGATTCTTCTACATATCTAGGAAATTTACCATAGGGAACCAGCTTATACAAAAGTGAGACTTTACTGGGGAACCTTATTTTTTTTAGCATCAGGCTTTCAGTAGTCGTCTCTTTTTTTATTATTGGGGAGGGATTTTATTCAACTTTTTTTTTGCTTGGTTGAGTTACATTTACTTATACCAATATTTCTCAAATATTCAGCTAACAAGTGTTTTCAGTCATGAACCATTACAGTTATAAGACCATATGATTTGAGTATTAGTTGATATTATCTGAGACCCTATACTGTATTGATAATCTTTCCGTTTAGGACTATTTAATGCTTGTTTCCCCCTATATATACAGGAAATGTATAATTTGTGGAAAAGACCCACAATTCCACGGTGTTTCAAATGTTGGAAACACTTATGAGCAAAAATATTTTAAACTTAATTTGAGGTCTTCCTCCAAGCACCTCTACATTGCTACATCAGTTCCCAGATGTTATGGGAACAAGACCTAATCTATTCTATGATGAGCTACTCTATAGTGAGTTACCAGCAGGATTAGACATAGAATTAAAAAAATCTTATTCTTAGTTTGACCATTTCATCTGTTAATTATTCCTTGTGATGTATTAAGAACACAATTCTCTTTTTTATCAACAACAGCAGCTAGTTTTGGACACAGTTATAAAAATACAAAATTTTCCTCAAACACATCATCTGCCATTCTTTAAAACTATGCCAGCCTCTTTGCTAACGTCTCGAAAGATATGCACAAATAAGTTCAATGGATGCATTGCAGATTTATTATTCCTACTTTTAGAGTAAGTTTAAGTAAAAAAACATGCTATTAGTTTTACTTCAAAGAGGACCACTCACCTGAAGAGGACTACTTTTTATTTTTTTTTAAATAGATCAGAAAGAAAAACGGAGAGAAAGGGCACAAAGGAGAACTATAGTGCTCTTAAGTTTACTTAAAATTCTCTGCTGGAAATATTAAGCTGTTTTTCAGCCGTTCTTAAAGCATAGTGCAAACCCAATCACTCATACCCTGCGCCTCAGGACCCCCATCACTCCACAGCTCCAGAATTACTCAGCTGCCACAGATTCACAGTGAACTGAATCAGCACTTCAGACCCTTGAAGCTCACTTGTGTCTCCTAAGACCAATATTTGTGAAATGTTCAATTAATAACTATGACCAACCATGTGCCATTATGGCATCTTATACCCCAGGAAAATGCAAACACATAAGTCACGCATGGGGAGGAAGGGGTTTTGAAAGGTAGGGTTACTGTGAAATGTAACATAATTGAATACCCTTTAAAAGACAAAACTCCTTATAACATTACTTAGGCAGTAATTTTGATTCAAATAATGTCAGTAACATTATTTAAAATCCTTTTAGATAAGAACACCCACCCCCGCGCTCATCTCTTCATCAACTGACACCTGTCAAGAAGAAACTGTGGGGGGAAGGACTGCTTTTTAAAAGGAATTTAAATAATGTTAATACAGCCATCGTTCAACAATATTTGGCAGACACTTTTCTTCCTAGCACCTCTCATCTTTGACCTCCATATACTTGTGCAATACCCTTTCAGAAGAACCGGGAAAATGTAATAATATTTCAGTTGAAGTAAATAATTTGGTTTATTTTGAGGAAAAGAGCACAAGTGGTAAAATAATGTGAAATTATTTAACTTTCCCTGTAAAAGCTACAACTGCATAAATAACACAATATATTAGCTATTGTAAATATATTGCATTTAGAATTATAGAATCATAGAATTGTTTTGCTTAGACCTTTAGTTCATTGAGTCCCACCATTAACCTAGCACTACCAAGTCCACCACTAAACCATATCCCTAAGCACCATGTCCACAAGTCTTTTAAACACCTCCAGGGATGGTGACTCCACCACCACTTCCCTGTGCAGCCCGTTCCAGTGCTTCAGCACCCTTTCAGTGAAAAATTTTTTCCCAGTACCCAATCTAAACCTCCCCTGGTGCAACTTGAGGCCGTCTGCTCTCATCCTATCGCTTGTTCCTTGGGAGAAGAGACCAACACTCACCTTGCTACAGCCTCCTGCCAGGCAGCTGTAGAGAGCGATAAGGTCCCCCCTGAGCCCCCTTTTCTCTGGGTTAAACGCCCCCAGTTCCATCAGCTGCCCCCCCCCGAGCTGTGCCGCAGCCCCTTCCCCAGCCCCTGCCCGGCTCTGGACACGCTCCAGCCCCTCCGGGTCTGTCTGGGGGTGAGGGGCCCAACGCTGAGCCCAGGGCTCGAGGGGCGGCCGCACCAGGGCCCAGCACAGGGGGACGGGCACTGCCTGGCCCTGCTGGCCACGCTGCTGCTGACACCGGCCAGGGCGCTGCTGGCCGCCGTGGCCACCTGGGCACACGGGGGGCTCATGCCCAGCCGGCTGCCGACCAGCCCCCCCAGGCCCTTCCCCGCCGGGCAGTTCCCAGCCCCCTGCCCCCAGCCCGCAGCGCTGTGGGGGGCTGGTGTGACCCACGGGCAGGGCCCGGCACTCAGCCCCGTTGGGCCTCATACAACTGGCCTCGGCCCCTCGGCCCGGCCTGCCCAGACCCCCTGCAGAGCCCCCTGCCCCCCAGCAGGTCACACTGCCCCCAGCTCGTGTCCTCTGCAAACCCACTGCGGGTGCGCTCCAGCCCCTCGTCCAGGTCACTGATGGAGACATCAAACAGGACTGGCCCCAGCGCTGGTCCCTGGGGACACCACCTGTGCCCGGCGCCAGCGGGATGTGACTCCATTCCCCACCACCTTTAAGGATCAGCCATCCAAGCGTTTTTTTACCCAGCAAAGGGCACAGGCATCCAAGCCATGAGCAGCCCATTAGCAGCCAACATCTATCAGTAACAGTACATACTGGATACAGCAGAAGTGTCAAACAAGCTTCTCAAAAAATGTGTATTTCAATTAATGGTTGATGAACAGGAATTAAATTCACAGATATTGGAGAAAGTAATGAAAACATAACCAGAAAAAAAAGAAAAAGAAAAAATGACCAACAGGGGTTGCAAGCATAGGTAGAAACCAGCAATGAGACTCACATGTTGGGAGGAGATGTAGCATAGCGTGTACAGGAAATAATCCAATGAAAGAAAGTAAGAGGGAATGCTGAAGTACAGAGAAATTATGTGAGTTTTCAATCTCACAATGATCTATACTGTAACAGTTGCAAAATACTTGTTATTAATATAGTTTTCTTGTAAACATTAGTAAAGATGTGGCCTTCCATGATCACTTCTTCACAAATAGTAAGAGCAAATCAAGAACAGCAAAGAAGAATGGATGAAAAATGTGAGGGCCGGGGGAACATTTTCTGGGGAAAGATGAATGGGATTACATTGTCATTTAAACTGAGGGACAAAGATGCTCCTGAACCCTGACATCTTTCAGAGATTACTTCAGGATTTTTACCTTTAGTAACCCAAACCAGTCCTTAGCTAGTTCTCTACTTCCCTTCAGTAATCCGTGTAAGAAGTCAGGGCTGTTTATATTAGCAAAACAGACATAAAGAACTGCCATGGTCACAATTTCATTATTACAAAGGGATTACCTCCAAAACTGATAGCAGTAATCATGCAAAGGGAGGTACCACCTTCAGCAAAGAACCCATAAGTACAAAGTGGGAGACTTGACTTTTGGTTGGATAAAATCAGGTGCAATGGATTCCCACCACAAAAGTCACCACCAATTTTGCAGTGCTGCAGTCTGCGGTGCACACTACATTCATGGTAAATTTAGGATGGTTGCACCAAAATTAATATTTTCAGGAGACCAATTATGCAGTGGTGGAGAAGTGACATGGAGGACCAAACACTCAGAAGACCTTCTTCCACTGCTACCTTCTAGCTACTAATTGATTTGGTTATGATATCTGAGGTGTGATTCTGTTCTACCTGCTTGAGTCTCTTGGCTTTTCTGGGAATATGAGCTACTGATGAATCAGTAGCTTTGACAGTGATTGCTGGCCAGAGACTGAGCCCCACACCTGTGAGGATTGTAGGCACTGGGAAAGAGCCAAGAAGGTGGTGGAAAGAAAGGCCAAAAGTAGCAGTCAGCATGTGTTTCTCTCCCACCTCTCGATGCCTTCAGTTGTGAATCTTTCACTGCCATCTTACGCAGGTAGCAATGCTAAGTGTAAAATCAAAATAGAGATGCTTCATTTCATAAACAGAGATAATCAAAGAAGAACAGGTACAAGATCTTGGCTGTTCCCCATCCCTGGAAACATTCAAGGCCAGGCTGGATGGGGCTCTGAGCAACCTCATCTAATTGAAGATGTCCCTGCTCATTGCAGGGGGGTTGGACCAGATGACCTTTAAAGGTCCCTTCCAACACAAACTAGAATTCTATGATTCTCTGACCTTGTGATCTAAATGCTCTAGGTTCTTTGTCACTTCCCTTGTGGTTTTTGTATCCCTTTTTTCTTAGTCATAATATTAGGAAACTCTGGAGAAGACTGCTTAGGTGAATTTTCTCCTCATTACACAAGATCTGTCTCTAAATTGGGCTGAGCAAGTCAGGTCAACATGTTACCTGGCCCAGGCCTAGAAATGCAACACAACTCAGGTGCAACAGTTTCTTTTTTTCCTCCATTTTGTTTTGTGTGTGTGTGTGTGTAAAATAACGAGAAAAAAAATCCACCTACTTGCAAAGACAATTCATCTGTATTTGAAAGTATATTAAGATTTCCAGATTAGTGGTCCAGCAAGCCTTGTATACTATATTGGTATTGTGCCATCACAATTAATTACTGAGTTTTAAATTGTTTCCACTTTTCCTCTTTTTTTTTTTTTTAAAAAAAAAAAAGTCTTAAAAATGGAAATAATAATAATAATAAAAAACCTATATACTTTGAGCATATTTGGGGGTTTCAGATTAACTGAGACATGCAGGCAGATGTTACATGACATTCCAGACACTGTCCTGGCATGCTGCCTGTGAAAATACACCTCTGTCCTGTTCAGTGTGTTTGGCAGCAGGCATACCACATTCAGCTCCTGGCTCTCTCCAGAGCAGAAGCTGCCCATGAAGCAGAAATGTGCCAGGTGCATGGCTATGTGATATGGAGAAGAATGGTTTACATTTATACTGCTTTCCTTTCTCATTACCCTCTTTTATGACAATGAATTTATGAGTGGCCATTTTCTATTCCATCAGTCTTTGCCAGGACATTGAAGTATCAAAATTGTAATGACTCATGCAGTCTGGGAAAGATAATGTGAACATATACTACTTTGACTTTATCACTGCTCTGTAATTCAATTGCCTATGGTTTTTTCATTCTCTTTGGTTTTGACCTTCCTGATCTCATAGAAACATAAGCTTACATCGTCCAAATGCAGGTATCTGAAGTTCTTTCAGTCAGAAAAGATAAGGAAGCTGTTTTTCAGTGCTCCTGAGTGACCAGAATTTTTTTAGTTTTATGTTGCAATGGTTACAATCACCTGTGGTGAAAAAAGACCCCTGTGCTTGCATCTGTGTGAGCACTTAGAGTAAGGTTGTCCCTGTCTTCTGATAGAGAAGCTGTACAAAACAGAAGGGAAACTTGTGCTAAATGTTTTGAGTTTAGGACTTGACATGGAGAAGCTCTGGTGTCCAAAGAAGCTGCCACTACACAAGAGCTAACTGGGATCATGGCTTATCACCTCAACCATTTTACTCTAGGGTTCCCGTGCAACCAAGGGAGATAAGGAGGCCTGTCAAGAGGGAGACTGATCTTATGATGCAATATATTTGTGAGGGTGTTCAAGTGAGCAGCCCTGTTTCTCTGTGGCACTTGGAAGTGGATTCTAAAGAAGTCACTGTAGACATAAGTATCTACGCTACATGAGATAAACTTCTCCCATGGACAAGAGCAACTTGCCGGTAGCTCTCCAAGGATATACACTTATACCATAGCAAAAGCATATAATTCAAGATCCATCGTACTGCCGATGGACCCATAACATTGTACTCTAATGTGGAGGCAGATAAGTGCACAAACAGGTAGCTCAGAACGCTGCAAATCTTTTCACGGTGTTTGGTTATGAAAGAGGGAAGAGTGTTTAAAACAAGCACAGATACACAGCACAGTAAGAAAATTTGAACTGCTTTGTATCACTTATCTTATAGAGATAAAATTGATATTGTCATCATTAATAGAAGCAAAACCCAAAGAAAAAGATTGAAAACCACTGAAGTAGGGCAACCTTTTTACAGTGGAATCAATTAAATACATGCTGCTCTCTTAAAATGCACCACTTCATTTTAAGGAGCTTAAGGTATGAATAACAAGGCCATAAAATGTTAATAACTATAATAACTGTAGCTTCTACGATATTTTTTAACAGTGCGGAACTGTAATGTGACAAGTAACAATAAAAAGAACTTTCAGGAATTGCTTGGGTTAGGAAAGGTTGAGAGATTTTACTGAGAAAGCTCTCCTCTTTCACCTTTTTGACCTTGAACGAACAAAGGTCCAGGCAAGTAAAGCAACCAGGTAGTTTTTTTCAAGCCACGCCTTAGGAATAACCATTGCATTTATTTTGTAACTGCTGTTTATATTACTGTAATGCCTAGGGGCCTTGTCATGAACTATTGTGCTAAGCACTGAAAAATACAGATTAAAATGACAGGCTCTGTCTCTGAGAACTTGTATGCAAAGTGTAAGGCAAGGGAAAACAGCCTCATACAAAGAGACAGGACAACACAAGGAAACATTTTCTTTCTTGGTCAGTCTGGTAAGCAAGGGCCAATTTCTTGAGGGCTGGGTTTTTTTTCTCAGCAGGCTCAATGGTAAAAAGCTTCGTAAGGGATTTGCAAGAAAGCAGAGAGCTGTGGAAGATTTTGGAAGGCTCCCGTCATCCAAAGAGGCTGTGTGGTATGGGTTGAAAAATGGCTTTTACATGTCTGGAAGGAGGGTGAGACCGGACACTACAACTGAGAATCAGGAAGGTCTTTTGGAGGATATATGGAAAGAGCACAATAAAGGGAACTGAGAATTATCCAAGCCAATGAAGGGTAAAAAAGAAATCTTCAGATGTACTGCAAATGGATAGCAGGCCAAGGAGAACCCAATGTGGTGCCCATGCCAGTTTCTGAAAACTTGAAAAATGTTTAGCATTCCCTTTCCATTCTGCTGCCTGCAAGGGCACGTCTGTAGGGAGAGAGAGGTATCTTAGGAAATATCATCACTCCTTCAAAGTCATAGAAAATACAGTAGAATCATTCTGCCTTTGAGAATTGCCTGTCCATCACAAGGGAGAAGCACCTGAGTAGTGCACTCAGGATGACCTGTTTCACCCAACTATATGTGCATACTGTCAGGGGTTGCTGAAATCGATAGCCCAATAGATGTGTGACAGCTGCATCTCCATGTCCCCAGGTCCAGCAGAAGCAACACTGGGCATGTGTTCCCAAAAGGCACGTACCCAGCCATATGAAACAACACAGTTGGGCAGATTCAGCACTGACATGAACACAAGCAGCACCAACGGCCTCATTCTGTTCTTTAGCAGGAGGGAAGTCCATTAGGTGGAAAAAATCTTTATGTATAGATATGTAAAACATGGATCTGTTCAGTAAGTGAACTCAGTCTGCCTGGTAACTGCCCCTAGATCACCAGTGTCTCACTTGCCCTTTTTAGAGAGAGACACACACATAAAGCTGGTATCTCAGTCAGCTCCCAAACCCTAGAGTGTCTCCAACAGTTGGCATGGAACCCCAGTCTCTCCAGTAGCCAAGTCCTCCAGCTGTCTCACTCCCAGTTACATGCACACCCACTGGTTCCTGACCACTTCACCCTACCCCCATCTAGCCTGGCTTGCTATTTGCTCGTGGTGACACATGGCCATAGGCACTTGTGCTTGCTTCAGTTGACGGTGCTATAGACACAAGGACGTCCAAATTCAAGAGATGTTCCCTGATGATGTTATACCTTGTGCTGCTCTGGGATGCTCCAAATCAACACTTACACCTTTGTAGAGACAATCCTAGAAAAGCAATCCTTTGATTTCATTCTCAGTACTGAGGAAAGTATATAAACTATTATGACAAAATGTGTATTGCACATTTTGCCTGAGAAACTATGACATAGGAGAAAGACACTGGTTCTTGCTGGTTGCCCTCAGAAGAGCCAAGGTTGCCTCTTGCTTCAGCAAGAAGAACAAATAGTAGCAAAGAAGGCAGTTTGCCAGTGCATTCACCCTTCTTTCCGTTGCAAAACACAAGATGAGTAGTTAAAATACTGCTCGCATCACCCTGCATGAAATTATGAGTTGCTCTCACAGCCTGCGAGGCACAGCTGTGCAGAGGAACAGGGCAGTGGTGCCCTGCTTTCTGCAGGCAGGTGTGTCTTCCAGAAAACAAAAGGAAATGCAGGATATTATACTTTCCCAGGTGCCGTGTAAGCAATGCTATTTCCAGTATCACCTCCAGTATTTAGCTGTTGTTGGGCAAAGGGAGAAAAGGTACATCAGCAGAACCAGGTGTTTTCCACTGCTTATATTCAGTTCTGTGATTTTCATCGAGGTTGAGTCCTAGGTGTGAAAATCTTCTATTTTTCTGTAGAACAGGAGGAAGGAAGGAAGGAGGGAAGGAAGGAAGGAAGGAAGGAAGGAAGGAAGGAAGGAGGGAGGGAGGGAGGGAAGGAAGGAAGGAAGGAAGGAAGGAAGGAAGGAAGGAAGGAAGGAAGGAAGGAAGGAAGGAAGGAAGGAAGGAAGGAAGGAAGGGAAGGAAGGAAGGAAGGAAGGAAGGAAGGAAGGAAGGAAGGAAGGAAGGAAGGAAGGAAGGAAGGAAGGAAGGAAGGAAGGAAGGAAGGAAGGAAGGAAGGAAGGAAGGAAGGAAGGAAGGAAGGAAGGGAGAGCGGAAGGAAGGAAGGAAGGAAGGAAGGAAGGAAGGAAGGGAGAGCGGAAGGAAGGAAGGAAGGAAGGAAGGAAGGAAGGAAGGAAGGAAGGAAGGAAGGAAGGGAGAGCGGAAGGAAGGAAGGAAGGAAGGAAGAGCGGGAGGAAGGAAGGAAGGAAGGAGAGGGAGGGAGGGAGGGAGGGAGGGAAGGAAGGAAGGAAGGAAGGAAGGAAGGAAGGAAGGGAGGGAGGGAGGGAGGGAGGGGGTTATTTAAAACAAAAACAAAAACCAAAACCACTTTCATTTGACTTCTTTTAGCACTGGCCTTTCTATCAAATGTGCAAGCCCAAAGCATTGTTCAGACCTGTCTTTCCCTGCCTTAAAACTCCAGTGTGGTTGTACAGATTTTCATCATCTCTCACTTCAGCTCTTGCATTTCCCACCTCACTGGCTGCCTGCCTTCTCTTGCACCATGCCTGTGGCTGTAATTCACACCTGTTCAGATTCCTTGTCCTCCTTTCAAGTCTCTGAGCAACTCTGCTTTGCCTGTGACCTATTGGTTATTTGCCATTTAGCTGCAGTCCTCCCTGGCTTAAATCCCTTTCTTGTGTGTGTTTTACAGCACACCGAGTGCAGAGGCAAACATGCACTGCTTACTTACTGGCAGACCAAAAACTGCATGGCCAGGTGGATACGACTCCAAATTCAAGCTAATATAGTGCATCTGCGGCTAGGTTCAGACAGGAACAACCTACCTTCACTCACCGTCTATGGGAAAGCAAGCTGTTTCAGGGCTAGAATCTGTTTTGACCTTACTAAGAATAGTAAAAAGTCTGAGCAAACTTAGTGTAGGACAGACCCTGGGCCAGATCCTCTAAATGACCTTTACAAGCCTTGCAGCTTAGTGCCTGGGCGGAGGTGACCCACGACCATGCTGTCGCTCCGTAGGACTTAGCAAGTACTTATTGAACTGTGGCAAGCACTGGGATATGACTTTTATGCAGAGCGCAGGCAGAGAAAACTCATACCTTCACCACTTTTGTCCATGTTTTTAATCTGTCACAAATGACTGCACGCTAAATATGTAGGCAGATAGATCAGATACATGCCAACCCAAAGAGGAGCAATCACCTCCTTCTGTAAGGATTTGTTTGCACGGGAGATCGCAGGAAATTAGTTCCAAATTAATTTTTAATGGTTTAACGAAGCAATGTAAATACATATTATTAGGAAATCAATGTTGATATAATTTAGCTTACTTTCAATCACTTTGCATCCACGCAGTTATGCAAAATGGATGTATTTCTGATTTTTGCTGTAGAGATTAGTCAGAGCCTTCCAAAAGTGGCAGTGCTTTTTGGTACTGTGAAAAGCCATACCCAAAAATCTTAAGGATAGATGTAGTCAGAGGTGATTCCATTGGAAATGCCAATCTGTATGTAAAGAGCAAAAACCCAAAAAGCTTTTTGTGATGAAAAATATAAACACAGAAAATATTCATTTTTCAACAAAAAAAAAAAATTCTTCTTTGAGGAAGTTTAGGGACTTATTTATCCTGTGTAAACCCTTAAAAGAAAGTGTCCTTTTTTATTTTCACCCTGATTTTTGTTTTCCAGAAATTTTTATAACAAGAGAAATTTCAATTAAAATAAAAAGACGGGATTCTTTAAGTCACATATTTTATAAATCAGAATAAAACTAATTAAAAGAGAAAACTCTGTTTTTCCTGACATTTCCTGATTCTGAATCCAGAGCTTTACCCTTAGGAAAGTGAAATTTCATAAAATCTAGGGATACATTTACTAAATGTATTTTTAAAACCTTCAGCTCAAATTTTGTTGTCAGGTGACAACAACAGGAGGGACAACCCCTGCCTCTGAAAACAGCACAGAAAATAAAGCAAAGGGGAAGGACTAAGGGCACAAACCTGCCATGAAATGATCAGGAAGAGGAAATAAGAGAAGACCTGGTCCTCTTTATCAGTGGACAAATTTAGCTTTTATGGTAATCTTAGGTCAGCTGGGACACCGGAGACCCCACAACAGATTTAGGAACAGGGGCACCAGCAGATTCAGTTATTGCAACAGGAGGAATTCCCATGACTCGTGCAGATGCCCAGAGCGTGGGCACCTGCACCTGCACGTGGTCACATTAGGCTCATTTCACAACAGTTCATCTCACCACAGACATCCAGCATAGAATCACAGCATAGAGATATCTGTCTCCAGTGACAAAAAAGGGAGCTTCGGTGACTAGCTAAGGAGCAGGCACACTGTAGATGGATACAGACAGGGGACACAAGTCTCAGTCTTCCATCACCCAGACGGAACTGTTCAGTATGTCTGACGTCTAATTTTTTTTTTTTTTTTTTTTTTTTTGACAGTGCTTGCTGTCTTCTGTATAGAAATGAACACCCTGCAATTGTGGTCTGTAAAACATCTCATTAAGCTCCAAGGATAGTGATTTCTTATTCAGAAGTAATTAAGTGAGTTTATACTGTGGAAAAGTTACAGATGGGCATTTAGTATTTCTGCAATGGGAACAAAAATATGAACAAGGAAATGTTTCCAGTTTCTGATGAAGATGATCTTTAGGACAGACCAAAAAAAAAAAAAAATCATATGTCGCAGGGTCATCTATTCCAACTTTGCTTAGCACAGGTGAGCTGTTATTAAGTACTGACTAAAATGAAATAGTTTACTATTATTATTCCGTTCTTAATGGCTCTGTATCAAAAGTACCACCACACTGCTGATGACATTACTTGCTAACCTTCACATGCTACTGTTCTCTTCTGCCCATAAATTAAAAGATCAGGCAACAGCTTGTGGCTGCACCTTGCACTGTGCCGTGTGGGCTACAGAAGATAAGTCTCTACGAAACAGTACGTGCTAAATCTGTACACAATATCTGCAGATCACTCTTACAAAGGATCTTATTTTGCATCTGGGAAAACTGGGAAAATCCCCTGTCTGACATAACAAGATAATAATGGATTTGCTGTGCGTATACAGTCAACTGCACAGTACCTACACTGTAATTCTGCTGTAATGATTATGCTTTGGCCATTTTGTGTATTGAAAAACAAAACTGACAAATTGATCCATAATGACCTTTTTATGGAGTGGCCAGACTGAATGGAGTTTGTATTCAAAACATGACACTTTAGGAAATCCTAACACATTGCCCTCTAGTATCACATACAGGCTTGATCCCTGTTATAAAGTTGATCCAAAACTATGTAAGAAGTTATTTGGTCTTCCATAGGCACTAAATAACATTTTTAAAAAAAGAATAAACCAACAGCTTGGTAACAGTGCCAGATACATTCCAGTTCTGAGAAGCTTTTGCATGCACGACATGAAGATGCACAGTCATATCCACCAGCTCTATGGGGATGTTTTGGATACCCTGGCATGTCTAAAGTACCACTTCAGTATTTAGGCTACTGAATCCTCTCCCCTCTTTCCAATCCAGCACACTAACAGCATCCTTACCAACAAGAAAAATTGTGAACTGAATGATAAGAATTATATATTTACAGAGGGTAGGAAGAAGAAACTCTAAGACATGATAATGTCAATATTTATATACAAGCCCTGAACCCTGGCCAGCGACAGTCCCTCTGTCCACTTCTGAGCTGTTTCAGAGCTTGGAGCACACCCTTAGGAATATGAAATGAAATGATGTCTTTCTAATTGTTTTTACACAGACCATCCATGTGACATGAAACTGTGTGCTATTGCTGGTGTCTTTCCTATTAAGGACAGGCTTGAAATTAAAAAAGACATGTCTGATACGGATTTTATACCACCAGATGATCAATTTTCAGTAATACTTTACCTGTCATATAAAGTTCACTCTCAGTTTTCCCCTTGTCTTATGTCCATGTACAGTTTCTGAGAGAGGCATTTGAGGTTTTTCATGTACTTATTTATGTTACCATGTGCAGAGAAATGTAGGCTTTCAGAGCATCCTCAGTGATCAACTTCCTTTAAGAGTGGGGGTTAAACCAGGAAATTCTGTCCTTATAAGTTTTATAGCACTTGAGTATTTCAAGAGTATTATCACAGGCTTTGGACCTAGGGGTGAGGAAGATAAAATTGTTCTTCCCTCTCCGTACGCAATGGGTTGCATTTGGATCATATTTGCCCCAAACAAGATATTGATTACTTGATGACTGACCATATGATCAATCTAGAAGTGCATTACGTGACATTTTGTGGCCTGTCATAGACAGGAGATCCAGCCTAGTAATGATGACTTTAGCAAGTCCTTCTGGCTGGGATGGCTTGGGGTTTTTTTCCATTGATGGGAAGGGATAAAAATCTTTTATGGTGATCTTAACTTGTATCCAAATTTGAGTAAACAAACTGTCCCTCATGATTCAGTGCTGATAGGCTTTGCTCCTGTGGTAAGAAACTTCTTAGTGCTGGAGAGTCAGCTCTGCCAAATACCTTAAGCCAGAAAGTGAAAATGTCAAACTTTTACTTTTGTCCCACTGTGTGAGTTGATGCAGGGCATGATAAAAAACATTTCTAATCCTTATTTGATTTTATGTGCATGTGTTCCTGTAAATTATTTGCACTTAATATTTCCATAGCACTTTAATTTTTAATGGATGTCTTATAAAATAAAGCATTGGCTTTACAGTTTCTTCTCTACAAATCACTAGCCTGTCCTAAGTATAGAGGTAGAGTATACAACTGAAGAAGTCCTTCCTGCCTTGAAAACTGTTAAATTAAAATACATAGAGATGTTCACACCTCTGGGAACGTTCTGCAAGAGTAGTTTCTCAAAAATGCATTAACATTGTAGAAAAAACACGTGCAAAGGACCAAGAAAATGAAATCTACAGCTTGAAACTGCTTTCATCCAACTGTAATCAACGGGGCAGAGCAAACGCAGGGAAAGAAAGTGCTATACTCACATTGCTTAATCATAGACAGAAGGGCTGGATTTAGTTACCTGGATGTAGGTGTCTGGTGATAACATGAGCTCTGCAGCGTCTCCCAGCAGGACTCTGGCCCCTGCTTTATAGGAGTCGGGGTTTCTGTGTCATGTCTTCCATGTGACTTGTATAGGGAAGCATCATCTGCCCAGCACCCTGCTGGGAACCCCCGCAGCCCAGGCAGCAGATGCAGAGGACGCTGGGGTCACTTCTAAATGCCTGTTATGTCCTTTCCCTGAACGTGGCTGAGGAGCAGGACAGGGGGATGCTGCATTCCAGGCTGGGGGGAGGTGGTTTCTTCCACAAGAGCAACAGAGCAGGGTGGGGCAAATGGGGAGAAAGATGGGCTGCTGCAAGCACTGGGAGCCAGCGAGGCAAGCACACAACCAGGGGCCAGAGTGATGGAAGGAACGAGAAGGCTCTTAACCCGGGGCTCTCTATAGAGGGAAAGTGGGAAGAAAAGGGTCTCTTTTAGGACGGACTGGAAGGGGGAGTTTAAGGATTAAAGGATTAAACTTTCTTATTTGTTTACCAAACAAATGCTGTAGCTTCTTGGTTTTACAAAGTTTGAGGATCTCCTTTATATCTACATGTCTATATATATCTCTCCTTAAAAAAACAGCTCTAGGTTTGTCAAGCCCTTTTTGGTGGTTTTTGGGAGCCCCATGCTTAAAGAGAAGGTGCGGACAGACAGACCCAGGTCCAAGCCCTGGCTGACTCTGGGACTCATCAAAGACACTTTCCAGACCCACAGAGAAAATTGCCCCCGGAACCAGAAGGCCATAAAACCACTATAAATATCTCCAATTGCCGCTCCACCATTCCTGCCCCCTACCTCCCCTTCCTGTGCCTGTCAGCTCTGATCTCCTTCGCCTTCCCGTTGCTGCTTCTCCTGTATCCCCCTGCCTGGGAATGAAGAGACAAGCAATGAAGTTTCTATCATATATATTCTATAGCTTGCCTTGTAGTCTTACATCACTTTGAGATGTAGTGAGTGATTACTGGAAAGAGGGATTGTTTCAAGTGAGTCTCTCAGGAGCCACTGATGCTCCTGAACCAGTCTGGGGTGGTTGCCATAGAGAATAACTAACCTGTCATTACAGAATAAATAACATGAGAGTCAGGAGAAGGTCACACCAATCCTCCCTCTTTTTGTAAACTATCTTTAAAGTGTCTGGTCAATGTCACGTCTCACCTGCTCACCTTAAAAGCCGTTTGCATTTCTCCTCTGTTTATGATGCGCTGCAGTAAATCTGCAAGGCGATGCCGTCTTCATCACGCAGCTGTAGCAGTGCCCTGTACCCTCACTGCCTCCCCAGACAACTATTCTGTGCATGAAGAGTCTTTGTTATTCCTAAAGTAGTTTACATTTAAAGAATTATGTTATCTTTACTATTTAAATTCTTTATTGCCTCCCTTTTAATACAAACAAATGGGCACTGGTTACTGAGCTAAGACAATTTCAACAGGATATTTAGCAAAAGAAAATACACATCTGCAATAAAGAAATATTTTTCTTTTGTTCTTCATCACTGTAATTTCCTTTCGGATTTTCCAATCTATTGTTGTATTTCTGCTCCAACATTTTATAACTAATACCATTGTCAAAGCTGCAAAGTGCTTGCATTTAAAATTATCTCTGTTGGCAGATGCACCTGAAACAGATGCAAACTGTTCCTCAAAAGAACTAAATAATTTGGTCTTTACCCTTTGTTTACACAGGGGAATTGACTTTCTCCTTTTCTGGCAAAAAGGTTATTTTATCCTTTACTTTAACAGGCTGTATTTGCATGAAACTCAAGCAGTCCCTTAGGAAAAAGTGAAGCACCAGTCCCTGCCTGTCTAAACCTGGTCATTGAACACAAATACTAGTCAGTGAAGCTGATGTAGTTTAGAAACCTGACCTGTTTGAACCACAAAACGTTGGATCTAATTACAACTGGAGCAAGTTTAGCAATTGGGCTGGGGAGTAAAATTTCATTACTATTTACAAAAAACCCTGAAGCATGATTCACAGTGCATTGTGCCTGATGTCAAATGATCTGCACTCTCCAACGGTGGTGGAAGTCTTCGTCTTTGTTCCCCTGCAGATAATTGCAGATAAACAGGTGGTACCAAGGGGTGGTTTTGTAGGTTAGAGAGGGATTTGAGAGTGGGGAGAAATAATTTGCAAGGGACTGAGACTATATTCACCAGATTCAGAATACAGAGAAATAACCATAGTCAAAAATAGGAAGAGGAAAACCTTTAAAAGCTCCAAAGACTGATGTGCATTATAAGCCTTTTAATTCTTTGTTTTGCAGCTGGAACTGTGCTTCAGAAATTAACAATTTCTTAATAGAGATGGTATTACAAATGGAGGAACAACATTAAAATAGACAGTATAATTTTCAGTTAAATCAAATGTTATCTATTGGCCTGAATGCCATTTCCAAAGGAAATACCATAGAATCATGTAAGCTGGAAAAGACCTCTGAGATCTTCAAGTCCAACTGTTAACCCAGCACTGCCAAGTCCACCACTAAGCCATGTCCCTAAGCGTCACATCTATGTGTTTTTTAAACATCTCCATGTATGGTGATTCCACCAGCTCTCTGGGCAGCCTGTTCCAATGCTTCAACACTTTTCCAGTGAAGAAGTTGTTCCTAATAGCCAATCTAAACCTCCCCTGGTGCAACTTGAGGCAGTTTCCTTTTGTCCTGTTACTTATTACTTGGAGAAGGGGCCAACTCCTGCCTTGCTGCATCCTCCTGCCAGGCAGTTGTAGGGAGTGAGAAGTTCCCCCCTGAGCCCCCTTTTCCCCAGGCTGAGCCCCCCAGCTCCCCAGCTCCCCCCACCCCCCCAGCTCCCCCAGCCCCTTCCCCAGCCCCTGCCCGGCTCTGGACACGCTCCAGCCCCTCCGGGTCTGTCTGGGGGTGAGGGGCCCAACGCTGAGCCCAGGGCTCGAGGGGCGGCCGCACCAGGGCCCAGCACAGGGGGACGGGCACTGCCTGGCCCTGCTGGCCACGCTGATTTGGATAGATCTATATTTATATACATACATGTATTTGATAAATATAATATGTATTACTTGACAAGAAAATGTGTATTTTGGTTTGACTCAAAAATAATACATAGTGGGTTTATGTATATACACACACATACATTTTACATATATGTTAAAAAAAAAAAAAAAAAAAAAAAGTGTTCATTTGTTTATTTTTACCTGGGTAACCAGACAATAGTCTCTCATTTCTTGGCTGTGAGTTACTGCAACTGTCATGAGAACATGAAATGGGGGAAGGGGCTTGGGAATCCACTTGGATTGTGTCAGTTTTGGGTAGGCATGAGCATCATTCAGAACAATACCCACTTCTAACCTCTGGATGCACAGAAATCTACAGAGCCAACTTGTTGAATCCATCACAACAATACTTCCATTTATGCCTTTGATGGGGAATTGTCACTGAAATAGATGCTTTGACTAAATAGTTATGTACAGCTGGTAACTAATGCATGGTTGTCTGCAGAAGCCTGAACAAGGTTTAATGGAGCTTTATTGCTTTTCACAGAGCTCCATTGTTTTCAGTTCTGTTGTCCTATATTATCTACTAAGTTTATTTTAAATACTTCTGACACTTTTGTTAAAGGAGAATCACATCTGCTGGTCTTTGAGACCTGAGGATTCTTCCTCTCCTGGACTGCTGGATGTGAGGCTGCTGCTTTTCCCATTTGGGGGTCCAGCCATAAGCAGGGCTGAATGCATAATCCCAGTGCACACGCTGGGTGTGAACACAGCTGGTTGTTCAGATCAGCACAAAAGGAATCACACCTTTAGCAACACCTTCAGAAATAGAAGCAACAAGACGTCACATGAACTTCAAAAGCATCAATGGCCCCATCCTGTTCCTTCCATTTATAGCTGGTCAGGCTTCAAGTTTATCCCCATTTCCTACCCCACTGCTTCTCCATTTCTCTGTGCTGGTTCTTCCTCCATTCAGCTTTTCTCTGCCCTTGTCTCTTCACAAATAAACAACCTGCACCTAATTGTTTCTCCCTATTGACCTCAGTCTTGCCAAAACTGGACCTAAATACTGTACTTCTGCTACAGTTACCCATGCAATCTCAGACCTATCTGCCCTTACTGCTGCTGCTGTGTGGGCACTATGTGTAGCCCTTACAAGACTCTGCTCCCCAAAAGGCCCTCAGCACCCCTGTCCATGTATTTGTGGGGTCTGGCTGCCTCTCACTTAACTCACCCATTCATGAAATCTTTGGCCATCTTCTGAATGCTTTGGCCAACTTGTCGCACCGTAGTTATGTTGTGTCATTTCCATTGTTTCTTCTTGCTTAACCTTAGGGCAGAACCTAGTTGCCTGGACCGCATACCTTGACAACTTCTAGTCCCCAAGTTCAAGATCACACACCTTTAAGGCTTGATCCAGATCCCACACACCTCAATAGGTACCTTCCATGAGCCTTGGATCAAATCTTTAATGCTAGTGCCGAACTTTGAAAGATAAGTTGGGAACCTTTAACATTAAAAGAGCAGAGTAAACAATTTTTTGCCACCATCTGGGGACAAATCATTTTCTCTGATCAGTAGAAGTAACCTTCCACCTGAAGCAACTTCAGTAATTGGGAATCAGATACCAGGTCCATCTGCTTAATGTGTTGATTCTTTGATTTGACCATCTGGTACTCAGGTAGAGGTGGATTAAAAGCATGATCTTTACAATAAAATTGATTCCCCTTGGGTTGAATTTTCCAGGTAACTATAATATCATTATTCTTACGGTGCCTGTGTTTGACTTTCAGACTAGAAAAGCCTGATTTAAAGCTATATAAGCTTTATATGTATTACAGTTGTTTTTAATTCCTCAGCAGAAAACAGTGAGAAATGCTTATTTCTGACATTCCACACCTTTTACAATGACTCAAGAATTCCACTGATTTCTGAGGGAACAAGGTTGATATGAAGATACCAGGAGTTCTTCAGAAATCAGAACTAATGAAATCACCATTTTGTTTCAACAGGGATAATTCCTTTTTAGTTGACATTACTGTACCTGTAAGGGTTCTAGGCAACTAATTCATTAATTCAGACGTAAGACCTAATTAAGTACACAGAGTAGTCCCAGAAAGTCTTTAGGAAAATGTTTGCATTCAGGAGTCCCATTTTATGAACCACTGTTCATTCAAAATCAGTTAAATTATTTTTCTTTGTGGGTAAGGACAGTGTTTCCAGGATCAGGATTCAGCTGAGATCAGAATCTATTTCTGGTGTGCACAAGAAAAATTGGAAAAGACAATGCATTGGGTGAGCACTGACATATTGATTTTACTTCTAAATCTCTTGGCGTTGATGACATTACACAGCCCTATGCTTTCTAAGTGCAGTCCTCTTTACCCTTTTGCCCTCCAAAATTGGTAATGTAGTCTTTAATATATTAACAAGGAAGAGAAACACTACATCATTAAAAACAAAGTTATTCTTTCTCTTTTGTGAAATGTTATGCTCTGACATTTCTGACAATTTTCTCTTTAAACAAAGTTTGCAGATGCATTTCTTTGCTTGTCTATGTATCAAGTTCCATAGATCTGTAATGACTGGATTCTTGCCATCAAAAATAAAAGCCTATAAAATAATTAGGAAGTACACAAGCTAATAATAAACATTAGATTTTTAAATGGGCTTTAATTAAATTATTATAATCTGATTATATATGTTCAAAGTAACTTTTTAGGAGTCAGCTTTTTCCTAGATGTGGCTCCCCATGGAAAAAAGGAAAAAAAAAAAAAAAAAAAGAAAAGAAAAAAAAAAAAAAAAAAAAGATGACACCATCTTTTGTTTAATATCAAGTACCAAGTGCTGCAAAGGAAGAATTTTCTCTTCCTGAAAAAAAATATTAACAAAATGCACCAAAAGAAAAGGCCTCTGGAGAGAAGTCCTTCCCAGACTGTTGTTGAAACATGAGTTTAATCAAACAAAAAAAGGTGTGGTAAGCTCTGGAGTCCTGCTCTTCAGTAGTAAAACGTGGTTGTTTGGATTACAAAGGGAGGATTATGATGAGTCCAAGAAAATACAGACGGGAAGAGATCAAATTTGAGATTGAGAGCTGTGCAGCTTGTCCATATTGGGATAAATCAATCTCAGTTAGCTTGTGTTTCTATGTCTAGACAAAGCCTCTGTGGAAGGCAGCAGGGGGTGAAAGAACAGCTCAGCAAGATGACCCCACGCGAGGGCGTTAGCTTTTGTACAACGTGTAGCAACGGTGACCAGTTCGCTCACACATGAGGTGGTGGGAGAAGAAAAACTAAAGAAGAAAGTGCTGATAAATAAACAGCAAGTGGCATGTGGGAAGTCTGAATGTTAATTAATTCTTCAGTGTAAATACTGGACATTTGCAGTAGTCTAAATTAGCCTGTATTCAGCTATGAGAAGAAGAAGGGTTGATTTTCTCCTACCTTATGCCATATACAGGAGTACCAGCTTTACCAATGAATTATAGTAGGTGGTGTGAATCAAGAGAAGTCCAGCTGAACTCTACAGACAATCTGGAACTTGAGTTTATAACGAAAAGTGTTTAAGAAATAAATTCAGCTCAGTTTTTACCAACTCAAACATAGCCTACATAAAGCTTTTTGCCAGGTGGGCAGTGAATTTGATGTATTTGAGCAGTATATCACTAGATATGGGTGCTCACAAGCCTAGCATGCTCTGGCAGAGTTAGGACACTCTCTGTTCCTTGCTGGTTTTCATACCCTTACACATTGTACTTCAAAGAGCATGACCTAGGTTGTCCATGGCCCTTAAGACTTCTGTGGAGCTCAGTGAAGTCCCATTAGTTTTAAGCTGCGTTTTGTGGGAAGCAAGTGTGCAGCTTCACAATGAATCCTGAAGAAAAGCTCGCTTGATAGCAAATAACTCTCCCTCCAGCCTTCGTAAGCCTTCCCAAGCAGGAATAATTAAAGAAATAAAATAAATATTCCATTATTAGATGACATAATAAGCATGTTTATGTGCATGTCTTTGGCTCAGTTTCTTTACTCTTTTGAGTGTTCCTAGGTAGTAGGTCTGAGAATGGCCAATATGGCCCGGTAGACTGGTATGCCCCTGCAATTACACCAGTCTTTCTCTCCAAGCTGTGTGTGCTCTCTGCCCTGCTCACAGCTTCCTCTCCCTTCTTCAGACCCACTCCCTTCCTGGGTCCCCCCTTAGATAAAACAAACTGTCCAACCTTTGAAACTTCAAGGTGCCTTATTCCTTCTCACCTTATAGTCTTGCATCTTCTGGTTCCCCTCGCTCCCCAGACACACGTGTACTTTAACAGCCTTTGTATTTGCTGAGAGCTGCACCAATATTGTAGTTTGTTCTGCTGTCGCTGAATTTTCAGTGCTCACATTCAGCTTTCTTCTTCCCCAGCCCTCGCTCATCTCACTGCTCAGTCTGCTCCCACCCAAACGAGAGTCATCCAGGCTCAACAATGTTTTCCCTGACCCTGGAGACACACACGGCACAGCACTGACAGGCTCTGGCAGCTTTCCCACACAGAGATGCCTTCATCCCCAAACGCACAACCAGAATTCCTAAGTTATTTAGAGACAGGTTATCCAACTCGTTGCACTCCTTAACACTCCAGAAAAAAAAAAAAAATCTATAAAAAGAATGAGGCTTGCGGTATACATGATGGGGCAATGAACTGTCAAGATTTATCAGTGCGTCTTTACAGGGAACCATGTAACTCGCAGCTTTAGTATTCCCAAGTATGCCATTGTTCCAAATCCGTGCCCCTGAAAACCTTATGCTGTACAACACCAAGCTTTTATATAACTCCTCCTATCAACAGGTATAATGGCTTACTTCTTCAGGTCCTGTAAATCTGCACTGGTTTATTTAATTCAGTGGAGCATCTGAACTGCCTGAAACCAGCACCTAAAACATGAGTGTACATTTTAAAATGCATACAGAAAAAGCCTTGCAAATTAATTCAGTTCCCTGAGGGGTCCCTTCTAGACCAATGTTCCTAAACAAAATTCATTATTTGCAAAATATTTCAGACCTACACAGATGAACTGTTCTGGTTCACAGTTTAAGATTAATGGTTATGACTGTTGTTTTAACTTTTAACTGAGTATGTGTGCACTGCAAAACTTGCACACTTTCTGATTCCAATAAAGAAAAATGAGGAAAGCGCTAAGCATGCAAATCAGGATTTTTTGTTAAATCAACCTTCTTTCCCTTTCATTAAAATAACATTGCATTTTTTTAAAAAAGGAAAGATTACCATTTTATTGTAACTGCTGAAGTAAACTACTTAAAACAAAAACAAACAAAAAAAACAACAAAAACCCCCAAACTTTTCTTAATACTCCTAATAATCCTATTCATGTTCTCAGATGAAATAATAAAGGCTGCTAATTTTTTTCACGATGTTCATTTTGTAATCAAAATTCTGCTCTGAAGAATTATCACAGAGATGCTGCCATGTTTATGAAATGTAGGCCTCATTGTATTAAGATAAAGGAGGTTCCTATTCATGCCACAGATTGGTTGTCTTTTGAGATATATTTTGTAGTCCATTTAGTCCATTTCCATAGCATGAAAAGAACAGAGAATTGTAATTAAGTGCAGTAGCATATACAACACTATAATCATAATTGCTAGAATTATATTCACAATTTTCCTCACATGTTTTGCAGATGCATTCTCTTTTATCCACATGCCATGTAGTTCATGTTCCCATTTTGTAGAAGCTGCCATCAATTTGTTGCCACATGTTTTATATGTCACCGTGGTTTTTTTCCTCCTCCTTTGTGGAGGAGAACAAGGCTCTGATTCACTAGAAATGTCCTGCGGATTCCATTGTTTCTCCAGTTTTCCAAGCCCTGAGGGGTACCTTTCATTCTGCATCTGGTTTGTCATTTGCTCAGCCACGTACTGGATTATCCACTTGAAAAGAAACTGCACCAATTGTGTGCTCAGCCCATCAGCCTGAAAGTTCAAAAAGTGCAAAGTACTTCTCCCCGGGAACAAACTGTGAAATGTATTTGAGATCGGAATTTTTATTAATTACAAGTGGCATTTGTAAGCCCCCTGCTAAAGCCTGCCATAGCGCCATAAGTGGCATAATTTGTGCCAATTTATACTGTAAAATGCAAGGTCTCCATCCGGCTTTGGTGTTAGTTACAGAGTCCTAGGTGCGACCTTGTTATTCAAAATTGGTAGTATCTCAGGATCGTGATTTATTTTCTTCCCTTGTGCTAAAACAAGTCCGTGGAAAGTAAGAAATTACGCCGTGCTCGGAAAGATGGGATTGTTACTGCTGGCTGCTCACCTGCTTGAGGAGGGCAAAGGCAGCCCTTCAAGGAGGGAAGACATGCAATAGGCAGGGCGAAGCATCAAATGGCATCAATATCTCATACTGGCACTAGACCTGGACTAAAAGCCTGGCTTTATCATGCCTCCAAAGAACTGGATGTTTTCCACCAGAGGACCAAGAGCTTCTGTTAGGTCACAGGGAAGGAAGACACCAGGCTACAGATACCTTTCTGCACTATTTCTCTGTTCCCTCCCTCCCACCCAGTATGTAAAGTGTTCTGGATATTTTCTGCAGCTTTTATTTTTCTCAGTTGTTTGTTTGGTTTTGCTTTGTTTGGTTGTTTTTGTTGGTTTTATTTAATATATTTGCAGAATCTCTGCCAAGAAATGTGATGCTGCCGGGATATCCCCTTGCATCTAGAATAAAATTTTCAAATGTATCAGCGATTACTATTTTGAGGCTTTTTTAATGTGTCAACTTTACTAGATTCAGAGCACTTGAAACATCTTGCACAAAAAATGAGACAAGTGTTTCCAGTGACTGACTGTTTCCCCAGCCTATGGCTGATGCAGTCACATTTTCTTAACATCTTCCTATTATCTCAAAGTCCTCTGCAAAAAAGAAATCAAAGGTTACATGTGCATCTTCTAATGGACACATACCAGTCTTACTTTCACTTCCCCAAAGCATTTTTTGTACAATGTTAGTTAGAGCTTTAAAGCTTGGTGTGGGTTTTTTTCACTCTGTTTTTCATTTAAACTTCTGACTGGCAGGCATTTCCTTAGGTACACCTTTTAGTCTCTAAAGAAATAATTTGTTCAAAATCAAAGCAAAACTGGGTTTTCATAGTGCTATTTTATCCTTCAGGAATGTGTTCATGTTCCATGTTTATATTCTTTATTTATCTCAGTTAAATGCACAAAATATTAACAGTGAAACAGAATCCTTGAGGGGCAGTGAGTTGAAAGAGTAGTTTGGGATGGAGAGAGGGAAAGCATCCAAGAACATAGATTTGATTTACTTAGTTACTATAACAGCTGAAACACAGCAAACATTTTACAAGGAGCTGCAGTGTTTTTACATTGAGGTCAGCAGAGTCTCTAACAAAAGATTAACAGAACTGGTCTTCACCAGAGCTGTGCACTTCAAACACATGCCAGAAACAGAGGATGTGGTTGGGTTCACTGGAAAGGGTCCTGGTAGGATCCTGTGGTCTGAGAGATGCTACTCCTGGTTGCTGGGAGCCCAGCTGTGAACTGTGCCTTTGGATCTCCAGCATCTGTTGATACTGCATTGCACAAAGTGCAGCCTGTGTTGAGATATGCACCTTGAAAGGATCAAAGGTAATTTGCAAACATGTAAAGAGCAGGACAAGATGCTTGAGGCAGGATAGTGATATTTCTTTTTTCCATATCTTCAGTCACAGCTTTTCAGTCATTTGTCTTCAGTCTTAACCCTCACCTCTGTCCTCTAAAGCAGAAAAAATCTTTCCATGATCATTTTGCAAATAAGAATAATTAAGGCAAAAAATGAAATCTATTACCTGCCTAGAGCTCCAAGAAAATCAGCACAAAGTCCAGCTTGCAATTCCTTACTCCCAGTCTCACACACAGGTCACCTCACACCCCTCCTTAACAAGGTATGAACAACATGATGCTCCTGCACTGCTGGTCCTACCCTTGTGCTCTATTCTCAGCCTTTTCTACAATAGGAACCACAATAAAATATCCATTATAGCAGCTTGGAAGTAACCTCATTTAAAATACATTTGCTTCTGTGTCTGCATTGGCTGTAAAGATGAAATAGGAATTTATGTGTGGCAATTTTCTGCATCACAATGTTGCTTCTTCAGAGGCTGAAGGTAAACTTGTCTGAAATTACCTAGGTATTCTGTGCTGCCACTGCAGACCTGTGTGTAACTTGCTCTTTAGAATCACCTGCTGCCTGCAAATGTATTTCAAATGGCAGGAAGGAAGGAAGGAAGGAAGGAAGGGAGGGAGGGAGGGAGGGAGGGAGGGAGGGAGGGAAGATGGATGGATTACTTGAAAGAATTTGGAAAACTGCATGTACTAAGTGAGTGCACTAAGTACTCAGACAAAAAGATGTTTTTCCAAAGGAAAAAAAACCCACATCTGTAATGTTTTTTTCTCTATGTCCTAGAATTTCTTCCCCTCAAGAGCAGGAGTTATACACACAGAAATACCTCTCTAGCAGGAAGCCTATTTCCTAGGAAAACACTTGTTTCTCTACAGGTTTTGTGACTTTTTTTTTTTTTTTTTTAATCCCAGAATCTAAGGTTAGCCAATCATAAGACTACATTAAATAAAAAAGGTACTTCTGTTGCATTTTGCACTCAGTCAAAACAAAGAGGAAAGAGGCAGCATTTTCTCTCTGAAAATTCCCTAAGCTATTTTTTATCCCACTGTGCAGGACTGTAAACAAAATAGTTTCATAGTATCCATTTCATTTATGAATGCTGAGAAATTTCAAAGCTAAAACAATAAAGTTTTTGGTTTGCTTCATGGAAGTGACCTATATTTTGACATCACATCAAGCAAAAAATCCACTTTTACTGGCAGTGTGTGGAGAGGCTGTCTAATGGAGAGAGGTCTGACCTGGGCTTTCAGAAGATCTGTATTAATTTTCCCCTTCAGCCACAGACTTGGTGTGATTTCATCTAACGAATAGACCAGAAGGTAGCACAAAAGTAGAAATATTACGGAGTTCATAGAATCAAACCAGAATGTACAAGTTGTATATAGATAGTTCCCAACAGACTGGCATAATACATATTTAAATAAAAAAAAATAACCTCTCCAAGGGTGGTTAAGACTTACAGCCACCCCTAGTCTCCAATAGAAAGTTTTTTTATTTCATTTTCTCTCTCAAACTCCATCTGGGATTAGAAAAAAAATCATCTTGTATTACTCGAAGCTGGGATTCACACAATTGTAAGGAATTTCACTTTCTCCTGAGACTTCTGCAGACTTGGGAGGTTTGGATGTGCTCCACAGGAGAGGCTCAGCTCTTGGAAGCCTACAGGAATATCAGTGATCATTTGGCTACTCAGTGAGCAAGAGAGACCTTCATGAGATGTCTAATAACTTACTAATTCCAAGCCCTTGGGCACCCTTTCTTTGTGGCATCAGTACACAAGTGTATACCCATATATGATCCAAACACATGCTTGAAAGTTAGGTGTAACTTAAAACAAGTAATTTAAAAGTTATATGATTATCTGAAGAGCCAAGCACCTCCCGTGGGTGTCTCACCGTTCCCTGGGCTGATGTGATGTAGCTCATCTTCCACTGAATGATGAGGGCAAATCTGAAAATGATGGTCCAGTGATGTGTTAGGGAAACTGAAGCATGTTCTGAGTGAGGCGGGAAGAAAACAAGTGTTGGAGAGTAGTTATATAGATACAATGGAGGGGCTCAGGGTGGTAGCCCTCCATATCAGCACCTTGCTGATGCTGTCACTCTGCTTTCAATTCTAGAATCATCTTGAGTTCTTCATTGTGTCCATAACACAAAGCACGCATACTCTGAATTTCCACAGCCCTTGAGGTGTAAACTAGATAGTCCTCTAAGGACACATCCATCTTTTCCTAGCCTGGTATGATCCAGGTTCTGCAACCAAATGAATAGTTTCCTTTTTCTCTACTGATAGTTAAGTGGGAAGGAAGAGGTACCCATTTGATTCAAAAACAGGCTGGAAGGAGGAAAGTTTAGGGAATTAAAGGGCAAAGGAAGAGCAGTAGCCATGGAAATGGGAGACTGAGAGCAGGTATAGGGATGTAAGGGAGGCTGATACTCTGTGTGCATCGCATGGCAGAGGTGTGGGACTCAGGACAAGGGTATAACCACGCTGTGGGACCAGGGGTTGTCAGGGAAACTGAGGTCAGATAACAAGCAAGAGGGAATAAAATGGACTGGGAAAACAAAATCAGTTGGATGGGATTAGGACTGATGAGAAGTGTGCGAAAGCAAATCTGGAGTCATTGGGGGGACGGGGGAGATGGTTCAGTAGGAGGTCTTGAAATTGAATAAGAAAGGAGGAAAGTAGAAGGCTGAGAATAGGAGGGGTGAAAGAGCCTCTCTGGGCTAGAAGTCTGGAAGCAGTGCTAGGAAAGACTGGAACAAGATCCTTGCGTTGACAGAGTCATAATAAATAGGGAAAAATGAATGGCCGCTCAGAATGGCTGATATTTTGGGTCATCCCACCAACGCACTCATACTAGTGGTGTTGTCTGAATGCAGAATTAGTCAGTGCTTGGTGCTGCCAGCCCATGCTAACCGTCTGCACACCCACCAGAAGTTGGGTTACTGGCATGTTACTCCTTCCTTTTCACATCCCGCAGAGACTTCACCAGTGGGAACT
Organism: Falco naumanni; assembly: GCF_017639655.2. Classification (NCBI taxonomy): domain Eukaryota; kingdom Metazoa; phylum Chordata; class Aves; order Falconiformes; family Falconidae; genus Falco; species Falco naumanni. The sequence continues at coordinate 6,626,246 of NC_054055.1, read as the reverse complement.
CTGCAAGCTACATTTGCAGCAGAGAGCCTCACGGAGCTTGCAAAATGTGTGCCAACCACCCCTTAAGAGTTGCTTCTCTGCTTTTGCAGTTATCCCTTATTTTAGCGACAGGAGTCTGTGAAATGTAATTAAAGTTTCCAATCCTACCAATGAATCATGTAGGTTTTAATATTATGCCAAGGAATTAGATTTTATTATTATTATCAATATTTATAATTTATATTTATTTTTATTATCAATAATGTCAGTCTTGAAAGTCTAGCAAACTACATGCAAAAATCCTCCCTAAAAACATAATTATAATAAGGTTCCAAAATCAGGCATGCAATAGTTAAATAAATCATCGTATTCTTTTCTCACTCTCCACCCTACACTGGAATACAGCTGGAGTTCATTAATATTTTTGAGCACTTATAATGACAGAAAATCCCACATGGAAATGAACAGAAAAGTTTGGCTAGATAGTGTTCAGGAACAAAAAACCACAACAGCAATAACAAAAAAAAATAGTCACACACTGCATAAGAAAGAGACAACAACACACTGTATCATTGTGCTTCTGGACCAAGCGAGACCTGGTCGTTCAGAAAAATTCTCTATGATCATGTAATTAAAGACCTGTATATATATTGTTTATTTAAAGGAACACAAGCAACTAAAATTCTCTGGAGAGCCTGACCTTCTGTTTGTTAATATTATTCTTTTGGTGAGGATTGGGATGCAGAGGGGGGATCATTATCTCTGCATGTGATTGCATGTGTATATGTATTAAAAATAGTTGCTAAGTTCAGCGTTAATAGATAGTGCTTAAAGCTTTGTGGTTTGTTTCCCATGATATTTAGGATATATAACCAATTTCAACAACTGCAAATGGTTCCTGTGGCAGTCCTTTACACCAGCTTTGGTGTAGGGAGACAGATGCAACAGCTCAGTCTTGGGCTAAAAAGGCACTTCCACAACGACTAAAATGTTATATACTGCGCAAGGCAAACTGAGAATCGTCTTCCTCTGATCTCTCAGTGAAATTACATCACGATCCATCACAAATATAAAAAAGAAGAAAAATACATTTCGTATTTCCAGGTCTGCTTCATTGTCATAACCAAAGGGAACCAGTTTTGCAAGTGTAAAGGCACCAAATAGTGAAGAACCTTGTTCTCTTTGTACAATGCAATGGTCTAAGGATGCAGCTGAAGGATGTTCATGTACAAAGCAAGAACTGCCAAAACCCACACTATCCAAATTTTTGTCAGTGTTATCTTTACTAGATTTATACAAATGCATATATTTAAAACCACAAAGAATACCTTCATATGCAATGCAAAAACCTCTACCAAGGAAATGTTCAACTTTCTAGTATTTCCTCCCATGAGGTCAAAATGAGAAAACAGAGCATCTATGGCAGGTGTTCCTTGTAATGCTCAATTTTACGGTATGAAGGCACTCAGTCTAGAGTGTAAGGCCCTCTACAGAACAGATCTGCCACCTGAGCAAATGAAATACAGAGTTGGTCTTTTTTCAAAAGGTATTTCTGATTAATGTTGACAGATCACTGTGGCACTGATGATCAGTTAGTTAATGTTTGTACAGTACTTTGGAGATGTAAAAATCTTTAAGTACTGAGCATTGCTATTATGAGTACACTTCAAGATCCTTAGGTAACTGTTGGGAGTACAGTAGACATGATCTTAATCTATTAATAGCCCTTTATAAGTGCAGTTGTTCACAGACTGCCAAAACATAGCTATTGTAGTATAATTCTTTTTCCTTTTGCTTCTGGTTTTTTTTTTTTTTCCCAGATAGCATGGGTGTCATGAATGTTAATAGCAAGCAAGCAAAATTGCTCCTGTCATCTTTTTTCCCAGTTTTGTACATACAGTATATGAAAGAGTCTGTCTCCTTAAAATGACAGGAGAGAATCACATCCCCCTAAGACTCCAATCATCTGCATAAGGTCTTTAATTTGGGATCTGAGTACCAGATAATTAGTAGCTGAGGTAGAATCACACTGCTTTGTGAGTCCCATGGCCCAATTAGTAAATCAGATTGTAAAAGGTTACTAGAATAGGCCTTTAATCTTACCGGCATTTTACTGTTATTGCATGTGGTAGACAGAGCATCCTTTATCACGGACAGGAGGAAGAAAAAATTTAGTGTCATAGCAGATAATCTGCTGATGTAAATTGGTGCAGCTCCTTATTTACATCTGCTGGGAACTTGGCTCCTGGCCTTATAGACACTCTATATAGCATCTGCAAATTGATCTCAAGTAGCCAGTAAGGGTAAGTGAAAAACTACTCAGCAAGGACATGTGTGTCTACCAATGAAAGGCAAGAATTATAATCTAAAATCACAGAAGCAACAAGCTTTCCAAGGAAAAGAAGTCGTGCAAACTTAATTAAGGTCAGAGAAGTAAAAGCAAGAAAACAGGGCAAGAAAAGTAAGTAATTCTCTTATCTCTTCACACGCAGACATGCACAATTACACCCTCACCCCACCCCCAAGCGTGTACCAGTGTTGGTAATTTCTGAAGGGATTTGTCAAAGGGGTGCATTTTAGAGACAATGCAGAGCTGCAGGTAAAGGTCATCACATGCCTGATCTAAAGCTCTCTCTGTCCAGCCTGCCCTGGGAAGACCCCACACTCAAAATGGGGCCAGCAGGAGCCAGGTGGTGGTGGGGAAATGTCTGTTGGTGGTACCAAGGGTGTCAGCCAGGACGGAGAGAGCAGGAGCAGCATGGGGCAGGAGTGGGGCATCTTATCGGCACCACATACATTGGCACTTCTAGATGTACAAGAGGTTGGAGGGGGACAAGGACAGGCTGGCAGAGGTGGTCCAGCCGCCTTTACCCAGCACATCCCTGCATGGGCTTGGACAACCACTTCACCTCTGCTCCCTGCTTACATCTCCGGCAAAATGGAGGTGACAGCTCTGCAGAATGCTTTCCGAGTATAAAGTATTAGCAATACTGATTCTGTTTGCAGGGATATTTCTTCCTCTTAGTGTTACAGAAGCCTGTTATTAGTCCCCAGCTCTCATTTATTTTTGCTCAACGCTGTCCACACAGTTACCAATTCTCATTATGAAAATAATTGCTGCCTGTATCACTGTGTTTTTGTTTGATAATATATTTCATGTTCAGGAGGGCCTATTAAAATTATCTGGTCTGACCTCCCACACAGTGCGAGCATTATATTCTCACCAAGTCATTCTTACAACAAATCTCACAGCAGAGCTATTAAAAATACCAGCATATGTTCATGGACCAGGGTGCCACTGTACCAGACCCATAACAAGGGATAACTCCTTCCCTGAAGAATTTGTAATTCAACTGGATCCTGCAGTAGGGTGAGAGGGAAGAAATGAGCTTGTCTTTAAGATTATTAAGAGAATTTGTGGAAAGCCCAGAGAATAAATCTTCTAGCTCCCAGCACATTGTTTTACCCCCACAGCCATCCGTTGCGTGATGAATAAAAGAAAAACTTCTTTTGTTATGGTAATTCTCTGTCACCTCTTAAAAAAAAAAAAAATCAGCATAATTTTTAAAGATAATTTCAAATTATTTCCTGAGAAAGCAGGCAAACTTCAAGTCCTCTTCCCAACAGCTGAAGTCCTTAAGAACCTCTACATTGGTATCACAGGCTTGCTGCCTGTGCCATGGCCTGAGCTTTCCTGATATTACACACCACCCATCACTGTCATTGCCAGCAAAGCAGCCTTATGAAGATGGAAAGCCTCCCATGTTAATTTTCAGAGCCGTGCTCTCAACCTGTTGCACTGGGCATTAGCCTCACAACTCCCATTAGGCCCCACTGGGTTGAGTCAAGAATCAAGTGCATAAAGGATGTCAGGCATTGCACGCTCGCGGTAATCAGATCTGCTGGTCACTTAGCCCCAGCTGCACTTAAAAATGTGTGTTTAGAATGAAAACGTTGGATGGCAGCAAAGCTGAAATACTTGACAGCAGGAGGGTTTTTTTAGGCCACCTAAAATATACTTCAGAAGCCAAAGTACAAGGAGAATCGTCCCAGATTGCTAATGCAGTGTTGGAATTCAAGTAGGCTTTTACCAGAGCAGATGTTGGTACTGTCACAGCAATTACACTTTCCAACTAGGCTTTCCTGTGTACGTGGAGTTATTTATATGATTATTTGCACTGTCTGGAGGCCACAGTCTCTATCAAGCCGCCGATGTGCTGAGTGCTGGATGAGTACAAATAAAGAGACAGTCCCTGCCCTGTTGAGTTTCCAGCCTGCAAAATAATGTCATTACTTCAGCTGGGTGTCATAGTTCAAGGAGAAGCACCCTGGCTGGAGGGGAAATAGCTGGAGCTGCAGGAGTTGGTCCGTCTTCCCCCTTTCACAGAGGAACATAACACATAATAACAGCCGGCTCTTTTCTCTTCACCCCGTGCTCCCTGCTGTCAAACTCCGCTCGCTGCCATGACATCTGACAAGCAAACCTTTCCTTTCCTTCAGCCTCACCCTTTTTTTTTTTTCTTTTTTTTTTTTTTTTTTTTTTCCCCCCAGGAGAACATTATTAGCAACATAAATTACGGTCTGAGGTCAGTGTCATCGATCACACGGGACTCAAAATTTAGTGCTTTAAAATAAAAATATCAGTCTGGCAGGTGCATGTGGACAGCTTTGGGGAATATTTTTGACAAATATGAGATTTCTTTGGAAACAGAAGTTTGGAAGGGAGAAGTATTGGCAGATTTGGTTCAAGTTTGATTAAGTAAAAGGTTATTAGGAATATTTTTTCCGCATAGTCCCACATTTTTTTAAAAAAGGCTATACTGAAAAAAAGAAAGATAGATGCAAATGTTAATTAATAAATATTATGGCAATGAAATCGAGTGTTCTACCTGAATTAAAATTGAAATATATGAAGATTACCCAAAATAAAGCTAAATATTTTTGGGAAAAATATACATGGAAAGTAATATTCTTTAAGCTCTACTGTCATCTTAGTTTTTTATTTCTTTCATTGACCAAGCCTCAGAAATTGAGCAGTCATGTAGCTCTGTTTATTACTCAGAATTTAGGGCCATTCTTATTTGAAAGACTGAGAAGAGACTTTCAAGGAAAAGTAATTTGTATTTGGAATTGTCCAGACACAAACCACCAAATCCAAAATAAAATTACAGAGGGGCTTAAGGTCTGAGGTTGGGTTTGGGCTTCTTTTTATATGCAATTTGAAGCCCACAGATTTGTGCAGTATATTTAGATTTGCAAAAACAACAGACAGAGAGCAGCTACTTAGATTACTACAGGCTGGTAGTGGGGTTGAAGTAAGTATTTCTTACATAGGTTTTAGAGTACTGCACATGTTATGATTAGAGCTGTAAAGCGAGTGGAGGTCTTCTTCTCTTCCAACTGACATGGCAGCTCTGCTTGTTGGCTATTTATTAGCTGTGAAGTTGCCATCAAAAATTTCCATTGCCCAAGGTTGTATGGAAACTAAAAATGACAGTAATGACCTCTGTTCGGCCTTGGTACACTGCCTAGGAAAAGGAGATTTCTCCCCCCCTGCCCAGTGTTTGGACTCACCTTCTGTATGGTTATATTCAGACCGGAAGGACCAGGGGCTTAAACATATCAGCAGAGCACCACAAAGTGTCCATGGAGCAGAAGGAACATTCTTGAATTTATTTTTTTTTTTTTTTTTTTTTTAGGAGTGACACTATTGATGGTGGTAGGTCGCTCTGCTTTCTGAGTTCCTCCTTTTACATCCCCCAGGCCTTAGATGACCAAGCAAACATGACAAACTAGACCAAGCTCCTCAAAATTATTTTAAGAAAGTTTAATTTTAGCATTTCATCTCATTTCTTGTGTTTTCTTGGCAATCCAGAAAAGAACAGCAAGTGTTACTGTGTGGTGGAGGGCTGATCCCAGCAGCAGAGGTAGATTTTTTTGTTGTTTTTTAATTGATCTCTTTAATTTGCACATGCACAGGCTGGAGTAGGTCACAAAGAGGCAGTAATCTGCTTTCTGGACTCCAGCTCTAGCTCTGGCAGCCTTGCAGGGTGTCACCTCCTGGATGCTTCTAGTGGCTCTTGTTATTTTTGCTAAATACTTTGCAGCATTTAGCTCTCACTTAGAGCCTTGCATTACTTGTCTCTTAGCTTGCACCTGAGGATCCAGCCCTGAAGTACATTATTTTTTCCCCAAGCCTATTGTCTGATGCTGGCACAAATGGGGAAGTTACAAAGGCAGGAGATCAGACTGACACAAACTTGCAGGCAACTATTCCCTGAGCTTCGGATGTTGAGCAGACAACTATCTGCAGATCTGTTAGCCTCTTGCTGTTTCTTCAACAAATTTAGGGAATACAATTTTTTGCTGAACATCAGGTCTATTTTCTGCATCAGAAATATATTGCACACCCATAGCAAAGTGGAACACCAGACCACTTCGTTACAGCTAGAGTCCTTTGCTTACCGTCATGAAAAAGTCATACTTGGTAGGACAGAGGGCCCCCAAGGCTGTGCAAAAGCAGTCATAAACATTACCCATAGATGAGAACAGCAGAGAAATTCCAGACAAACATTCTGGCTATGATCAGACCACACATGTATTTTCTGATAGTCCAAGAGACTATTTCTGAGAAGCTGTGATTGCGAGATTACAGCTGGGTTTTGCTGACAGCATCTTTGGCTTTTTAATTCGTTCTATGAACATTGCTAAATATGAACAAAAATCCACTCCGTTGCCCATAATTTGAGGCGTACAAAATGGGAGTATAACACACTAAGAAAAACAAAAATGCTGTAGGGGTTGGAGCCACGGTTCCAGTAGCACGCTGTTCATTTTCTCCACATATAACAATCCTGCTCCGTCTCCAAAGTATTCATCTATTTTCCCCATGTTTCTCAGCATTTTATACCAAAAATATTCCAGCTGACCTGTCGACACCCCAGGGCCCTAAGTCACTGGTAGTCCATGCAAGTAGGACTTGCAGAGGCATGTCAGTAAGAGCTGAGGACTGACAACTGTGTGACACTTCTTCCTGTGGTCCAAGCCAGCCCGGGACCTGTAGGAACATGTCGACTCAGGTCTGTGACTCACTAATGAGTCCCGCTGTGATCTCACTCTTGTTTTTAATGCTTTCAGAGGACTGGCTTGTCAAAGCACAGTCTGTAATTACATACCTAAGCCAAACCCAGACTTCTGCTGGCTCATGTTCCACCATTGGAGAGTGCCTTGCTAACGTGATTGACCCCAACGGGGCAGGCAGAGGTTTCCTTCACAGACATGTAGTCGGGACCAGCTTTCACTCCTCAGTCATTAGAGTTTTATTACTGGAAGCAACGCAAAAGTAAATAAATGATCATTGCTTCATTTCACAGAGCTGCAAGACCACTTGCACACACCATCTTGCTTGTCTGCAGTTCCTAGCAAAGCACGCAAGCACGTGTTATGTGAGTTAAGGTGAAATATAGGCTTGATTTGCTGGGTATGGGCTAATTGTTTAAGGCTTTGCCTTCCAGTAAGCCCCGTGAGTGTAACTTCAGTGAGGCTTGTGCTTTGTTCCGGCATGGGAATGGATTTAGTATGTTGGATATGATGTCAGTCTTATCATCCATCCTTACTGTGCTGTGACTTCAGTTTTCATATCAAGGAGATACGAGGTCGGCACCTGTTCCATGGTCACCAGAGCCCAAACACAGCTATTTTCCCTTCCTCTGCTAGCCTGGCGATCGATCATTTCTGTTACCACATTGGTGGAGTATCCCACAGCAGTCACTGTAAAGAAGTGGTGAGGTTTGCAAGCCATAGATTTCTGTCCCCAGATAGTGGGGTGACTGGAAATATTCCACGGGAGACACCAGCCAAAATCTACATCAGCCAGTGTGAGCCAGCCTCTTCTAGTTTTTGGGGTTTGGGTGGGTTGTTGTTTTTTCGTTGTTGTTGCTCTTTCCTTTTGATACAGACTCTCATGGATGTCTCATCGCTTTTAATACAGGTTTCTGGGCAATGTTAAACAAAGGAGAATTCTACTAATAAGCAATTATCTTCACTGAAAAAAATATTCAAGAGTTTAAATGCTCTCTTTTGTAAGATTTTTAGAAAATTTACCTTTGTGTATATGTAATAAAATGGGTAGGCAATATCTTTGAGAAAGCTGAGTTTGCCTTTAGGGAAGAATTAGGCAATCTAAAAATTCCTCTCTGAAATGTCTCTTTTGTTGAGCAATTGAAGCTGCCATAATTAAGCAGTGTTTTGTTCTCACACAGGTTTGTTTACATTTGAGAAAATGCAATGGAACAATTAAAATTTAATAATATGGTAAATAAGATCTGAATAATTTATTCAAAGCAAATAAAATGAATGTTGATGATCACATTTTTTGAGACTAGAAGAAAAAACTGACTCCTAGCACTGTATAGAAATTTCATTCTTTTGTTTGGAACAAACTTGTTTATATTGATTCCATCATCAAAGAAGAAAATACAAGTATTTCTATTTAGGGACAGAATTAAAGCATGAACTCATTTGAAATCAGATGAACTTCAATAATACAGAAAATATTAAATGAAAAATACTCATGTTGAAATATCATATGCCATTTTTTCTCCTAGAAGTAGTTTTATATATGTGCATTCTATTGTGTAGTTATGCATTTCTTCACACTTCTGCAATGGAAATAGAGAACCTGATTTTTTGCTACTAACAGTAACTGGATCTGTATCATATCCATATCTGTATCATATTCAATAACACACAACTAAGACTAGTATTATTATTATTTGTTATAAAGTCATGTAGAAGTCCTAGACAAATAAATTAATCAGAATCCCATTGTACCTATGTATAAAGGCTTGCAAGTTAAGTGCACGCTTTGTCATTCAGACTCTAGTACTTCACATGAAAGTCTTTTTCCAACAGTATGTATTTAGCTTTTCCTCCGAAACAGGCTTAAATAGGTCAAATGATGCATCTTCTATTCATTTCATAAAATATTTTCTATCTCATAATTGCTAACTTACACAGTCAGTAAAGGAAGTTGTGTTTATTTTCCTCCAAATTTGTTGTTTTAAATACAGAGGAATAGCTTTGTATGATTTGCAGCTCAAATTAGTACACTCAGGAAACATGTTCATGGATGGCTGCTGGAGTCAGTAAATCCTGAGTTCGGTGACTCATGGGCCAAAAACAGGAAAGAAAAATTGTTTGGCCATATTTAATATAAAAGAATAACAACCGAGCACCTCGATGAAAAACAATAGGAACAATCCTTCAGAACTTTGGTCAATCTTGCCTTCAGCATCCAGCAGCCCAGTGCTCTAAATTTAAAGCATAGCCATGGGTTTGATAGGATGTCTGGCCCAACAGAGTAGAGTTATTACTTCAACACTAGGGAATGCAACAGTAACAACTACTAAACCCATAAAATGCAGAGTCGAAGACATATATGGACCATCTGAGGTTTAATGTTTCTTGCAACCTATGGTGAATGCAATGCAGTGTATAACCAGGTCCTGCATCATGGCTGGACTGAAATGAAAAGCAGCTTTCAAACAGCATAGCAGAACCCCAAGAAACTTAAAGCATAGCTGAGTGAATGCAGTGGTTTTTTTAATTGAAGGGCTCAGTCTGTCTTCCATATATACAGCCTGAATTGTATTGCTTATTTTTGTAGCTTCATATATAATAAGATAGAAGAAAAACTGAGGCCAGTAGTGTTATTTCAGGCTACCACTAAAAAAGGGAGCCTCTCAGACATCTGCTCAAATTTCAGGGTTATTTTCTGTCCTTGCAATAGGCTGTAACATATACTGAGCAACATCCACAGCAACTACCAGAGTTATCCATGTAAATAATGAAAGAGAAAATAAAAGAGCCGATCCAATGAGACAAAATCATAAAAATGAGTAATCAATATGAATACCCAGGATTAAGGTACGAAGGGATGACAGGAAAAAAGGATGGGGAAAAGGAGATTCTGATCAGATATTAGGACACCAGTGAGTATTGTTTGGTGACACCCTCAGCCTGCTGAAGAAGTGTCCATTTTGATGCTACTGCCTTTCTTGCAAGAGTGGCATGTTTTGCTGGATGTCCTACATGTGTGATTTGATCCTGTAATCACTCACCCAGGTCATTCCAGTGGAGTGCTACAGATTCATAATCATGTTAAAATGGAGAAACCAGCACTGTTATTGAAATAGGCAGTCTTGTTCTTTCCATGCCATGTGTCTTCTCCCTTTCCATCTTGGTACAGTCCTCTAAACTGACATCAATCTGGAAAGAAAATAACAACAACACAACAATAATAAAAATAATTAAAAAATTACCTGCTCCTTAGTTCATCTGATGACCTAGCTGCACAAAAGTTGATGTTGAATATTTTGCTGCAGGTTTTCTCTTTTTATTCTGACAAATGAAAGCCTACAGGTTGGTTCTACAAATCCTTCTTCAATGTATTACTGGGGCAATGTCTGAGAAGGGTGTGAAGGACAAAGATGTCAGGGCAGATCTCAGACAGATTGAAGGAAAGACCAACCTGCTTAAAAACCTGAAGTCTGCAAGTCTCCTTTGGTCAGTGTTGAGCCAGATCTCCACCACTGTTATAGTAAGTGTGAAAAGCCTTTGACCGTGCATGATCTATTTACGGCCAGTGATATTTATCTAGCACAATGTGACTAGATAAGAGCAAAACCAGAGTGGTTTTTGGCTTTGGTTGGACAAAGTGGTTTAAAGACATTCTCCACTAATGAGGCTGAGGGAGCTTGAAGAACAGATATGAAATGGAGTGAGCCAGGGAGTCTCCCATAGCAAACGTGCAAGGGTTGACATGCCTACTTCTGCCAGACTGGAAGAGGTGCTTGCTGTGATTACCCAAAACCATAACCTTGACACCTGAAAGCATAAAAATGATCTTCAGGCTTAATAAACTGCATGGTAAATAAGCCTTTCTGAAGTCCCCAACATCTTAGACCCAGCGTGACCCTAGCTGGAGTGAGCTCATAGCCACTTTTGTGTTTCACTGCAAAACTCAAGGCTTAACCTACAGTATCAAATTTAATAATGTTGGACAAGCAGTCTTAACTGTCTAAGGCTGCTAAAGCTCATTAGCTAGCCAACAGTTGTTTTATTAATTTCTGTAACATCCATAAATAGAAAGCTCCACTCATCCATTAAGTATATATCATTTGTACCTACAGATGTGTCTTTTGTAAAGCAAGTTGTCTGTACCAATAATAAACAACAAAACTTTAAAAAAAATCTTACTAAGAAACTAGTCCTCTCAGTAGGTTTTATTCTTCCTCATCCTTCACCACTAACTCTTGTGCTTTATTCTACAAAAGTTTCCGGTTTTAGCACTTTGCTATCAGTGAGCAAAAATGCTTCCTACAGATCAGAGATATCTTTTTTCTTTTTTTTTTTTTTCACCCCCGTCTGTTGAGGCATTTTTATTTGCTGTGTTTTGGAAATTTGCCAAAAGGGAAGGAGATAACACTTCTGAACACAGGGTAGACGGCAGATGTAAATCCGACGGAGAGCTGGATTACAGCAGCTGATGGATGATGTGGAGATTTCACAAAGGCTGTCTTGCTTATTCTCACTGCATCTGAGGTTTTCTTCTTCCATTTATGTCAGTGAGAACAAGGACAGATCAAATCACTTACCAAAGGAAGACCAGGGTTGGGTTGGTTTTTTTGTAATTACAGGAATTTTGCCCTTTTTCTTTTGGCACTTCAATTTAATGGAGCCAGGCCCTACCATTGCAGGTGGGAATTCACCAGAGAGGTAAGAAAACGCTGCATGAGGTGGCTGCCTACACTTGCTAGCAATAACCAATTGCATCTTTACTTTCCACTGTGTTTAAATTGCACAGTTGAAGAATGGGATATTGAGAGAGATGGTCTTTGAAAGCTGCACAGTGTTTGGAGGTTGCAGTGGTCTTTGAAAAAGAGCAGGTACCTTTGTTCAGGGTAAGTTGCAAGGTTGAAGTTTTGGTCATCAATTACCTTGCTTATAAGACACAGAAATAGTGGAAAACAGGTTAGTGATTTCAACCTATGTAGTATTTTTTTCATGGAAAGCTTGGATTGTGCTTTCCAAATCAAGCAGGTTGCACTTCACTAAACCCAGACTGGTGGGTGACTCTCACATACAATGCCCATTCCAGCAGCAATCGGATTTTGGCCAAAGAAAGGGTTTGATGTATACTTCAGTGTGTGGAATTTCTTGTTAAGTATGATGCATTTGCTTTAAAGAGAAATATAGGTATTCATCTGACATGATGGAATTCACTGTGTAGTAGCTGCTATGGCTGGATGATGCTCTTGGATTCCCTGACCTGAGGACCAGATCCACCTCCCAATGCCTAGTGGCAGTCAATGGAAAGGCTCCCACTCTATCAGATGTTTCTGGATAAGGTCCCTCCTCCAGAACTAGAAGTAGCTGCTTCTCAGAGAAAAAGAAGAAAGAAGAAAACAAGATCTAAAACAATTAGACAATTAAGGATGCTCTTAATTTTGGGTTTTTTTTTTCATTTGGGTTTGTTTTTGTTTTTTTTTTCCTGAGGGCTGCTTTAGGCATTGTATTGAACAAGTATATAAAAACAGCCTCTTGTGAATTACAATTGTTATATATTTCCTTTCAAATAAAGACTTGGCTCTTTGCCCCAGATAGAAAAAAGGATTTTTTTTTTTATATGATTTTCTATTATATTATAAGAAGAACATTAAGTTTAAACATTGGCTTTCTTCCCTGGGGAGAAGACTGACATATTCAGGTCTGGAGTGGTGTGTCTTAGGCAGGCTTTTTGTTCCCTTGTTTATGCTATGCTTAATCAAGCCTCATTTCTTTTACAGCGCTTAGCTTGGACAAATATCTATCTCTAACTCTTATTTAGCAATTTATGAGAAGCAGTCCTTCTTTTACTGTCCACTTGCAAGTGTTCAGTGAGGCTGCTTTTCATTTTGCAGTTATCTTTGCCTTCTGTGGTCCTGTTAAATATATCACTGGAATATCTTCCTAGTTTAGATGTGCTATTTCAACAAAGATCATGTAATCAAATAGCAGAACGACATTGTGAATATATGTTACTCTAAGTAGGCGAGTAACAATGATGGTTTACCAGCACAAGCTGTAGACCCAAGTCCTCTGCTAGTAGGTGTATTATGAGGTTGCATAGATAGCCCTTTTACAATTTGATTATGACAACCATGCAGACGTAGCCTTGCAGCCAGAAGAAATCAGCTTCTTCTTTATAGCAGCACTTTATTACAGGAGCTGGGGTGGCCGCAGCGATTTGACAGACACTGGCCACTAATAAAGAGCAAGGACGAGCATCCAGATAATGGATGCCACATCCTTCTCCCAGATGTGCTGCGAAGTTCTTATCCTGTGCAGCCCTTTGTGTCCCAGCACCATTACTGATCGCATCAGGTCTTGTCCTGCTGAAGGCTGGATCCAGCTGAGTCCAGAAGAGCACCTTCACAGACTGAAGTCCTTGCTTGGTTTAGGTGCTGGTTGCTCTTACCTGTTACAATTGCATGACCTTCAATATGCTTTATATTCTCACCATCAGGCTTGCAACACCTTCAAATATTTCTTCCATATATCTTAACAGGTTTGTGGAAACAGGTCTGGATGATCTACCAAAAGCAGGTGGAGATGAAATAAGAGCAGTCATGGGAAGTATAGAATTGGAAGCCAAACCTTAAAAGTCTACCGCTTGCTGGAAAAGTAAATGACAAGGAAAAAAAGCAGGCAGGATATTTTTTTAATTTTTTTTTTTTTTTTTTTTTTTTTGTACAGCATGTGGTAGAACTGTGGGAATTAACTTTAAAATGTCACAGTGTAGTGTAGTCTCAATAGGACAAGGAGCAGGTACATTGCTGGGAAAAAAATACTGTTTATACACCTTTCATACAATAGGTACATGAAATTTGTGGTAGGTTTTGAAAGTACATGTGCCCTGGGATATGTCAATTCTCTGCCTTGCTTGTAACTCATGAACTACTGCCTGATCTTCTGCTTTACCTAGTGCTAGATAGAAGATTTAGATAAATATTCTGGTTTAAAGTGTCAAAAAAAACCCCCACCTTTATCTAAAGCAAATACATTTCTAGTTTCTACTCTTTTTGTTTGTTCATTTATGGTTTGGGGTTTTTTGTTTGTTTGTTTACATAAGTGAAATTGTTAATAGAACATAGTTGGCAAAAAAAACCCACAACAAAACAACCAACAAAAAAAATCCCCAACAAAAATACAGTAATAACAGAAACCACAAGAGTCATTAAACATTAGCATCCTGATTTGAGATTTTATTGTCCTGCCTATAAAAGAGAAATAAATACGGTTTAAGGAATCTGGGTGCATAAATTAATGAACTGCAGCTATTGGAATCGTGTCCTGCAAGCCCACTCAGCTTTCACTGTGGAACGAATCTGACTTCCCCATCGTAGCAGAAAGTGGCTGCTTCACCTCTCTGGGCCTGTATTTTACTAATTACACACTGATTTTTGCACCACCAATATTAGGGACTGCACTGAATTTGAGACCTCGTTTCTCAGGGAAGCTTAGATGGGGAAGTGAGCTCTGCTGTGCCTTGGAGCTGGAGCTGGCAGTAGAAAAAGGTAAGAGAAAAAAAGTATGGATGAGAAGGAAGGTTAACTTAGTCCTATTTGATATTATATTTTTATTAACTTGTATGTTGTTCTGAATACGTTATTTCCTAGAAACATTAAACAGAGAAGTGCACTTTGCAGCACTATCCTTGAAGTGCCACCTATTAATAAGGCACTTTTATGAGACTCTGTGCTAGCAGAGGCCCACAGATGGATTGAGAAATCTCTCCTGAGCTGGATGATCCCAAACCAAGCTGAAAACAGGGAGGAATCAGAACTGAGAGGCAGTTTTTGGCAGTCTTGTAACACAACAGAAATGCTAAGCGTTATGTTATCACTTGGGGTATGTATCCAGCCCATTCAAGAAATTGTATAATCCACCAAACTACTCACAGAATTAGGCTGCATTTAAGATTAGTTTGATCCTTAAATATGCATGAAAAAATATGGAAGTGTTAACTTAAGCTCTTTAATTGTAGATTTTTCCCTCCCCAGATGTGCTTTTGCAAAGAATAATGTGAATCTACTCTTTTATGGTGGGGTTCATTCACTGGGGAAAAAAAAATAGGCACCTGGTAAAAACTTCAATGAAAGCTCTTCATAATTGCCTTTTCACCTTGATCAGCTGCTAATAGGAATCACTGCATTCCTTATAGTTTCTAAAGGAAATCACTACACTAGTTTCTGATACCCTGATGCAGTAGTGAATTTGCCAGTGTTTTGATTCTAATTGTAGATACTTCTGGTTCCAATCAATGTATGGTCCACTCCTGATTTTGCTAGATACGACAGTAGAGTGATCCCAGCAACTGAGGAGGAATAAGTTTGGTAAGGAAATTGTCTCTGGGTTGTTGGGTGGGGTTTTGGGGGTTTTTTTGTGTTGGTTTTTTTTTTCTGCTTTCCAGCCCCTCACCCACCCCCACCCCACCCCTAACTTAAGTCTCAGCCTAAGCCAAGATCTGATCTTGGGTAGAGCTGGGACTGATAAGCTAAACCTCACTACTGAGGCAGTCTTCATTATTAAGGCAGTGTCTACTTATTTTAAGCAAATAAAGAATTACAAATGTGTATGAAGGTTTTACTGAGAAGTTTGTAAAGACTGGTATATAGCTAAGTCCTCAACACAGCAGTTATAGCATCATTCTGTATTGGGATGCTGTGGCTGAAGTTAGAGTAGATAACTGCGGCAAGAGAACAGATTATGATATGTCACCATGATGCCTAATTACTGAATTTTTAAAGGTGTTTTGTACTAAGGATTTAAAGTTGTGCTGCTTTTCAAGTTGCTTTCAGCCCCAAAACTCCTGTGGTCACTCCATTTTTCAGGGTTGGACATTTTCCTCCTTGAAGTTGCTTCCCCAAAAGCCAGACTTACCCTGCCTTCTCTACAAGCTGCAATCAGCACCAGGTCACAGCAATTAATTCACTTCAAAAAGCTGTGGCTGCACAGACCCATATGGCTGCTTCCCATGCGGCTCTGTAAGCTAATTAGACTTGACTTTGTTTTGCCCTCTTCCATTTTCCTCTACCTGAGGACCCAGTTCTCCAGTGCCTCAAACTCTACATCCATGTGCAACACCTCGGAAAACCGCTTCTTGCCACTAGGAAGCTTTCCCATGTATCCAACCTAATTCCTATTTTTAATTCAATTGCAATGTTTTAATTGTGTCTTTTTACATCTCCTTAAACAGCAGTGTCTGGCACAGGTACAAGAAGTTTGTAGCTGAGTGGATTTAAAGGGACTACTGTGACTATCTTTGTAGAGGAGTGGTCTGTATTTATTAATGCCATGTTGTGGAGCTGGGTTTAGAGCAGAGAAACCAGGGCAATTCTCCAGGATCCTAAGCGCTTGGGGTCAGCAAGCCAAGTTAGATGGCAATGGGAATTATCCAACCTAGAAACAGCTTCTACTTGGGGCAGCTACACATCTACCGCAGTTATTTCTACATTGCAATCAGTTGTGAGCTGCGGATTTCTATCAGCGTAGGGATGTCAGGTAAGGATGTGCAGGCATTCAGTCCCTGACTGGCACAACTGTGATGCCAGAAGCATCGCCAGCAGCCACAGGTTTTGCTGGCAAAAGTATCTTTCTCATGGTAAACATTGTTTTATCCAGAGTAAGATAATTTTATTTTATCAGCACAGAGTACAATGCTGCTGGTTAAACATAGCTGGAATACTTAATAGTCAATATAACAATTTTACTGACTTGGCAAAGCATTCCTGCGGTTGACATGCATTGAGACAAAGTGATACTTGGTGTTGACTACACCTGACCAAATTAAATCGATACAGTTAAAAGAAGAAAAGGTGCATTTCACAGGATTTCTACTTTTGATTAGAAGAATTGTCTCATGAAGGTGCTGATTCATTTTACAAAACCTGACTTTAGGGTCACTAGCCTAGAGATAGATGTCTTAAGTAGATACCATCAATCCCAGAATTTTTATTCAATGCCACAACACAATTAAGATGCCAGTCTTATTACTGTTGCATTCTTGGATGGTGTTCAATGTTATGGTGGTAGGAGCAACCAGAGAAATAGGATGGAAATGAATGCTTTATTTAACTTGTGTATGGCATACAGTAGTTTAGAAAGCAAAGTGGGAAAAGTATTTTATTTCATCCTCATGACCTCCTATTGCAAGATCGATCCCCATATTATATTTTTCCAGTCCTTTGTACAGTTTAGTTTAAGTGCCATGGTGAAAGGTCACAGTCTGAAAGATTTCTCAGAATATTAAATTTTCCCTCAGGTCAGTGTACAAAAAAAAGGAAAAAAAAATATCCCTCTCTATATGTGACCTCTTCCCAAACACTTTCTCTCATTCTTTCTATCCTCCAGTGGGACACTGAACGCTGCCAAATCCCACTGAAGTCAATGGGCTATTACATGCCTTCTGTAACTTGCCAGAATCAGCCCTTTGATATTTACAGACTGCATTTTGTAGAGTAGATTTGCGTATAAAAAAATGCAGATTTGGTTCACTGGTGGTTCCAGCAACTTGAGAAAAAATATTTCAGGCAGAAAAAAAGTCTTTTTGTTTGACCTGTCACATCACCTTTCATTTCAAGCTCTTTTAACCCCTTTTAAAATTCTCTTTAAAAAATTTAACTGAGTTTTGGCAAGTAACAGTTTTTGGAAGTGGAAAGTCAAAATATATTGCTTTATTGTTAAAAAAGAGCATGCAGGAAAAAAAAGTTCATGCTTTTTTAGAGCTTTTTAGATTGGCTTTACGTTAAGTTTTAGCAGAAATGGGTGAATAAATTTGGAAATGTTACGGCCAACCTGAATCTGGACACTCCAGACAAAAATGTTGCCTGCCACTTTTGTAGGTAGCTTTTAGGCTCTAATCCCTTAATAGAATTATAATCTTGAAGGAATCGTTATTAAATTTTGAATTTAATTAATTAAATTTGAATTAATTAAATTGTAGCACTGTCCAGCCTATTTCAGGCATACAGGCTGCAGGAGACAGATCCAACAGGATCAATGGTTTTGGTTGTACCTCTCCTCATTATCTGTTCTTTCAGAGCTCTTCCCCTTCAAAAAGATCTGTATAACCACCTCTCATTCTTCTGTAATGAAGACAGTGGGAAGTAAAGCAGTGTAGTCATTGTATTAGGTATGAAATAGTTAACACTCTGAAGCCAACATCATCACTTGAATCCCAGTATACCTCCCATTTAATCCATCTGCTGAAGAGGGATGCAATATCGTCAGTCATGAGGCAGGAGGATTTTAGCTATGCCCATAAAAACACTTGCACGAGTTCCCTTAGCTAAATGTTAATTAAAACACAGGCTTTGCAAGAAGTGGCCTGGGAACTTCAGTGCTTTCTCTAGCTTTGCTATGTCAGGAAAACAACTCACCCTAAATGAAATACTTAAAAAAAAGATTGCTGTGCCTCGCAGCCACAGGATGGGTGGTCACTAGACCTGATTGCCATCTTGCCTATGCCATGGAGAACTTGCTCAATTTATCTTCCTTCTGATTCAGGTTCCTCATGCACCTGAAAAAAAAAAAAAAAAACCAAAACAAAACTTCTCTGCTAGTACCTGCCTGCTTACCCAAGCGCACTCACCGACAGGCTTAATTAAGAGAGGCGTGTAAAGTCTTCTTGAGATCCTTGGGTGAATAATAGATAAAAATATAACAGTTGAGTTTATAGGCATTAAAAATACTATTTTAGAACGACTCCTTCTCAGGGATGTTCTTGAGTAAAAATGGTTCTTAATTGTTTTCCTTCAGCTGACAAACTGAATGCAACAAAACTATTATATATCTCCTCTAAAAACCAGCAAACAAGCAAATAAGCTTGAGTGTCTGGTGCCAGAAAGGATGCAACAATCAAAATAAAGTCTTCTAGCTCTCAAAAACCTTTTAAATCTGAAACACCTACCTGGAAAATTTCAGTAAATATGTCTGGTATTTCCTGAATTGTCATGGATTTTTATTTCTTCTGTTTATTATTGGAGGAATCTAGAAAGAAACAAATCTCCTTAGAAGTTTCCATAATAGGTTTAATTTGTTTTCATTTAGTGAGTTAACAAGGTGATTTCGAACAGAATGCTTTCAGGGTATGCATGTAATAGCTGGCAGTTTTCCTCTTTTATACTCTCACATATAGATAGCGTTATAAAAGCTGTAATGTATACAGTACAATAATAACAATAAAGCAAGCAGCCTGTAAGTCCCAGAACTTAGGGTATTTCCTTGCCCCACTATTTGTTAACAACAAATGATTTTCTAAATCTTCTAGCAACTCATAAGCCTGATTTAGAAAAGTGTATCCTACCTTATTAGAAATGTATGCAATTAATTATGCCATGCAGAATTTACATAACAGAATAGTGTCACCACAGCAAATCAAGCCAAATTAGTGCAAAGAAACAGTACCAAACCTTCTGGCTTAATGAGTTTTATTCATGACAAGAATAAGTGCTAAGACGTCCTTCTGCTTGGCCCCATGTATATAATTGACCACAACATCGCATGGTTAATTATTTGAACATTTAATCTCGACATGAAAAAATACAGAATGCGTTACCACTTTCTTTTGTGAAGAGCTTTTATAATTAATATTGAAGGATTAAAATAACTGATTATAGCTTACATTGCCATAGAGCTGTTGATACAAACTGTGAAATTATTAGTTTGAGTCACTTGAGTCTCTTCATATGTGACTCTGTTTTATGATTCTTAGTATGTTCTGGTAGCTCATACGTCTGTTTATACAGAACAATTTTTTCCCTCTCTTGTTTTTAGCTAATTTAACACTTGCAGCACTTAGTTACAGAACCCCATGGAGTATAAGCTGAACATGTATCCTGGGAGATAAATTATCTGCCTTAGGTTTAGGAGGCTGTGAGTTGAAACCTTAAAGGGTTTTGTTTATTAAACATTCTGTGTCTCTGTTTTCCTCTCACTGTAATATGGACAGCTACATCCACACCACGTAATTATTTTTATTGCCTATAAGCAGGTTGTATCTAACCTGTTTATTTCAGCTGCTCTTTTTTTTTTTTTTTTTTTTTTTTTTTTGTCTGCCAAAAAAATAAACCCTATAGTGAATTAAGCCCAATGTCCATGAAGTTCTGTGTACATTTAAAGCTTGGTATGTATTTTCTTTGAACTCTATAATCCTTGAATAAAATGTTGAATTAACCTCTTTTGGAACATCCATAATATGTTTCCACCAAATTCACAAGTCTGCGTGGGCATCAAGTGCTGGCTAATTTACAAGAAAATATTTGCTTCCACCTCTCAAAATGCTCTGTGTAACCCAGTGGATTCTCCTAGATGCACTTGATGCCATTGTTAGTCTTGTTATTGGTGTTTACATTAAAAGGATATATTTTTCTCTTTTTTGATTTTTTTTTATTCCCATTTATTCAACAGAAGGAGATAAAATTTTTCCTTTACTGTTAGGGTTCTTTGCGCTGTGCAGTGGTTAACAATATAAAATACTTCTGCCTTTACCAGACCAGAGGTTTCTTCTGTATTACAGAATCATAGAAGCATTTAGGTTGGAAAAGACCTTTAAGATCATCGAGTCCAGCCATAAACCTAAGTCCTTAATGAATAACCTTACTGTGCCTTGATGGCTACCACACAGCCAGCAGCACTTGGAAGAGCTTTACCTCCCGTGAGATGTGCTCAACCCACCTTCTTCAATGGCCTCCCCCAGCTCTTGGCTCTTGCACTTCCCCAGAGGTAAAAGACATTGTGTGTGGTTGTAGCCAAGAGGAAAATGCCCTCTCCTTTACAGCCCACATGTTTTTGTGTGCTGAGAGGAAGAATTTACCAAAGAGGTATTTATAGGGGGAAAAAAAAAAAAAAAAAAAAAAAGCATGCTTGCTTAGAAATTAAGGCTGATGAGGAAAGGCAAAGATTAAATGTATAAAGAAGAGGAACAGGTGCTGTGCAGGAGCTCTGTGTGCAGGTCAAGCCATCTTAACTGGGTACAGGAAAATTAGGGAAAGGAGTGATTGACATGGGATGGCTAAAGAGAAGTTTCATAAAGCGATGACCAGTTTCCAATGTAAAACCAAGACTAGCTATGTTTGGGCCTTTTTGTGGAATTTACTGCTGCAGGTCTTCCCCTCTGCCAGGAAGCAATAAACTCATAAAACTCTAAATCTTAGTGATTAACTCTACTTGTTGAATGGGAGGAGACATAGGTAGAGTGGGAATGAACAAAAATATCAGTGCAAAAACTTATAAAAAACAGTTAGAAGGGGGTTAGAAATGATAAGAAACTGAAATTCAAGTGACAACAAAAATCCAGAATCACATCTCAGCTTTTTCAGCTGAAGCTCTGACTTGTATTACTCAGCTCTGGGAAGAGCTTCCCTTAATCTTTTGCACAAGATCTGAAACTGAGAGCCCAAGATTTTGACAAGCAGCTGCAAGAAAAGGTCTTTGTGTTATGGATAACTTCCAAAACACCTAACATTTCCACGGTCATTTTTATTGGCTCCAGGATTGCTCTCTGGCCAGTATTTGCAGGGGAAGATGGAGACACAACAGTTGTGTGCATGCCTTGACCTCTCCATGAGAGAGAGGATGTGTTGCTAAGGATTAAGACTACTTGTAGCAGGGTGCAAGGGCACCATCTGGTTTCTGGCAAATTGGCAGTTATTCCCAGTATGGGTTTCTCATGTCTTTACACAGGGAACAGTTTAAAATGGCTGCATAAGAGAGTAAATCTTGGTAGCACACACCTCAGGGAGGGTGAGAGGAGTGGAGAACCTTTTGTGAATTACACTAACCTTAATGTGTCCTTTTAAAGATATGATTACAGGTGATGTGTTGCTCCAAAGATACTGCCATCCTTTTATTAACTCTCACATGTATCAAGCCCTGTGAAATAGGGATAACCTATTTTATTGCTAATATACTATTAAAACATCATATAAACAGGCAAAAATATTCCTATGGTACCAAAGTGCAGCGTGACAGCCACAGATGAAGCAGCTGACCATTGCTCAGGGGTCATCAGAGTAGCAACATGCCAATATTTCTTAGAAGTTATTGCAATAGGTGAAACGGAGAGGAGAGGAAAAAAAGAATGGGGGTTGTTATGCCAGTGTCTTTTGAGACATTTCATTAAGAGCAATGTTGGATACACTATGGGCATCCTCTTTCAATCCCAGAAGGCTCCACCTTCACTTGATATGACTCACTCCCCACCAATGCTCAGAGCATCGTCTTTCTCCCTGTATCAGGAAGCTATTTCTCCCTAAATTCCCTCAGCTTGCTACACACCTGTTAATATAACATTTTGTGCAGATTTTTTTGCTGGTGTATTTGATTCCTTACAATCACATGGAACCCCCCTGATGACTCCTGCCACCCACGAGCAGCAGGGGGGCAGCAGTGCCGCAGCTTGGGCTTGGACCCGAGATGCTGTGTTACATGGCATTCGCAAAGCTGCACTGCTTCCCTTCCCCATGCCTGCAAGCTGCCTAAAGAAACATCCCAGTAATACTTGAGAAAGGCTTAGTCTGGGACCAGCTGCAGATTGCTGGTTGCTGGTTCTGAGTACAAGGCAAAACAGGAGAGGATTACGTGGCTGAATGAGCAGCAGTGATAAGGAAAATTCAGGATGAAAAATGCCTTATGCCTGGAAAGCTGGGCAACATCTGAGGCTGCAGACAGACTATTGATATGAGAATCTCACTGACAGCAGAGAGAAACAAGTGACACTAACTATCTGGAAGCTGCCCCTAACTGCTAATACACTCTTCCATGTCAATTTGGCACAGGAAAATCTTTAGCTATGGTGCTCTGCGTGAATATGTACTAGTATGGAGAAGATGCTAGCATGGGTGTGTTTGACCACAGTCTGAACAGGAGCAAAGGAAGCAGAGCTCATTTGTGCACCCCAGTGAAAGCTAGTCCAAAAAGCAGTGTGATATAAGGGCTCTCTGCAACTTGATCTTACTTTTCTTTTTGAAATAAAATGCACACACCAGCACAGGAGATGGATGAGGTGAGACTTCCACCAGTGATACCCCTCACCCTGCCGACCGCTTGTTATAAAGCCTCAGCCAGATGCTCTGACCACAGGAATGAGCTCTTCAACCATCCGCTGAGCATCTGCAGGATGGTGTTTGAGTGTGCATTTCAGCACCTCGGGGCCTGTAGCACATGCTTAGTATCTGGCTTGAGAGAGAGCGTGCCGGGTAACTCTCCTGTATTGGGGTTGACAGCTGCATCTATAAAACTGTCTGGGCAACTGAAGCAGTGAAGTGTTTTAATCATCTAGGGACACAATCAGCAACAGGCAGGGACAATTCATGCAGTGGCCTTGACCAGCCCTTTAGAAAAACATATGAACCCCAGAGCCTCAAGGAAAATGCCTGAATTCTGTCCACGTTGGAAACCCTTGAGAGATTTCTTACCTTTCTGTTTTTTTCTTCTGAAGTTTGACCAGCAATTCTATTTGGATAGGGTGGCCCAGAGGCTTCTCAATAAATAAGATATTTTTTACTTCTTTCCCTCTCTGTTTTACTTGGAAGTATCATCATTATCCGTTCAAGGTTCTGTTATATTGCAAAGAATCAAGGTGGGTTTTGATGTTCCTGGCTTGCAGATAGCGGCTAAAATATGGGAAACCTCATCGAATGACTATCATGTAAAATGAGAAAAAGAAATCTGGCAGAAAATCAATAGAAGTGAAGTACCAAACCATACAGATTCAGGCAGGAATATAGGACTTAGTCATAAGAAAAGTGCAAGGCAGGGAGGGACATTAGAATGCAGTAACCTGGAAATCACAATAAGTCTCACATGAAATACAGGCTGCTATTATTTTGATGTGAAAAAATATCTGATCTGGAGAGTTCATCCGTGTTATTGTTAGGTTTCACATGTGATACATCTGATGTGTTACTGGTATTAGAACTGCCCAGTCTGCATGGGTGATAGGCTAACTGCAGCAGACAGAGCTGAAATTTCTGGTCTAAAAGGCACTTGTATTCATTTCATTATGTCCAAACTCTTGGTGGTTAGCAAACAAACCCTGGCTCTGAGGCGCTTGATGGCGCTTTCATTGCTACAGTCCTTAAACTATGTTACAGCTATCCAGAAAGCAATCACTGTGTCCTGATAAGGTTGGTGGGGTTTTTAGGACTTATTTTACCTTTATCTCTCTTCAAAATGCAAGCAATTGAGACCCTCCTCGCAGCCTGGTTTTGTGTCAGTGATGAGCGCCAAACGTTTTGATCTTGGAAGCAATAGTGCAAGTGACGCAGGGAGGGTCCCGGAGACCACCACTCTGAAGCTCCACTGGAGAAAATGGGGGTGACAACTGATGTCCCCAGCAGGGAGCTGAGAAAGGAGGCAGAGGGACCCTGCTCAGGCAGTAAACCAGTGCCAAAAGGCTTTGGGGGGTCCCCGTTGCCCAAAGCAATAACCCTTAGGAGTCATAAGCAAAACCTTAAATGCAGTATTTGAAAACAATTCAGCTTTAGCCTGCATTCCCCCAGGGATGGATTCCTGGCACCCTGTCTTTACATGGTGTTTGAAATGGAAGCGCTTTGCTTCTTATAATATAAGCCATATATCTGGCCAAGCTTTCAGTTACTGACCCACTCTCACACAGGCTGTGTGTGATGAAGCAGTGCTGAAGCAGAGACCCTGCTTTACCTTGTCCAGCTTCCTTCTATACATTGTATATATGTACACACACACATTTGTGGTTTGTTTGGTTTTTTTTTAAAAAAGACCCTGCTGAATAAGAAGGTATGCACCTGAGTTTTCTGCTGAATCTTTCTTTCTGTCTCCCTTACAAGACTCCCCCTGAAGGCTGCATTTTTTTCCCAGTATGATATTCCACAGTGCTGCTTGTGTCTTGCCCATACGCCTGGCTGTGGCACTCGAGGCACTGCTGCTTGTACAGTCCATGTCTGACCATGCAAGAGATTCCCATGCACGAAGGCGGCTTTCTAAGACGATTGCTCTTTTTTCCATGTCTTACGTTCCTTGTCCACTGACTTCTACCCAGAAGTCCGCTGACTTCATGGCTGCCAAAAACAAATAATTTCAGCTTTGGGTTGCAACTTCTTCCCGTTCTCTCATTCAAGAAGAAGTAGTTTTGGAGGGATTTGTTAAACACAGTGTATTGTTTTTACTCAAATAAGCATGACAGAAAATCCATCAATCGCCAGACATAGATTGTGTGATGCTGACTCCCACAAACGCCCATCTCTCTATGGCCTTTTTCTTTGAAAAGGTGCACAGCCATACTGCGCAGCTATGTTTAATTATTTGCAAGTGGTGATTTCTTACTATTTCCCATACATATGGAAGCTTTCACCCACTTCACTTGGCTTGTGACTTAAAAGCACAGGTTAGTCAAATTTTAAGTTTTTGACTTGGATGTGAAAACTGAGGTCTTGCAAAATGTCAAGGCTTGGTAGGAGATGTTTTCAGAGAAGTACAATACAGGCTTCGAGCATAAAGCAATGAGTGGCACCAGGAAGGTAAAACAGATTTCCATGTATCTTAGCAAATAATAAAGGAATAAGGAAGGATATAAATAAATGGAAAGAAGGCAGAGAGCATGTGGTACAAGGAGGTTATGTAGCCTGTGAAATCCATTGCCAAAGAAGAACCTTTGGGATGCAGTATGAAGCCTGGTTCCCTGGCCGGGTGCATCCCTAGGCCACCTTCTCAATGTGTGCTGCGACCACACCAAGCTGCGCGCACACCTCCCTTCTTTGTGGGTGCAAAATTTCTGCTTCAGGGCATAAGCATGCATTAGCTATTGGAATAAAGGGAGTTGTACTGTCAGAGACTTACATTTTCCTCAAAAGGAGTGTGTGTCTGCTATTGCCAGAGGCTGCATTCTGGATATAATGAGTCACTGCTCTGACCCAGAGCAGGAACTCCTTTGTACTGAAAGTGATGTATTTATGTATGATTTCATAATTATTCCTTTTGCTCGCCCTGCAGATCCTGTCTTTGTTTTGACTGTGTCTGTTAAGGTATGCATACAGCCAGCCTTATCCTGGCTTGTGGCTCCTTTCACCAGATAACAACATGAGAAACTCCAGGACAGCACAGATAACAAAGGGAGAGTAATATATATGCAGATGTACAGCCAGGTCAAGATTCCTCTTAGAATAATTCCCAATCTTCAGTTGTGTCTTTCACAATCTGAGTTAAGCTTCTGTCTGTCACAGAAAGTAGATGACACCTGACAAGTCCTCTTACTGCCTGTTATAAACTTTTCAGGACCACAGGCTCAAACCGCTGGGGAGGCTTGTCAAGTCTCGGCAGACTGCTTATGTTCTGGCTTAAAAGTTTATTCTGTGCTGCTCGCTCACTGCAAATAAAAGAGTCGTCTGTCAACATTTCTTTTCATTATTTTATTTAGTAAATTGGCTCTGAAATATTGCACTCACCCCCCAGATTTTGAAAGTCTTGCATTTTAGGCGACAGTTTGTCATAAAATTATTTTGAATCATTTTGTGGAAATTGTGGTATGTAAATACACAACGCTGTGCCGACACTGAATTAAGGCTTAGGTCATTAAGAGCCAAATGCCCATGTGTTTGATTAACCCTCTTTAAATTTTTGTTCATTAGCTTATTTGTCCTTCTGGAAAGTGCCATTATGTCAGAGCATTCAGTGTATATTTGTGTTGAAGGTGTGTGCAGGTCAAATGGCTTAGCCAAGGATTAAAAGTAAACTGTGGTCAGAGCTCAAGAGCGTTTCTTGCAGAATGAAATGAGGAATGAAATGAGGAAAACAAAGGAAAGCTAACAGAAAAAAGGTATAACCATAATAAAGGCACAGATACGTAATGAAAGAGAGTTTGAGAAACATTATTATAAATGGTTTTTTAAAAGGCTACTGCAGGTTGGAAGAATAATACAAACAGCTTATTCAAGGGATTTGATATTTTAATGGTAATTAGGCAGGTAGAAGCAGATTTGGATATATTGCTGGATATTTAACTCTTGGTTGAATATTGAGTGGCATTTGCCTGAAGTCATTGTTTATTCTTAATATTATAGGTGTGTACCAAATTTTAAAAGCCAAAGAGAAGATGACAAGGTCCATGCCCTGAAGTGTTTCTGGTCTCTGGGTCTGCAGGGTGCAGTGAACACATCACAGGACTGGATAACTTTCAACATCTCCATCACTATTATCTAGCACACCATGGTGCTATCTGTAAATGTATTTTTTCATAAGACAAGGCCTGAATTAGAGTACTAAGACAGTTGTGGTTTACTTGAAAAAAAACAAAACTAAACCAAACAAACAAACAAAACAAAACAAAAAAAACCCAACAAAAATCAAACCCACAAAAGCTACAGCATTACCAGCTACAGCTGCCAAAATCCACTGGCAAAATAAGGTTAATCCCAGAGTTCAGAGTGGCAGGTTGAATTTCAGGAAAAACAAGCCCCCCTGTGTTCTTTGGCAAAAAAAAGCTTGCAATGATGTTCAGAATAAGCATTCCCAGCAATGCTAAGTGCACGTTCCCTGCCCGTGCTAAGTCGGTGAAGCTGCCAGGCAGGCATGTATGGATTCAGCTGAGCATGGAAAATGGACACTGTCATGATGATGGCTCAGTGACTGAAAAAAGAAGTTTTTCAGTTTAAAAGCCTCTTGATATTGATTTCAGCAGACCTAAGGAATAAATCAGATGAGTTTAGTGGAGGGGAATTAATGACTTTTGAATATATTCTGTTGCTAAGCCTCAGCCAAGACACCTTGTTGCCTTATACCATCGCTTACGTCCATGTGGAGAGTGCACGGGGAGTGTAAGATGCTCACAGACAGTAACAACAGCTTTTTACACTTGTTTTAAGGCTTTTAAAAATACCTCTACAAAGAACAGGGTTCAGACTCCACAGGCTGAATTTGTCCACTTATTCCATGGCAACTCATCTTTGAAAAAATAGCCAGGAAGCTTACAGAAGGTAATAGATGAAATTTCTGCAAATGCCCACACCTCTGTTTTATCACAGGAAGAGAGAAATTACAGAGTGGCAAATCACGTATCTGAAGGAAGGGAAGTTTGTGGCTTGTAAACACAAATGCACCAACAGAGCGTGGACTTCGGGGTATAATTTTATTTCACAGCACTTTAAAGCACAGTGGTACGAGAATGTTTTGCGCATCTCCAAGTTTCTAAATCAGGTTTTCTTACAGTTTCTGTAGAATTCAGTTCACTCGTGTGCAGTGCTTAGCTACTTGACAGCAACAGATATGCTGTGAGGCTTTGATGGTGCTGAGGTTTGTCGGTGGCAGTGGATCAGAGGAGCTGCCTGGTCCCTCCTGCCTGATGTGCCCAGAGATCGTGGGGCACAGGAGGTGCAGGAGGCAGGGTGGCTCAGGGAGTCAGCTCACTGATTTTCAAGCTGTCTTTGGCATGCATTGAAGCAGCCTGGGGACTGTTTTAAACAACTCCAGTTGGGAATAAGCCAAACATAGTAGTATTCTGGCCAAGTCCCGGCACTCTCCTTTCTCCAGGGCCAGACAGGATTGATGGTGTATTAGCAGGGTTCACTGACTACATGCCAGCAAGGGATGTTGTAATGCCAAGAGAAATCTCAGCTGGTGAGATCTGAAGAGCTTCCAGGCTTTAGGCACTGCTATATGAAGTTTATCTGAAAAAACAAGTCCTGAAAGTGTGAGGTTCTGGGTATGATGTTAAAAATGAGAGAAAGAGAGCAAAAGCAAAAGAGGGCAAAGAGGAAGCACTTGGACAGTTCAGTAATGATAAGCATTGCCACTTGGAAAAAATATTTCCTGGATGAACTAGAAGAGCTTGTGAAGAGCTTTGAAGTTGCTTTGGAATGACACTGGCTTGGAACCACCAGTAAGGTCATCCAACAGCCATCCAAAGGACAGAAGAAAACACAACAGCAGAGCTAAGCCTACCCAGGTTCTGCAGGTCCCCACAGTCTATTTGTTGCTCTCTGGCATTACATTCAAAACTAGATCCTCTTCCTGCTCTAGCTCAATCTCAAACCAGAACATGTCAAGCCAGAAAAGCTAATTCCTTGGAGATCTCAGCATTTACCTATATTTTGGCAGAATGTGAAATAGATGTCCTTTCTGAGCGGTCAAGTTGCATCTTAAAACTGCCTTGTATTTTGCAGTATGCTCACTCCTAGAGATCTTAGCTCTTTGCTCGTTACTGGTCCCTTCTGTAATCTTTTCGTTGGAGACCTATTATGTCCCTTGCTCCCAAATCAATAAATATCTGAGTAGTATCCACTCCAAAGATGTTGATGACCAGTTTATTTGTATTAGGATTGCATTCTGCTTGAATAATTATGAGGAGTAAGAAGGTGAAAGGGTGTCTTGTATATGCAGCAATCATATCCTATATCTTCCTTCATCTTGTTAAGCAAATAACTGTTCTAGTGCTTTCTCATAAAATAGGTTTTCTGTTGCCTGGCTCCCTGTATTGCTTTTCTTTGTACCTGTGTCTATCTTTAAGGAAATATGAGATTTCCACACCTAAACTTAGTATTATCTACCTCCGCAGGTACTTCTGTACCCATAGGTTACTAGTATCTAAGCACTTGTAACATTACAGTAATGGGCTGTTATGTAATATTCCTGGTTTTAATTTTAAATAATAAATGTGCAGAAGTCAAGGGCTCGAAAAACACAAAT
The DNA here is from genome assembly GCF_017639655.2 of Falco naumanni. Taxonomy (NCBI): domain Eukaryota; kingdom Metazoa; phylum Chordata; class Aves; order Falconiformes; family Falconidae; genus Falco; species Falco naumanni. Next base: position 6,596,507 of record NC_054055.1, on the reverse strand, counting down.
ATAGACTGCAATCACTCATGTGTTGATGGGCAAGTCCTCTTCTGTCACTGAGACAAATATCAAACCTGAAAGAACATCACATTTTTAGCATGTGTGGAGGCTTTGCAGGTGTCTGGCAATCCACTGAAGTTCTGACTAAGCTGCCAGACAGCTAAAAATTCATCTGCTCTGATTATATAGGGATTAACCATACAGTGTGTGTGCACACAGCAAGTGTGGTGCTTCCTGGAGGTCCCACTTACTGTGTAGGTTTTAGCAAAATTTGTTCGCCACATCCAAGAAGTGTAGGAGAAATTTTTGCCTGTATGCACAGTTCAGTGCACAAGTACTGTAAAACTGACTCATCCCCAAAGCATCAAATTTACCAAACGTTACCATCACTTGTCTGAACACAAATACAGCATCTATAGACACCTTCAAGGAACGTGTCCACATGGATACATAAGCTTTTCACTGAAGCCAGCAGTTGCCTGCATGAAGAAATGGTTCAAGGCTGGGAAGCCATTCCTGAAGGCTAAATTTAGCAAAGTAGTTTGTTGCCTAGATGTTTTTGCCATCTCAGCTATCATCTTCTTCAGTTTCTTTATTATTGCTTTGGCAGATTTCATTACTTGAACTTTTTTCTGTAGTTTAGTACATGTCCCACCACCACCATCAAATTTGTGACTATCATTTATTGCTATGAAATGTATTATTTTTTATTTACTACTATCACATTTATTACTATTTCAAAAGGTTGGGCCTTACCTCTTACCAGCCTTTGATTAATTGCTACAGAGACATTGCACTTGCATGAGGTGCTGCTCCAACTCTTCCTGGCAATGCCAGCACTAACAGAGGGTGGATGTTGTAAAAATCTGCGGCATGAAAAAGTAAGGGCTTTGAATCACATTGGCATGTTACCTCATCTAAAGGGATTCTTCAAGGAACAGATTTTTAAGGACTGTACTAATTAACATTGGCAATTGGCGTTAGAGGTAAATTATTCCAGTAATTTCTGGATGAGAGCTTTCTTTTAAGAACCTGCTGGTGAAGACCATTATTACCATTGGTATTATTTCATATATTTTTTGGACTTTTAACACACCTTTTTTTTCCTAACACCAGACATCATTTCAGATAGATGTCCATTGCTTTCCCACATTCTCTTTTAATTATCACTTTCTTTCTCCCTGTACCCAATGGGATTTAAACTGGGGCCTGATTCAGCCCTGGAGGATTTAGTAGCTTTGTGATATTTTACTGAATTGTTTCTGGAAGCTTGGTGCAAATTGAAACCTGTGCCTCTGGGGAAAGAGATCTCTGAGAGGCCATCGTCTTCCTTGGGTAATGCAGGAAGCCAAACCTCAGCTTCATGTCAGAGGATTGTTCTCACATTTTTGAGGTTTCATTTTCAAGTTCTGTGTTCTGCTTCTTCACTTTCTTTGTGTGTTGTTTGTCATTAAGTGGGACTGACTTCTAATCTAGCAGCCAGATCTTGAATCGGGCTGCATGGCTAACTGATGCTGTACATTTTATTAGACACATCCCTAACAGTTCTGCACACACATAAGCCCTGAAGGAATCATCATACCCTATAAAATGTCATCCTGTATGCCCCTCCTGTCCATTTTACCTTGTAAATATGTCACTAACAGTGTGTTTCATTACTGTGTCCCACAAAGATGTTCCATCATGTTTTAAAACTCTCAGTTATAAAGAATTTACTTCATTGCTTGCTGTGATGATTACTCAGTCTCCCAAACTTCCACCTTGAGTCTATGCAGATGAAAGTTCCCTGTGCTGGTGTTTTGCAGTTCTCCAGTATTTTAAACTTGTGTGGGAACACATACTGTCTTCCCTTTACATTCTACTGGTAGATGGTGCTCCTAACTGAACTGGTCAAGAATTCTCAGTAATTAGGTGGGTATCATCGTCCTTAAGAGCTGACGTGTTTTTTTCTGTTGACCTGGTCCATACCTGACAGGCAATTCAGTAGTAAAGTTAGTGTGGGACTTCGTGGTGCAGCAGCCACATGCCCTTTCAACACGTGAATGCTACATGACAAAGTGATGTTTTAGAATCTTTTAATAAGTACCTGTTTTATGGCTTTCATAATTTTTAGCCCTTAATCGTAACTGTTCTTACATGTAGATGTCCGACTCAGACAGAGCGTTCTCTAGCTCCCTGGAAAAGATGAATCAGTGACAACAAAATAGTCACTGCTGTGTCTTCCTAGAAACGCTGGTTGAAAGAGACCTCTGGAGGTCATCAGCTGAACTTACCACCCAGACTAGGACTATCACCAGCATCAGATCAAGTCAGCCATGACTTTAGGCAAGTCTAGAAAATCTCCAAGGATTGAGATTCCTTAACCACCCTAAGTAACTACTATTTTTCCCCCATTCCTTTCATAAAGCTGTAGGCTGTTGGTCAATCTCTCTTTTAGCTCTTCTCTGTCAGACTTGAACCATTCCCATTCTCTCAAACTCCTCCCAAGTCACTTGCACTCACCAGTAATAATCTTGGCAGGTCTCTGCAGCATCCCCTCTGATTTCTGCCCTTGAATTAGGGATGTCCAAAACTGGATCCATTATTCCAGGTGTGACCTCACTGGGGCTAAATAAAGGAAGATACTTATTTCTTTTAATTTGCTGTCCTAGTTTAACCCGTTATGCAGTTTTGCCTTATTCCTGATGCAAATACTCATGCTCAGCCTCCTGTCCATGATAACGCTAGGTCTTTTTCAGCATCTTCCATTCACATCAGCTGAATTCATCCTGCTCTGGTCATGCCACAGCACAATTATTTGATAGGCACCTTTTTGACCTCATGAAATACAATCTGATAACTTTTGCTTTTGTTATGGGTATTGCTTCCTTTAGCCTTCTCCTGGGATGTTTGGGTTTGGTTTTGTGGGGTTTTTTTTGTGGTTTTTTTTTCTGATAGTCTCAGTTCCCTTATAAACACTCCTTCATTTGCTCTTACGTGGCATTAAGTGAAGCCACCGACCTTCAGATTCAAGGATCTTCATGACCTATCATCTACCCACCATCTCTTATTTACCAGCTAGAAATGTCCACCCTCAGCATCTGTGTGCCATGCTTTCAGAAAGATAACTTTGTGCTTTTCATCTGGTGTTTTTCATGAGTAGAAAGAGCTTCTTGCAAACCTCTGTGAAACTCTACAAGGCATATTTGTATGTGTATGTACACCCATATATAAAGATATAAATGTATTTAATATAATAGGAATCTCAGATCGATTGCACAAACAGCTTATAAAATTTCTGTGATGCTTTTTGGGGATGTTGGGATGGAACCATCGGGTAGTTCTGGGTCTCACTCGTCTGCAGATCCTCAGCCTGTCCATATCTCAGTTTGGTTTCTTGATTCATCCTGAGATGATAAGCACTACAGTCAGAAGCTGATTTTCTTTTCCGTGTATATTTAGACACCGACTAATACAATTTAACCTGCTGCTTGAGCAGGTGTCCAGTCATTATCATCATAATAATGATAATGATAATAATAAACCTCAACAAGGCTAATTTTAGCAGACACTTGAGCTCGCCTTTCTGAAAATTAGTCATTCAAAATTCTAAATATCTAGCCTACATCTGTCTGGTTTTCCTTTGCCATAGGTAAACAAGGGATAAAGTACTTATCTGGTTCACTGGAAGGTAAATATATATATGAAATAGTGTTTTTATACACCACAATGGCAAGTTCTTATAACAAAGAATGCAAATGAGGTAGCCCCTTTCACAGCAAGGTATGTCAGCTAGTCCTTCCTTCTTTGGCATTGAGAGAGAAACCTGAACTGCTTCCAACTCTTCCTGCAGCTGGGGTGGAGGTGTAAAAACTTGCACCTTGCTTAGGGAAGTTAAAAGAAGAAAAACCAAGCAGACCATCCCAGGCAGAAAACTGCAGATTTTATTTTAGACATCCGCATACAAGCCGAATGCAGCCCAGGCTGCATGAGGTTTTCTCATCACATTAAACTTGTATTTCCCTCAGAAATATCCTTGGGCAGGAGCCCCTTTCTCCGCTCCGCAGGGATGGGGGGCTCATCCTGGTGCGGCCAGGCTTGAGGCTGGGGCAGGCTCACAGCGGTACCAGCAGCAGGCAGCGGGAGATGAAAGTCTCCTGTCCACTTCCTGCCTCAGCTGCCTTTTTCTGCAGGAAAGCCAGATTCCCCATCGTGGTGTACATATATATATATATCTATATCTATATATATATATATATATCTCACTTTTGAACCAAGCATGCAGCCTTAAGGGGATAGAACTGTGCTGGAAATAGGTCCCGCGATCAGTCAAGAAACCTAGAAGGGTGAACATCGGTAAGTAGTATTTAGTGGAGATTGTAGTAAAGTACAGGCTTAACTGTCCTAAAGTTCTTTCTCCCCAAAGATTTCTTAATTTTTTAGAACTAAATTGAGCCTCCAAATGCCTCTGTTAATACCATAAGAACTAGAGATGGAAATAATATAAAAAAATTTTGCCTTGAGGACAATTGTGATATTTTGGTGTTTGTTCTCAACTTGAAATGTGAGCTGAAACAACAAAAAAAATCCCAAGGAACAGAAATTTCAAAAAAAAATCACAGTTTGTGAATGTGTGATTTCCTGCCACATTTCCTTGCCTGCTTTTGGAAGAAAAGTCTTGTGCAGTCAGAAAATCAGCCTGCTCCTCCATGCACCTTGCCTTCCTCCTCCCCAAAGCAGTTTTGAATCCTTCGGCTAATACAGCCAAAGGTTTCAGAGACTTTAAATTCCTATAGTGTTAACTGAGATTTACAGGAAGAATTTAAACAAACATCCCAGTGAGAACATGAACTGCAGCGTGGACTCGGCAGTCATCTGTTTCTTTGGCATCCTCTAGTTAATCAGATACTGGTCCTCACTGGCCGGGCAGCATGTGCCTGTTTCACAAACAACAGCATTTTACAACATAGACATTAAACTAATAATCACAAATGGAAGGTGAGAGTGTGTATATTTGAGGAAATTATGATGTGATGAAGGTGTTCAGGATTTTTTGAGGCAGCAGTTGTAAGACACTTCTCTAGAAAATGGTGCTTTGTCTGTTCCGTGCCCCATAAGCAATTTGTTTCCCACTGTCTTTTGCAGTCTGCAGAATTGAGTTCATATTAAAAGGCAATAGTTGGCAATAGTGAATTAAAACGTTAAATTTCTGTTTAACTGATCCAAAATGCTTCAATTCAGCTGCATTTGCATTTTAATTTGGGTTGCCCATTGACTCTGTCTTCTACGCAAGATTAACATCGCAGCTACTCAACGTATGGGAGTGCTACCCTCTGCGCAATGAGGTGGAGGATGGTGCCACGAGGATGGTGCCACTTTATCTCTGCATTTGAGGTGTAACCCACCCAACATACCAGCTCTGTGATATCACAAGTAGATCCAAATTAAGGGTAGGGAGTTACACGGGATGCAGTTTGAAGAACCATGGACTCAAAATGGTGCATCTTGTCAGTCCAAGAGTCCAACACATTCCTTTTCAAGTCACGTCCTTTCAAGCAACAGCAAAGTCATGTCTCCTACCAAATTTTAATTACAAAAAAGCTGTATTTTTATACAAAGAAAGTAAAAATACCAGCTCTAAACTCTCCCCTAGCCCTAATTGATAGACTGAATCTACTTGGTAGGTGAGTTAACTGAGACTGTAATCATATCCCAGTTTCGCTTTCATTGACGTAAAGAGGAAGTGGCTCCATTAGAATCAATTGAGTTACATCAGCGTAAAGCATCTTTAAAAGATGTTGAACTGGGCTCAAAAAGAGCCTACTTGCTGCTAACCTAGAAGTTGATGATAGATCAGGATTACAGCCAGGGAATCCAGTCTCACAGGCTATTACTTAACAGCTGATCCACAGCAGAACTCTCTGGTTCTATTTCCTTTATTCTAATTATGAAGTATATATATCTAAGCATCTACCTCCTGTGTAAGGAAGACAATTCCTTCTCAATCACACTGTTTAAAGTCCTCTTCTGCTTTCATGTTGTAGAAACCTGTTTCACAGATTTTCTTAAACCACCAACGGAAGAACACAAATGTTCTTTCGTATTATTCAGCAAGTAACATTTGGGAAAGCAGAAGCACAGTGACAATGTTTTGTACGTGCCCAGGAAGTAAGAGGTGATATTACAGAGTGAAGTTTTGGAAAGCTAAAAATGAGCAGTGTAAAGCATGAGAAAGCAGCTGTAACTGTCAGTTTAACATCAGTGACCATATTGTATGATTTACTGTGATGATAGATTAGTTCAGCAGTGATATTTAAAGGTTTCGGAGGAGAAAATTCTTATTTGGAAAGAATAGTTGTTAATCGCTTCTATTTCCAAACTGCCCATTGAGACTATGGTCATCCACAGTAGGAGTTGGGGGCAAGAGGTTTGGTGGCTCCTGGGGTGCCAGAAGACACAGGGATCCATTTGGGGACAGCAGAGCAGGTTCTCGCCAGTCAGGACTCTGCCCATTCCACCACCCCCCCCCCCCGCCCCCGCCCCTGCCAGTCTCAGACAGATCCCAGTGATGTCCGGGCAAGTCTCTTAAGCCATGAAAATAAGCTGTTGATACCCAAACTGCCTATCAGGAACAGTTGTCCTTGGACTGTAATTGTCCTTGGACAGCAATGCCTGGTTGTTGCCTGGGAAGATTGAGTAGGGTCCTTGCTGAGAACAGAAGAGATCGTTGCATGCCAGGTTTCAAGCCTGGGTGTGGTGGAACACCTTGTACAAATGCAACCATGGGGTTTGCTGCCAGGCAGGGAAGGGCTTAGGACTGAGCTTGACCAGGGGACATTCACCACCTGCATGGCTGATGATAGCTCATCCCAAGCTCAGCTCTGGGCCACTCCACCTTCTTCAAGATAAGTCCTCTTGAGGTGGTGCTCTCCATGGGCAGATGGTTTTGTGGCAGCATCAGTGGTGTAAATACAACCCTGGCTTTGGCAGTACCTATGCATTCGTCCTGTGTGTTGCTCTATCCTAGCAGTTAGGGCACCCCTAAAAAAATGGCAGAATCTCCACTCTGATCTCTTCTCTAAAAAGTTGCATTGTCACCAATGACTAGTGTGAAATGCATAGCAAGAGATCAACTAATGCCCAGGGTGTAACTAGCCATGTGCTTGCTCTTCTAAAAAATGCAAGCAATGCCAATTACAAATGCAAAGCAATATTGACATACTTAATGCTGCTTTATTTAAAGATTCTTTATCAAACTAATATGACTATGAGTTGTGTTTTGTGGTTTTTTTTTTCTTGAAGAACTGATGCTATAATTTGGCTAGCCCAGAACCAGTCCAGAAACAAACCTTCAAAGCTCACTTTTATGACTGACTGAAAAACTTGTAGTGTACTAGAAATAAATTAGTGGTTTCTGGCAACCACTGTCAGCCCTGGATAAAGCAGAACCTGTGTTAAACATGTTTCAGACAGATGAGGAGTTACATACAGCATCCAGAGCTGCAAAACAGAATTCTGTTTTTAGGAACTAGTTAACATGCTCTTCTATGCACTATACTCATAGTTAAGCAGGTTATTTGGCATCTATTGGTGTTCCTTCTTCCTTTACTCCTTCCAAAATCACATTAACTTCTTTAGGACGGCATGAGAAAGTGTTAGGAGCAGATCCTTAAGTGCAGCATTTTCCTGTCCGAAGGCAGGGTCCAAGGGAGCTTGACTGAGGCAGCTACACCGTGTTTCGCAGGAGGCCCTTAAACGGGCTGCCCATCATCAGAGGCAGATATTCTGTCATGCAGCCCTCTTCATCCTTCCTAAAAAGGTAATAGTCACCCACAAAAAATAATTTGGAGTTTTGGGGAGCTTTAAAATACTACATTCCACACTAAGTCTGTTATTATTTCTTTTCATCTGGCTTCAAGGTTTATATGCAGTTAAAACAACCTTTGTCCTTTGCAAGCAACCTATTTTTGCCAGTAATTTACTCTGCTACTCTGACCTTATTTGCTGATGGCATAATTTGTCTTGCAACCCTACATAAATATACTACATCAATAACATTTTCTCAAGGCTATTTTCCCCTGCACCACACAAGAGTAAATTGGTTATTTTTCTTTTCAGCAGAGCAACAGACAACATTATAACTTCCCTTGTAAGGTTTTAATGTAAAGCAGGCATGGAGACAAGGTTTGTTTTCTTTTTATTGTTATTTTTAAGATGAAGACAAGGTGGTAAACTAAAGCTAAAGTCTGACATTTTTTAAAAAAATCTACAATTGAATGTGACCTTTTCCATTCTTGTTCAGTTTGCACAGAGGAATAATTTCCGAAGTAGTGGGGGAAGGAACAATTTAAGTTAATTTTGTTTATTTTCAAAATGTTAATTTTCAAAAATAAGACCCAGCTTGCCTTCTAGTTACTGAATTACCTCTGGAATAAAATTCAGGCTCAGCCTTCTGTGGAAGGGCATTGGAAACAAACCACTGGCTTGGCAAGCCTGAAGTACAATAACATCTTCTGAAATCAGACTGCTCTTTCTAAATGGCTGAGGCTTAACGCAGCAGTATTCTCCTTCAAAGCTGCATGCGCTATCATATGCTTTATCGCAGACCGTGGACTCCTACAAAGGGGCCAGATTCTGCTTCCCAGCTGGCAAAAGCAGAAGACATTTGCGTCTGTTCTAGTTAAAAAGACTGATACCTGGTACTTAGTGTCTCTCAACAGTACGAGGAACCAGGTGACAGTTTTCTGGGTAAAGTCACCAGCTTTGGTGTCTTCCAACACTGTTGAGGTCTGTGCCAAAACCTACCAGTTAGCTATACCACATAGCAGTTTCCACATTCATATTCTTGTTTTAGAAGTCCTAAGCTTAGGCAGTTTCCTCCCGCTGTGAACATAGGGTGTCAGGTGGAAGAGTTGCTCAAATTTTGCACCCTCCAAGCTGAGAGCATGTGCAGCTCTACCATACTCTGTCTGATGTGTGCTTCCACATAAGATCAAGTCATGCCTGGGATCTACTGCCTGCAGTTGAGAGACCTCAACCTCTAGGTAATCATAATACCTTAAGCTAAGCATATATGAGCTATAAACTGGCATCTTTAATAAAAGTTCAAAAGATTATTTTTTTATTGTTGTTCACAGTGATAGGCAGGCTTCCAAATTAAATCTGGAAGTGCCAGCTCATCTACTTTGTATCAATAAATACCATTCACAGATTTGTCTGGGCTTAAGGGAAGACTCTTTCATGGCAAGGTCAAGCCATAGGAGGAGTGTGCACTAATCCTGCCTAAAGTGCAATAGCCAGTGTCGAAGCAAAATATGTGATGTCTTATGAAACAAACATCCAAGTCCTGGCTTTACAGTTTCTAAGGATGGAAACGTCACCACAAAAATTAGAAAGTGATTCCACTGACTAATTATCATCATTATTTTTTCTTTTTTGCCTGATGAATTAAAGTAATCTTGGCTTTCCAATACAGGTTCTGTTTTGCCTTAGTATTCTAGATTGAAAAGTCTTCTGTGGAATTTCTATGGTCTACATGGATAGTTAGAGACACCGTGAAGTAACCCTGTAGTTTTCTCTTTGAAAAGGTGGAGTACCTCCTGTCCTCCAGGACAACACACCTCTATATCCAGGTTTTAGTCACTCCTCCTGTTCCCTCTCAATTCTTTCCAGGTTTTTCGCATCTCTCCTAACACACTAATACCAGAAATGGGCAAAATTATTCCGTGAACGTTGTATTATAATTATAATACACAGATGTATTATAATCTCAGAACTCCTACTCACTATTCCATATTTCTATCCATTATTCCTTTTGACTGCAATGTCACCTGGGATCTCATTATTAACTGGTTATCCACTATGGCCCTGAAGTACTTTTCAGAGTCACTGTTTCCCAGGTTAGCAAACCCATACCATTATTGGAGCTTACATTCTCTCTTCCTATATACATGACCCTTGGCCATATTGAAATACGTATTGTTTCACTGAAACCAAACTCTCTATATCGTTTCTCATTAACCACCACCCCTCCTCTCATGTCACCAACAGATTTTTCTAAGTGATAATAAAATTTTCCAATTTTTAAAATTCCGAAGTAATGAAGAGCAAGTCCTCTGATAAACCCAGGGGAAACACAGATACTCAGATAGAATTCCGTATTAGTAATGATATTTTCAGACATATAGTTTAAGCAGGTTTCAATCTAATGTACATATTATAGGTCATGGGGGTTTTTATTGTTTTCAGAGTCTTTGTCAACTGAATTTGTGAAACAGGATCTCTCATGACACCAGGTCAAATGTTTTGTAGAAGTCTGATATATTACATTCATAATATTTCTCTATCAATCAGACTCATCAAAACCAACATCTAAGTTTGATGACAAAATCCATTTTCTATAACTCATGCCAATTAGTTCTTTATTTCATGTTGTGGGGGTTTTATAATTTATTTATTAGTTCAGTTCTGTATCTGTTGTTCAACTACTTTGTATAGATTCACTGCAATATAGTATTTTTTTCTGATTTGGATTTACATCTTTCCCTTTTGTAAGGAAAGAGCAGTAATCTGTTCCATTCCAACTGATATTTTGTTTCTTTTTACCTGACTTCCAAGCTAATGTGTCAATTACATCAAATTGCTAATGTTTTAAAATAAATCTTACAATAACTCTAAATATACCTAACCCAGGTATTCTGCTGGTCCTATGAGAAAAAGTATTTTCTTTTACTAGTTCATTGTTTTGTCTTGCAAAAATTAACTCTGAAAAATGACTCCTAAAATGAAAATGAAATATTGAAATAACTAAAAAAACAAATAATAATAATAATTTAAAAAAAAAAAAAACAAACAAAACAAAACAAAACCAACTAGAAATTCTATAAGTTTTTGGGATAAGATGTTTGTATCTAGGAAAAAGTTTGTGCCTATGAAAACAGATTTTCTGCAACAAAAAGTGATTAAAACAAATTACTTTCAGAATCCTAAATGCCTAAATATTTCATCCATATTCATAACTGAATGCAATTAATACTAATCCTAAAGGAATTCCAAATACAGAAAAAAAAAATGCTTATTAATGAGTTAATCACATTTTTAATAATTCTGATAATTCTATACCGTTTAACCTGGAAAATATTTTTTAGAATATCTAGTCGTGTTAGCATGTTGACCCTTTACAGCATTATGAATTCTCTGTGCAAACACTGAGAGGCCCTATTCTCTCCAACAAGATCTGTTGAGAAACCAGGGATTTTATTTGTTTCCACAAGGAGCAGGGACTCTTGGTTAAACACCCCTGTTTTCCACACAAGAAATGCATTCAGGATTTTGGTACTTTTTTCTTAAATGAAACTTTCTCTTCAAAAGCAGTACAGTGAGGGTGGAATTAATGTGACATAACTGTACGCATCCCCTCTATAGATGTCTCCATCTGAGATTATTGCCCTGGTTTCCATTTATAGTTGATGGAGGTGCTTTTAGGGCACAATTCTTCTGACCAAGTTCAGATGACTATTTTAGGAGAGATGAATTGCACTTTAGCCAGGTCTGGTTTTCTCACCGATGGGAAAGGCAGGCTGGGGTTACAGGCTCAGATGCAGCTATACCCACCGCACGTACCTCACATTAGGCAGGGAGCTTTGCAGAATAGCAAAGTAGTGGTTTTTTTCTGAGTGTTCTTAGTTTAGGAACATCTTCCTGACATATTGAAGAAGGAAGGGCAAGCTTATCTACTGAAATCCACTAAGAGTTTAATTAACATGGAAAACCAGTATTTCTTGTTAATTTTCTCAAAGTGTGCCTAGGTAATAAACATATTCTTTGGGTGGGGGACACCATAAGGATACTCATTATCCTTAAAATCCCTTTGTGTTGCCCGACTGCTGAAAAGGAGATCTAACGCAATTAAGAATCGTCCCGCTAGAGAATATTAAAAGACAGTAATTGTGGTGTAAGACCATGGCAGGTTTCTCACGGCTGAAGAGTATTACAGGTGGATCAAGTACCTTGAAGCTGAAAGTATGCAAATTCAAAGTAGAGACAAATAAAATATATTTAACATGGAATTGAATTTATAATTCTAACAATGCTATGCCCAAATTGGATTTAAAGGTTACACTCCAGCATAATGAGAAGTGACTCAATGAAGATATTACTGGATTGATTTCCATGGCGTGTTTATGCAGATTATACCGGGCGACCATAGAAAGCTGTCTTTCTTATGCAAAGTCCCATCCTTACAGAAGTCTTTGGCAGAAAGCCCGTGGTGTTCATTAGGAACGGAATTGCAGCGTCTCTATTATGCTGGACCAAAATGTCATATTATCTGGTTTCTTAGCCACTGTGAGTTTTTCCAGGGTGTGTGTACCTTATAGATGGATTTATTTTATATTTTTGAGCCAGTTTTGTATGGTGATACCTGGAGAGGGTGCTAGAAAGCGAATACATTGAAATTGCTAATATCACAGAAATTCTGTTGAAGAGGAAAATAGGAACTACTGAGCAGCATACACTGCTTATTGCATTCAGTAAACTTAAAGCATTATATAAAATGGAACAGACTGTATATAATCTGAGCAAATTAAAATTAATAATTTAATTTTCTGACAATTTACTGAATGTACCAGTCACTGAAGTACACGCTTCTGGAATAACCTAAGACTTACGTTCATAATTAAAAAACAGTATAGATTTCTGTGATTTTTTGAATATCCGTCATTCTAGATGAAGAGGGAATTAGGACACATTAGCATACAGCATAGCATGTATTTGTTTCTGCCTGTCATGTTGATTGGTATTTGTCTTCCAGCCCACATGAAGATGGCTTCTCTTTTTGAGCAGAACACAAATGTTTTCTGTTATATTAAATATCATCAGGTGTCCAGGGCTGCACTGAATAGTCAGTTTTATACCTGTCTGTGAGGAGCAGGTTTTGGAAGAAAAGCAAAAGAATTTCTACTATCTTTATGTAATTTTTTGTTGTTTTTTTTTGTGGTTTTTTTTTTTTTTTAAAAAAAAAGTTTATGTCTTCTTTGATATTTTATTTTTTTTGGTTAGTATAGATATTTGAAATTCTACCATAAGGCATATGTCAGGGTTTTCTGAATCAAGATAGAATAACAATAAGCCCCATCCGTTTCTAGTTAAGGCAGCTGGTTTATTTCTGTGTAGGCATGGAAAGTGTATTCTCTATTAGCGCAGTATTCATAATACCATTTGAACAGACTTTTTTCTAAAGTTCTTCATTATGCCACATATTGCAAGGCTTCCTTACAGGAGAAAGGGGAGGTGGGGAGAAAAAAACATTTCATAGTTCTCTTTTTGGTTTGGAGTAGTATTCATAATGCCATTGGGACAGACTTTCTCCGAGTTGTGCATTGCTTACATATGTTGCAAGCTTTCCTCTGATGAAAACAAAAACAGTTGTTGGGTTTACTTTTTACCTTAGCTTTCAAAGTAGTGGGGTTTGTCCTTGAAATGAAGGTTCAACTCCTCTCTTTCTTTGTTTATGGATTATTGTTCCACATGGGAGCAATTTAAACAAGTTCTGATTGGATTGTAATCCAGAAAGAAACTGTGGCTTCTATCCTAACTCACCTAGCATTTGGGGGGGGACGGGGGGGGGGGGGACGGGACTTAACTCAAAATAGCCAACCTGCTTTTCAATTCACTAAATTTTTAAAAGATTAATCGCTTTTTGTTCTGACATGGGAGAAACCACGCTGAAAAGCTATTCTGTTTGCATGCTGGAAGGACTGACACAAGGTTCTCTGGCAGGTGATAACTGATGGGTAACATCAGCAAAGAGACTGAAGGGGGGTTATAAACAAAAAAGATAAATCGATGCAAAAGCAGTTGCATGAAACCCGAGATTTTCAATGTGGGGCATTTGCACTCCTGTCACAGCATCAGGGAGTCACAGGAGGGACAGTAGGAAGGGGGCTATGGAAGTAATCTCCAAGCTCAGAAAGGACCACGGCCAGCAGTAGACTGGGACAGCCAGGGCTTTGCATAACCATTTTACTTCGGCCCAGGTTCAGACATGGGCAAATATTCTGGGCGTCACGGTGCCATACCGCCTTCCTTACTCTGGCTGATTAAACATCAATTTAAAAAAATAAATAAATTAAAACCCCTTGTGAGTAACATTTACAAGGTTGTGCTAAGTATCAATACACTTTTTTAAAGGTGGGGGGAGGGAGAAAGAAATTAAGAAAGAACTGATGAATTTCTAGGTAATAGGAAGGATTGCAGTGGCTACTTCATCTGCTATTCAACTCATCTGGTTTATTAATCTCTGCATTATGCTGGCGACTGAGAAGAATCTAGCTCTTATTCAGCACTCTATTAGTAATGATTATATTTTTTTCTGCCTAATGGTTTATAAACTGTGTTGCTATGTAGGTATTTTAACTCAATGTCATCTAACAGGTTATAAAATGGTGAGGTGTGATGCACAGAATCTATTCCAATTTTGTGTTAATTACTGCGTAATAAGGAATTGAAAAATGACCTTTAAAAGTATTTAGCATGTTCTCTACAATAACCAAAATTATTTCCATTCAGATCCCACTTGTTAGAGTCCTTTCCTAAAAATCTAAGATATAAACTTAAGCTTTTCTGAAATATATCCTTGATTCAATATAACTAATTAGGAGAGATCTTGGAAGTGGTTGAAACTGTAATGGAGTGCTAAAGAGCATAATGCAAAACACAGTGTTTCAGAGTTCATTTCAAGAGGAACTCCTCATAAAACCTTACATATATCCAGAACTGCCTATACCCCTTTGCCTTTTCCCCCCAATCATAAATCTGAGGCTGTGCAAATTGGAATCCAGTTTTACAATTTAAAAAATATTTTAACAAGGAATAGCAGAGCCAAATGAATTTGCAATGGAGGTGGGTTTTGCATGAATGCAAAAATGTCACGTTATTACTGATGAAAATGCCATTTTACTATAGATTGGTGGTCTGTGGGAATAATTTATTGGTTTTCTTTTAAAACTCCTTACATGGTTGGTGCAGAGCAGGCCTTCTGGATGTTTCACCAGCAGTTTCAATTTTCTTGGTGCATGACTCAGGGAGAAATACTAGCTGTGTGGTACAAGTCAACAGTGGAAAAATAGAGTCTAAGAACATTTTAAGAACCCCGGCAGAGGCAAAAGTGGCTATCATGGGGCCTGTGAAAGGCACTATGGTTATGTTTATTGACACAATTAACACCTTACTTCTAACACAACTCAGTGAGCTACAGATACAACTTGTGCAAAAAAACCTGCTCCTTCAGTAATTTGCAAATCCCCAAAGACTATCGTTCTGTCAGCCACGGCTGCTCTGTTAAACAACCTTCCAGGTAATCAGCTGCAGGAAACCTGAAAGATATATTATGATGCGATGTATTAATTTACCACGTTCCTTAATAAGCTTTAAATAAACAAAGTTATCAAGCTAATTAGCATTCAGGGGAAAGGGATATTCTTTGAATTTCAAGTTCTGACACTGGTTGAAATTCTTTCAGGCAAAGAAAAAGAAGCACATTCAAACAATAGTGAATATGGTACTAGGAGGTGCAGCCCAGCAGCCTGGAAGGCAGAAACCCAGTGTTGACGGCTTGACCTAAGATTACTGCAACAGTCTTTAAAGAAGCCAAAAAGTGCTCAGTTTTTCTAAAGTTATTATGCAATTGGAGCTACAGAGAGAGCCTTGGTAAGCATTTTTAAAGCAGCTCTGGTCTCCAAAATCAATGGTCATCACTGATTTAAATCAGTGCAGTAGTTTCTGAAAATTCCTTCAAGCTCAGAGATGCGTAGTCTGCTGTTGAGATACCCTGAAAACATAAACCTACACTTGCTCTTATAGATCCTTACAGGTATAGGTGCGCAGCATTGGAACTGAGATGTAGATATCTATGTCAAGGATCTTGGGCTTCTGATCCTTGTTTGTTAGAAAAGTATAATCGCACTAGTGTTTTCTTTTCTAGTCTTACCAAGATAAGTATTTCAAAGGGTTTTAAGGCCCTGAGGTATTACAGGTATTGTGTAAATACATAGATGTATATACTATAAATGTAAACGGTAAACTTGTTTATAAAGTACACTATAATCTCTACATACACTACATAAACATTTTTTTGAGAAATGCTGAATAATTTTTTACACCCATATATTACGTGTCATTTTGTGTAGCAACAGAGAAACTAAAGAGTTCAACTTTTCCACTAAACTGGAAAAAAAAACCCAAACCCAATAATTTTCTGCATTAATATATAAATGTTAAAAATTAATAAAGGTAGCTGTTTCCTGTTTTATGCTGTTAGCAGCTGTGCCTGCTGAGTAAGGATGAACCACTGAAAGCGGGTGGTGGGCATAGGGAAAAATCAGCACAGGAGGAGGAAGAGTGAAGGGAAGCTAGAGCTCCTTGGGAGAGGTAATCTCACTTAAGAGCTAACGGTTATGGAATTACTTTCTTGCATTGAGTAGCAGTGTAATGGTATTAAGAAACCGTAAGTGTGGTGTAATCTTTCTTGGATTTCCTGTATGGGATATTTGCTTTTTTAGTGTCATCTGTGGGAAGACAGCACTACCTCATTGCTCTTCGTCTTGTCCTCTTGGGGGTCTCCTGGAATCTCTGAACTCCAACTAAAGCCCCCCATGAAAGGCAATTATAAAGCAAGCTCATTGGCACTAGACTTGACTTTACTATAAGGCGATCCATATCCCTGGTGAAAAAATGAGCAAGGTGCTGAAAATTGAAAGGTGTTGAAGATCATTTCTCTGGAGAGAAGGGAGTCATCAATAACTTTCTCATTTATTTTCTGACTTAAACACTCTCTTGTCTCTAGGCTCCCCTTAGTTGCATTACAACATGGATCACATTCCTGCTAGGCTCTTATTTATTTGTATTAACCGTGGCTTAGGATGCTTTGCTTGATCACCCTTTCAAAACCATCTTACAAGGAAAGCTTAACAAGTTTTATCCTGACCCTGCACTGACAAGCAGCTCCCCAACTAATCCACATTTTGGGGGAGGGGGGGGGGGGGGGGGGGG
Source organism: Falco naumanni (assembly GCF_017639655.2). Lineage (NCBI taxonomy): Eukaryota > Metazoa > Chordata > Aves > Falconiformes > Falconidae > Falco > Falco naumanni. The sequence goes on along the minus strand of NC_054055.1, from coordinate 6,579,488 downwards.
GGGGGGGGGGGGGGGGATGTCCCCTTGAGCAGTCTGTAGTGGGCCATTGCTATAATGAACAGGATTCCCAGCTCTGCTTTGGCGATGACCTGTTCAATCCCTGTAACTTGATGGTTGTTGCACTGATTCACCTGTCCTTCCCTTCCCTTCCCTTCCCTTCCCTTCCCTTCCCTTCCCTTCCCTTCCCTTCCCTTCCCTTCCCTTCCCTTCCCTTCCCTTCCCTTCCCTTCCCTTCCCTTCCCTTCCCTTCCCTTCCCTTCCCTTCCCTTCCCTTCCCTTCCCTTCCCTTCCCTTCCCTTCCCTTCCCTTCCCTTCCCTTCCCTTCCCTTCCCTTCCCTTCCCTTCCCTTCCCTTCCCTTCCCTTCCCTTCCCTTCCCTTCCCTTCCCTTCCCCTTCCCCTTCCCCTTCCCCTTCCCTTCCCCTTCCCCTTCCCCTTCCCCTCCCCTTCCCCTTCCCCTTCCCCTTCCCCTTCCCCTTCCCCTTCCCCTTTGCTATTCTATGCAAATAACATAGTAACAAAAGGTGCACATGTACTGAAAGTCCTAGAGAACACCTTTCAGGAAAAAGGGCTGCATTAACAAAGCTACATCATAGATTAATATAATTGACATTCTAAAAGGAAAAAAGAAAAAAAAAAAGAAATAAAAGGAAATTTTTAATGCTTCACAAATTATTATACTGATTCCTGGATGTACACCTTCCCAAAAGTGACTAGACCCCTTCTCATGTTATCTTGCCCAATAAATCAAGCAATACTCAGTAAACAGGACTAGGACTGCTGTTTCTTTCTGCCTTCCTGATGTGAAAACTCTTTGAAGATTTTTGTGCTGTTGCCTGAAGTCAACTAAATTCTGTTTCTTCCTGATTCCTAAAGGAAATCAAATCTGGTGGAACAGCTTCTCAGATTATAACATTATTTTTGTGAAATAACCCGGGAGAAAAATTCCTTGAGGTCTCTGAATGACACTGTCCAAGGCACTCAGCATGCTCCACACCGCCAGTGTACCCTCAGGTCTTGCACCTTGTCAAGAACCAGTGATGCCGAGAAAGATGAGAATAAGCCCACTGTAATTTAGATGTGCTACTTACAAGACTCCCTGACTTTATCAGCCTGCAAGCAGATGTAAAGGGAGGGGTGAAAGCATGCAGATGACTTATTTGTTTGCAAAGAGTTCAAGAACCGTTTTTCCATGCAACAATTCCCAAAAATTTTATGTGAAGACCCAGATTCTTTTTGTCCTTAAGCTCTGTTGTCCTTCAGAACAATCTGTACCATTTAAGAAACGTTAGTAACTACAAAACTAGTCATCTTCCATTTAAAGTTTGTGTCATCTCCATTTAGCAGTGGAGATACCTGGCCATGAAATTGACATCAGTCATGCAGCAGTTAGAGGTTAGATGTGAAAAAACAACTGTATATTAAAAAAAAAAATAATAATCTGCTTTTACTGAGCCTGGACATCAAAGAGAGGGCCACAAGAGAGGGCCACAGCTACGTTCAGGTATACACACGGTGGAAACTCTATTCTCAGCAGGCTGCCATAAGGATCAAGTGCCATTACTTCTGTTGAGCTGGGTCCATAATTTAGGCAGCTACTTTTGGGATTGCACCCCTCCAGAAAAAGCTGAATTTAAAAGCACAGAATTTAAAAGCAGAGGCTTATACACGTACTATTTGTAAAGCAGTAATAGTGGATTGATCTAGGACTTCATTTCAGCATTTCAAAAACATACACACTGGCAGTGTCTAAATGGCACAGCAGAATGCAGAGCTGGTAATAGACCAGATGCTGCTACTTCTTACCCTTCAGCTATGCTTCTTTAAATTTTATTAGAACATAATAAGCTCAGCTAAAAATACGCTTTAATATGTCTGCATTAGTTAACAGCCTGGTAGGAATTCTAATTATTATTGAGTTTATCATGGAGTACTACAATATGCCCTTTCTTTAAATTTCTAGAGACCACTTAAGCTGCAGATTGTTAGCTGTATAAATATTTGTTGATATTTAAGATGCATAATTCATTTGTTTCCCCAAAAAAAGCTGTGTAGCCTTTTTTGAAATACTGTTCAAATGCTGCTATTTTAGTGAAAGCTATGCCACTTAGCCAGTTAGGGCTGTTGCATTTCCAGTGGGTAGATGAAAAGTTGGGAATTTGGAGTTTGAAAGATAGTTCTGATATTGCTTTTTAAAATTATTCTGAGATACTCACTTAAGTACTGTGACGTTATTTTATTTTATTTTTAAACCCAGCCTGTTGTAAAATATAAGACAAGGGATTTCTGATTGAAGAAACACTGTAAAAATATCAGTTGCAATGACTGATCATCCAAGATTTTTTCCTCATTAGGCAAGTGGTACTCCTGATATTTTCACTTTTTCGTGTGCAGATGCCGTAGGAATTCAGTGAGCCATTATTGATCAGGATTAGATCAGGAACAAAGAAATCATCCAAATTTGCATCTGGCTGACAAGGCTGGCACTCTTTTTGTCTTGAGTAGTTCAACACATTCTGCAGAAAAAATGTGATCATTAGCTACTACTGCCTTATAAATAATACTTCAATTAAAAGTCATAAACAGATTAATATAACTGCAAATCACTCTTAATGTCTTTTTCCTCTAATGCTGGTAGAGTTTTCCTTTTTCTTTCAGCCTGGATTTATCATTCTGTACTCAGTTTATAAAGATTAATTCAAAATACCGTATATAGGTTGATTTAAATATTATTCAAGCCCTACTACCCCTTTGACTAGTGCTACCTTATTCTCCTAATCTTTACATTAGCTGCTGAGTTGCAATCTTGAGTGTGATCAGAGGCACTGTGCCCACACCAGCATCAGCTGGCTTTCTCATAGGGTCCTTGGTGGGTTACCTTTCTCTCTTATATCTGAAAATATGTAAGATAAAACCTGTGAAGAGAAGAAAGAAAAAACCCCAAACCAGCATACTCCTCCCTAACAAAACTCCCCAGGATTTCATCATGCAGAGCAGCCCGTATTGCATTTCAATATACTGTTTTGATATAAATGTTGCTTGCCAGATATCTAAATAATAGTAGTCTAGCTCTGACTTAGCTTGTTTGCTACATTATCATTTGTTCACTCTCTGATCACACTCCAGTCACAATTTCCAGCTCAATTTTCTTTTCTTTTACTTCTTATTTGGAAAAGTATTGGACAATGACCTTTGGGGGGAAAAAAAAAAAAAAAAAAAAAAAAAAAGCAAGCATATTTGTCCTTTGCAAACAGAAGCCTTGGGGGGGGGGGGGGGGGGGGGAGAAAAAAAAAAGAAAAAAAAAAAACAACAAAAAAAATACCCCACCCTCAAAACTGAGTACAATTCTAGCTCATCTTGTACATAGTAGATTTTTAATCTTAGCTGTTTTCCAACTCCTTGGCTTTCTCCTCTTTTGAGTGAAGTTTCATTAACTCTCTCTTGCTCTTTCCCTCCATATTAGCAAAGTTCTCTTTCTCTGTTTCCATCCTATCAACTTTCTTTTGTTATCAAGCCCTGGTGTCTTGCTCTTTTTATGCTAAATAGGAAAATTCACCCAAGACAAAAATGGAATGTGACATGTGTGGGGCTGAATTACCAAAGAGAGGGAGAGAAAAAATATCACCAAATGTTCCTCTAATGAAACATGTCATTTCTTAATGAAAAACGTAAAAGGAATTTCTCATTAAAAACTGTTTCTTCTATGAATGCACATACGAACTATCATTTACGGGCAAACGTTTCTCCTCTGAATACCACTTTTTGTACTCAATGTTTAACTGCAATGTGTTCAGCTTCCTTACTATGATCCACCACCACTTACTTGTTTCTTCTCTTTCTTTTAATACTCAGCTTTCATTCCCCCCCTCACTGAAGAACTCATTTACTTAATTGGTCTTTAGCTAACTTTTTCACCACATTGCTGAGCTCTTTCTTTTTGCTTCCCACCTTTTTCTTTTTCTTTTTTTTTTTTTCCTTCTATTGATCTGCAAGGCTCTATTTTTCATGTCTTCTTTTCTTCTACGTTTTCTTCTGAGAAATGCCATTGAATATAAATTTGCTTCCTACTTTGCTGAGAAATGTCAGACTCAGACTTTTGCCTGTTTGTCCACATATAATCCCACCCTGTCTCTCCAGCTTGTCCTGTGGTTGTGTCTGTAATGGCCACTTCAAGATCAACATAACTAGAGCAAGGTTCTCCATAATTTCCTTGAAAACTGTTTTGATATCTCTGTTCTTGACTGGTGGAGATTATTTAGAGAAAATTTGTATACTTCTCATCACCAACTGTACGACATATGATCATTAACAGCACACTAGTCAAAGGGACTAAACTTCTCAAAATATGACAACTCGATAATTTAACACACCAGGATATTCACAGTAGAAATCTGAAACAAATAAAGCTATTGGTCTGGTCTAGCTAACCACAGCTTGATCCAAATGATATAATAACATTACAAAAAAGAAGAGGTGGGAGGGTAAAGGACAGCTTTATTTTTTTGTAGCTTTATTGTTTTTAGTTTATGTGAGTTTCAATGAAACAAAGATATATTTTCTTCCCTAAATAACTTCAGGTGCATTTATGCTGAAATACTGTGTGCTGATTTATTCCTGTGTGGACACAATCACCTAATTATAAAGGCAAATGGAAGTTTACAACTTGGGAATGAAGTTTTCCTTAGATAGTTCTCAATGAATAGAAATGCTACATACATATTTATGGTAATTTTTTGCACTGAGTGCTTAATTCCCTTTCCTTTTATGAGAGCCTGGGCATAAAACCAACAGTGATGTTAAGTTACAGTTAAGTTGGCATTTTCCAGGAAAAGTAATGTAAAGTTTGAGTTGACCTTACTTTAATACAACACAAGTGTGTACTTGTCAAAGAAATATGACATCGTACTAATAGTCTCTTTCTGTTAAATTACAGTCTATGTAATATTGTGCCCTCATGCAAAACAATTGTGTACTGCATTGTGTAATCTATAGAAAAAATGAATGTAAGACACATAAATTAATATTTTACATATGTACATATATATGTAAATGAACAAAATTTGCAGTAACATCCTCCCATATGCCTTCAAAAAAGATCTGCTGAACAATGTCAGCCTTTTTTTTCTAACCCATGAGCAGTTTCAGAGGGAAGCAAGTTAACAGGGCTACATGCCTTCTGTTCTCAATGGATTTTTTTTTCTTTTCTCCGATATAGCATTGGGCTAAATATGGTAATTGCACTTTCAAAACTCAGGCTAGACCCTCTTCATATTGCATCATGCCCCATGGGCACAGTCACTCAGGTGGCCCTAGTTTCTGTATACCTGCATTGCATTCTTTAGTTTGGTGAGCCTCACATGTTCTGGAGATCACAGAGGTGGTCCAACAGGCATACTGGACCTCTGGGTATTAACGCAGCAAAGGTAGTTGTAATTACTAAACCCTTGGTCAAGAAAATGCAATTATTTAACTTGACAGTCTCCCAAACCCTCTTTCATACAGATCTATGAACTGCAGAACTCAAACCGTTAAGAAAAATGTGACTTGATTCAACTGGTAGAGTTGTTGGGGTGTCAAAGTCTGTGCAACATGGGCCACATAACAATCCCATTCTACCTGGAGGTGTGACCAACCTTAAGGAGCTCACAAAAAGTAAATGTACCTTAGCTGTGTCGATCAGGACTCAAATTCTCTTGGAAATCCAGACTAGTACATAAGATATTAAGAATTACACTCTGTCCTTTCTCCATGAAATGGATTACTAATAGAATTAATAGAAAGATAAGGCTTATAGTCTGGGAGAAATTTACATACTGGAGACAAGAACAGAAGAGCCACAGAATAACACTTCCCATCTAGCAGGGAAACAAGACCACCACTAAAGCCCAAGAAGTCCAAGTCAGATTTATATTCATACATCTTCATATGAAGCAGAATGAATCCTCAGTTAGCAGAGACTATGCTGTGGTTTTGCATGCTGTTTCTCAGCCAGGAATTATTTCCACAAGGAAAGTGATGTTATTTTTCCTGTAGGTAACAGATGGACCTTGCAATTGAGATATTTTTTTTCCTGCTTATTGCCTGTTTTCCCTAATGAAAGTCTCTACTCTTAGAAATACAGCCTTAAATACATAGCTTTATGTACAGTGTATTTACACATAACACCTTTTGCTTAAAGTGCGGCTGTTGTTAGAAAGTAAAATATTTTTTTAATAAATAAGGAAAGGACAACAGCATGACATAGATTGTGCTATTCTTCTTACCAGTGTTGTCTCATCTTAAATGTAGTGTAGACCACTAGTTTCACACTGAATATTTCAGAAGCAGATTTAGAAGAGATAAGCAACATAGAAAAACTCAAACAAAACCTGTAGAATTTCTGCCATAAAAAGAAATACCCCTTGGGCAGTAAAATCAAACAAAGAAAATAGCCTTTTGAATGTTTAATGAGATATCAGTTTAACCAGGTTAAACATCCAAGTGAAAACTTGTTCTTCTCATAGGTAGAATTCTGTTGTCAAGTGATTGGAGACAAGAACTGAGCTGCATTTACTGCCAGCAAGAACATCCAGAAATTATATCTAAAGCAGAAGAAGAATTTACAAAAAAAAAAACAAATGATAGCATTAGTTTAGGCTTTACACCATAAAGACATGATATCACAGAGTAATTTAAGCTGAAAGGGACCTCTGGAGACCATTTTGTCCAGTCTGCAACTCAAAGCAGGACCAATTTAAATCAGATTTTTTGGAATCTTTTCCAGTGGGATTTTTGATGTATCAAGGGTAAAGGTATTGCAACCTCTTCAAACCACCTTCTCTAATGTTTTATTACCTTTCTTATGAATGTTTCTCCTAATATATAACCAGAATTCCCCATGCTGCAGCTCAACCTTTGACATTTGTTGTTCTGCTCTGTATTTCTAAGAAGTGTCAGGTTTCATCCACTTTATACTCTCTGGTTAGACATAAACAACAGTAAGGTCTCCCTTTATCTTTCTTTTCACCAAATTGAGGAACTCTAGTTCTCTCAGCCCCTCTTCATATACCATGTGGACCAGCGCTCTCGCCATCTTGATTGCCCTCCGTTGTTCTAGATACTGTAAATGTCTTTCTTGAATGGGAGGGCCCCAAAGTGGACAAGGTTCTCCAGACCTGTTCCCACATGTGCTGAACAGAGAAGAAGATTCACTTCCTTGTGCCTTCTGTCTGCACTCTTGTTAATACAGTCTGGTATTCTTCAACACAAGGGCACGCTGCTGACTCACATTCAACTTGCTGTCCACCAGGATTCCCAGGTCCTTTTCCAAAAAGTTGTTCTCTGCTCAACCAGATCCCAGCCTGTGTTATTGCATGGGATTATTCCATCTCAGTTCCAGGACTGTTCATTTACATTTTGGTGAATGTCATGAAGTTCCTTCAAATATATGTCTCCAGCCCGAGTTCCCTCTGAATGGTAGCCCTCACCTGCAGCTTATTGCATGCTCCCCCCATCAATATGGTTTCATCCAAAACCTTGCTGAGGCGCACTCTGTCCCACTGCCTGGATCTGACTTTAAGCAGAATTGGCTTCAGGACTGATCCCTGAGGAACACCACTAGCAATCAGCAGTTTGTTGGACTTCACATTGTTGAACACAACTCTTTGACCCTGCAATACCCATTGCTATGAGTTTTACACAGTGTTCTGTTGCACCTGGTGCTGACCAGTTCTACAGAAGGCTCTGAACACAAGAACATTGACCAGCGATCCAATATGATCTTCTAAGAAATTCTTATCTGTATGTCATATGATTTAGTGGACTATTTGATAGACTTTGATCTCTGGAACTATATATTTTCTAATCAATAGAGCATGCAGAAATATTGAAAAAACTAGAGTAAAAGCATTCAGGCTTTCTCAAGCTAAAGTTAGTATTTAGGTTTGGTTTCTTCTTGGAGAATTCTGCAAAACTTATTTTCACCGTGAAGTTTCAATTTGTGACAGTGTTATTTTTTTCAAAACAACACAACCAGTCTCCATCACAATTGAATTAGTGTGATGTGCTGCTCTGCCCCTGCTTGCTATTGTACTGCTGTGCAGTTAGCTCTTGACAAATCAAAAATCAGGGTATAAGTATTGCAAATGCGATTTGGGAAGTCTTTACTGCAGGGAAATGCGTACAATTAGTGTAGTGTATTACATTCTAAGTAATGATTCATTCACTGTTCTTAAAATAATGATTAAAAATGAAGCTTAGGGTCATATTTTGATATACTACAATAAAGATACAAACATTGCAAAGAAAAACCCATGAGCTTTATTGTTTCACATAAGAAATGTAGTTTAGCAGCAGGAAGTAGGATGTCAGCTCAAGAATTCTTGTATCATGATGGAGTGGGTATGTCTTTCCATAGTATCTGCTGCAGAATCACGTGAAATGAGATTTTTGGCATTTGGGGTTTGGTTCTGTTATTGTTGTTGGTTTGGGAGTTTTTATTCCAAGTAAGCAGAATGTTAGTATTTGAGGTGAATTCAAATTTGTTCAGCATCACTGACATGAATTATTTTCCTGCCATAAAAGTTTCGCTTCAGTTTCATTTATTAATATTTGTTGCTGTTTTTTATTAGCATGCCTAGGATAGTAGGGGTAGAGTATAAGAAGTCTTAACTGGAGTGTCAAATAAGGGAGATTCTACATTAGGAACAGCTTTTCCAAGATACAGGCCAGATGGTGGTTTTGGGACTTAAAAGCTGAGAGAAGTAGCTGGAGTTGTGTCAAGAGAGATAGGTTGTTGGTTTTTTTTTAAAAAAAAAAGAAAGTACTAGAAAAAAGAAAACAACAGAGATTGTCAAGTCAAATCAGCACATGTAACTATTTGTGCTACCATTCTCATGTCTGCATGAATAGATGTATTACATCATAACCTAGCAAACAAATATAAAGCAAGGATGAGGAACAAGGTGAACATACTAAATATTTGGATACCCCTATACAAATACAATTCAGTCCATTTTCAGCCCATGGCATCATAACACAACTTTTGAGATTTCTATCAAATTTGAAGAAGGAATTGAAAGGTTATTGGGAAGAAAGGAATTGGGAAGGTTACCTACCCAAGCCTATGGGATAGGAACTATGTGTATATCAGAATGCCCAGAAAGCACAATGCATTTAAGGGCAAGTTGTTTTCTACCTTTGGACCTAGAAACCTCAAACCCTGATATGACTGCACCAGTCTGAAACCTGCATTGTGCCACCTCCACTCTGGACCTAAGGCAGGGAGGGGCTGGTGCAATTCCAGCTTCATATTTCAGAGTCATCTTAAAACATATTAAGGATAATAAAGTGCTTAAAACCTTCCAGATTATGGAACTGTTCCCTTTTGTCAGGCCTGACATTCTTAACCCCACCCATAGAAGTTAGCCAGGATGGCTCAGAATTAAATTTCTTGCCCAGACGTACAACATTAAGCACAGAGTTACAGGTTTATAATCTGTGGTAACAGCTAAGAGCAGTCAAACCATGCCTGTTGTAAGTTAGCTGTCATGGTGCTATACTATCACAAAGGAGATAGATATATTGATCCACTCATTTCTTACAGAAAGTGGCACAAAATACGGCTATAGATATATAAAAGAATTTTACAGTCCAAGTCAGATCGATCCAAAGCAGGTGTATGGCAAACACTTTTTGTAGCTGGCATTAGAAGCAAATGGGTAGCCTTAGCTGAACACCATTCAAAACTGGAACACGTTGCTGCTGCCATGAATTGATCTCAAAACTAGTGACAACTATTTTTCATTCTTAAAGCACGTTCTTGCTGAAGGAGACATTCCAGAATAACAAGTTTTACAACAATTTATGGATTGAGAGAGAACTGAAGGAGTCCATAGGGCTTATTGAAGCTAACTGTAGCTCTTAATTGTTTAACAGTGAGATTCTGCCTAAGTTCATAAGAGAAAAGAACAGCAAGAGTTTATATATCTGACTTGTTTTGGATAACAAGTGAGGATAACAATGTACAGAGTGAGGGAGTTGGATTCTTTTCATATGTAGGTGTATCAAAACTTTATTATTTAGATTGTATGTTTCTTTTCTATAAAACTAGAAAGGGAAATTCCCTTATTAACAGGAGATTGAAAAGGAAGCCATAGAATGGATTTTTCTGAGCAGGATTTTCAAAACTCTTTGAGAGAGCCTAACTGCTTCTGTTCTCAAAAGACAAGAACTGGTGCACTCGAGAACTTTTGGAAAACAACCCATTAGGCTTGAGAGGCAGAAAGAGAGGAAGAATTTTACACCTAAGGAATGTAAAACCTTGCCTGACAGGAGGTCGTAGGCAGGAGGGGGTAGGTCTCTTCTCCCAGATAACTAACAACAGAACAAGAGGAAACAGCCTAAAGTTACACAAGGAGAGGTTTAGATTGTTTATTAGGAAAAAAAAGTTTATTGAAAGGATGGTCAAGCATTGAAACTGGCTTCCCAGGGAGGTCATGGAATCACCATCCCTGGAGGTGTTTAAAAAACACATAGGTACAGTGCTTAAGGACACAGCTTAGTGATAGACTTGGCAGTGTTGGGCTGTCAGACCCGATGATCTCAAAGGTCTTTCCCACCTAAATGATCCTATGTTTCTATGATTCTCTTTTCTGAAATACGCTGCAGGCTGAGAAAGCCCCTGTATACACTGACAAGGTGTAGGAGATTTTCAGTGTGCATTGCTGTTTTCACTCTGTGTTATCCTGCGTTTCAAGAAATAGCTACCATTTCTGACTATTGGGTTTATGATGCACTAGAGAGGTTATGAAAGTCTTTAGAGAACATACCGGTATATTTGCTACCTAATAACTTCAACAAGCAGTTAATGTATTTTAAGTAGATATAGTAAAAATTCTCAATCAATTTATTTTATAATGGAGTTTAAGAGCTGATTTCATCATGGTCTACAAGCACTTAAGTGAGGAAAGACATCTGATGGTAATGGCTTTTTAATTTACTGGAAAGTCATAATGAGTTTCAGTGGGTAGAAGCTGATGTTAGATAAACCCAGACTAGAAACAAGGTACATATACTAAGTAAAGCTAATTATGCATTGGAAAAGCTTTCCTAGGTGTATGATGGATTCCTCACCACCTGAAGTCTAAAAGTTGAGACTGGATATCCTTACATTAGTTTGTCAAAGTTCAAACAGAAGCCATAAATTTGATACAGGAATTAGTGAGTGAAGTTCTTTGTCGTGTGCTTGCCCAAAGATCACACAGGTATTTTAACGGTCTGTTCTGACTTTAAAGCTATAAAGACTAGGCAAATGTTGAATACATTTCTTTCAATTATTCAGAAACTGCCCAGATTTTTGCACATAATGAGACTGCAACAGCAGTTGTGGGTAGGATCATCAGAGTAAGACAAAGTATAACAGACAAAAGAGGTGACACATTTCTACCCTCCCGAGCTTGCTTTCCAGCACAGGTTTTAAGACGGTTATCTGGAACAGTAGAATTAAGTCTGTTCTTGTAATAACTCTCCAGAGTGTAAGAGAGATATACGAGTCTTCACAATGCAGAGGATGAATGGAGGAAAGCATCAGCATTTCCCACTGCCACTTGATTCATTGCTGAATTTAGCTCTGGACAGTGTTGCTATATCTTAGACTGTAATTCCTGCCATGTTTTCCTTTTTTCCAACTGAAGAAAAAAAATGTGAAACTGTGGATTTGACTCAGAAAGTAATGATTGAGGTTTTTATTACAAAGCCAGGATCAGTAAATGTGTATTTTTTCTCATTCATTTTTTTCCTAATCTATATAATCATAAAAAAAAAAAAAAAGAAAGAAAAAAAACCCACAAAAAAACCCCACCACAAACTAAAAGACTCATGAGGTTAGAGTTAGAAATGCAGGATGAATACAGAGTCTCAGGCTGAAGAGTGAATCCATAGAATTAGAAATCAGAAGCTTTCCTTGCTTTTTATTTACAGTGTTGGGTGCAAGAGTAAGAGTTCATAGGTCTTTTCTTCCTACAAGGCTATCCATCAGAATCCATCCTAACCTTTCTGTTCAAGAATACAGTACAACATGTTTTTGGTTTAGCTTAGTTAGTACACAAACATTCTGTCCACTTAATTAACTCACTCCTGATTTCTCTCAGAAAGGATAGAGAGTTTAGATACCTACAGGTAGGAACAAGTAATCTCCTTTAGGTCCATTTTGTAGATACAGGAACTGATGCATGTAACTCATTTGTTAGAGTTGCTGTCTATATAAGATATTCAAGGACTTAGCCTTTCTTAACAATTGAATTACAGTTAAGGTTATTGATTCCACTTACATTTTTAAAAAAGGTCAGACCTGAACTGGGCTACATAGGTACGTATGGAACTTCCAATATTTTTATTTCATTGTGTTTAATTATGCAGCTGAAGAATATCTGATGCAATATTAGAGAGCAATGAATAACACTAATGTCTTCAGCTACAGAAGTGAGCTGGATTAAAGCTGACAAGACTGCCCTGTGTTATTTGGTCACCATTTCATCTAATACATCCTCAGCTTTTCAATTTATGTTAAGAAGGGCTGAGCTGGATAACCTGAGCCCACCTAGCACGGTGCCTTTTCTCCAGCAGTGGCTGCAAGCAGGCTGCAGGAGAAAAGGATGAACTGAACATGCATATTTGGTGCTTCCACCTAATACTTGTCCATCTTCTAACCATCTCAACTGAAGGGATTTCCTGAATCTATTTAGTTTAGTTACTATCCAGTAAATCCCAAAGGATTCTTTTCCCAAACGTTTCTTCAAGGAGCATTTTTCTTATTTCCTGTATGTACAGAAGACACAATCTTTTTTGTTTTATGTAGGCTTGGATGTAAAGAAACATTTCTTAAAAATAAATATAATTGTGAGCAGTCTTAATGGAGAATAAAAGTATGCATTAGGGGTAATAAGACATATTTTAAGAACTCACATGTGTTCAAAAGGTTTGAACCACCAAGGACATGCAAAATAGGCAGAGGGAATATCTCCCCACTGTGAGTTACAGATGTGAAGGTAGTAATAGGAATAAATATTAGGAGTCTTGATATGTATCTCCTACTTAGCAGTAAATATTTTTCTGGTCCATTACATGAGCTCTCCAAAAAACTGTAAAAGATCAAATCCCCTAAGTGTCTGTGCATCAGTACCATTATGACAAAAGAAATAAATTCCATTTATTTAGCTAAATATTATTATTAAGCACTCACTTGCATTAAACTCAACCTCCTTGCTTTTCCTAAATGTGAGAAAGTTCAGCTTCAGCGATACATTACTATATTAGCATGGCAGCTGATACTGAGTAATGTAGCCCATGTACACAGATACACCATGCCCACCCAGGAAGCGTTTGGACATAGCAGAGGTAGAATTTCCGTAACCAATTTTAAACATCTACTATCCGAGCTAGTTAACCAGACTCCAGTTATAATCAGAGAAACAGTGGATTTTAGGGTGAAAAACATGTCATCTTAAAGAAGAGGTATAAAAGAGACAGATGTCTTGTACTGTAACAGTGCTATTCACTCTTGTTGACTGGAAAGGGAGCCTAGGGTGACTAGCTCAGATGCAGATGTCTAACTTAGGTGTGATGAATCTCTCTCTAGGGTCTCTGCTGTCCCTCCTTGTTAACTGTAGAAAAAAGCTTTCTTCAGATTGAAAACTTTTGGAAATAAGCCTTATAGGAAGCCTGATATCTTTATGGCTTTAAACTGTTATAAAAATTCTGCCATTTTTAGCATTTGTGAGTAGTGATTAAAGAACTTTTGAAATGGAAACCACACTGCTGTAGACTTTTGCACTGTTTCCCTACTCAGGAATCCCAAGAGCTTTTTCATTACTTGGGTATAATCTCATTTTGTAATAACATGCTTTTATTCTTTTCCCACTTTCAATGCTTCATCCAAAACTAAAAAATACAAATATGCCCAGAGACAGATGTAAAATTGCCAAGATTTTTCTCAAATCACAAAAAGCTTCAGTTCAGTTTCTACAGTGTTCATAGACATCCTTCTCCTAGCGTTAATGTTTGCAAATACTTAAAATTTAAATCTACATGTTGACATTTCTTCCAATTTAAGACTGGGTCTCTTGGACTAATTTTGATAGAAACATAAATCACAGAGCCTTAGTCTCTTACAGAAAACAACAACAGAAAATTGTTATGAACTTAAGAAATGTAGGACCTGGGATTTTATTTTGTAAATATGTAGCAGATAAGAAGCTTGCTTCCCTTCTCTTGCTTTCTTCCACTCCTTGCAGCATGAGTGAAAGGTTTCTAATAATTGGAAACCAGAAACTACCTGCAAGACGTTCATTTTATCAATAGATTGGTGTTAACTGACACAAGCAGTGCCCATCAGTAGTACATAACTGAACCATTGCAGTGACCAGATACATCACCACACACAGTTAGTCAGTCCTTCTCTTCCCCTAAAATCTATACAGTATTCATGAGAAGATCTGAGCTGCTGACCAGGAGCTCAAGGCTTTCTGTTTACAACACAGATTAATCCTGGAAACGAATACATAATTCTTCACATTACTAGACAACAGGTTTTGAGCTGTCTTAGAGGAGGTGCCTTCATGAGTATTTTTCCATTCTGTAGGAAACTCCAAGGAGAAAAATCATTTTTCACATAAAGAAACAGCCACAGCACAGTGAAGGGGTTTCATGGAGTACAGGTGCATTGTTCTTCACCTTCCCAAGGTTCACACTTCTTCGGATCTCTACGTGGTTGTGCAAATGCAAGCAAGTACTTGCTTTTTAGAGTTGTCCAGTCCCCCTTTTTCTACAGCTTTTTAAAGATTTTTTTTCTTCCATCTAGTGTTAGCTTAAGAAGCCTCATCCTTAACCTGGCCTTTGGTCAGACATAGAGATCTCTAAATGTGGGCCACCTAGACAAGTGGGTGGAGCATGGTTTGATGTTTCAACGTAGTGATGCTGAAAAAAGTGACGCAGTGATGATTCAAGTGCTGCTTAATACAGGAACCCTGCTGTTAAAGTGGTATTTTGCGATATAATTTTAATAACTTGAAAGGAATGATGCTACTGTGAAAGAGCACTGGGAATGCCAGCAAGAGACCAATATTATGCAGTCTGTATGTTTGAGGTAGGTGTTTGTTTGCAAGAGAATTGACTGAGGATGTCAATTAGTCATAAAATGATACTCTTTGGGGGACAGTCAGAAAAGCTAACGAAAGTTAGTCTCCTAATCTGAATCACTCTCTGGAGAATCCCTTCACTGAACTGACTGTAATGGAAGCCTGGGGAAATTAGTTGTCCAAGTCTTAAATTAACCTTTGTGAATATCCCTCTGTGAAATATATCAAAGTAGTATGTGTAAATACCTATTGTTAGGGTCTTTAAACAGTGGCTGCTCCTTCTCTATCACAGTTAATGTAATACACAGGCAAAATTGATGTAAATATAAACTTGTTTTGAAGTAGGTCAAGTTCTAATATTTCCTTTGTCATCCAAAAAAATCTGAAGAGCAATCAAAGTGCGGGTAAACTGGGTCCCTAAAGAAACTTGAATGACAATGGATAGTTGTGTGGAAGAAAGGAATTCAAGGCTAGATTTTCATTTCATTACATCTACTTTAAAGCACTAACATCTTTCATGCTGTGCTCCTAGTCTATCTTCCTTTTTTTCCCTCTTCTGTGTGTGTGATTTAACAGCAAAATGGATAGAAGTTAGGTGCCTATGTGAGAAGGTGCAGGAGAACGTTCCATATATATATCTACATATGTTGATTTGCCAGGTAATTATTTCAACAGGCTTTCAGTTTCATTAGTGATTCTGGTACAAGCCAGAATGTCACTTATTTTTATGTAAAGGTTATAGGAAGGAAAATGAGAACTGACATCTTCTGCAAGAAGGCCTGATACATCAGGTATCAGCTGTATTTCCAGTGTTGCTCAAAGCTACACTAGCTCAGCTTTTGTCATAGAAGAGATCTTGCCAGTTTACTGAGGGGCCATGACCACACACTTTGCTTTGCTTTGTTCTGCTTGAAGTATTTTTCTGGTTTTCAAGTTGTATGTCTTTAATTAGTCACTCTCAATATTTAAAAGGGTTATATATTGCAACAGGACCCATAAATCCTGGGTCACCTTGATGCATGAGATTGTTGATCACATCCTAGATAAAAATTACAAAGGTTTGATATGTCTGTAAAACTGATAATAAATTACAGTGCAGGTGTCAAAGACAGGACAGACAGCAAATCCAGCATGTCCTCCAAATTAGGGCTCTCTGGTAAAGGCTTTGTTGTGGTTTAATCCCAGCTGGCAACTAAGCCCCACACAGCCACTCACTCACTTCCCCCCAGAGTGGGATGGGGGAGAGAATGAGATGGCTAAAAGTGAGAAAACTCGTGGGCTGAGATAAGGACAGGTAATGGGTAAAGCAAAAGCCGCGCACACAAGCAAAGCAACCCAAGGGATTCACCCACCGCTTCCCACGGGCAGGCAGGGGCTCAGCCATCCCCAGGGCAGCCGGGCTCCGTCACGCGCAGCGGGGACTTGGGAAGACAAACGCTGTCACTCCCCGCGTCCCCCCCTTCCTCCTCTTTCCCCCAGCTCTATACGCTGAGCATGACGCCATATGGTATGGAACATCCCTTGGGTCAGGGGGGTCAGCTGTGCTGGCCGTGTCCCCTCCTCGCTCCTTGTGCCCCCCAGCCCCCTCGCTGGTGGGGTGGGGTGAGGGGCAGCAAAGCCCTTGGCTCGGTGTGAGCTGCTCGGCCACAGCTACAACAGCCCTGCGTTATCAACACTGTTTCCAGCACAAATCCAAAACAGAGCCTCATAGCAGCTACTAAGAAGAAAATTAATACTACCCCAGACAAAACCAGCACAATCACCTAATGCTAAACTGAGTTCCAGTCAAAATCACATTTCCAAGCAGCCACTTATCATGGAAAACATTTATTTTAGCAATGATACCACAATGCAGTGTTACCTATCCGTATTCCAAATCCTTCTCTATCTTCTATTCTTATCCATATGTCAAAAGAAGAGATCTTCACTACAACACTGCCTGTGAGTCCTGAGAATTCAGTGCAAAATATTCAGTAAATATATTCCATACAACAAATCTTAAGGTTTCTTGTAGTTATGTTGCTGTAACTATTAAAATTCATGGCAAAAGTTATGATTTAATTACTCAGTTACAACTCAAAAGTCACTTTCACCTTGTCTTGGACTCTGGTTGGATACATTAGTTTTTACTTTAAGTTGCTGGTGAAAATGTCCACTTTCTCTGAAGGTCATAAGTACTATTTTAGGATGGTGGGTTTGTATTCTTTCATGAATGATTGTCATAGATAATGGAAAATGGCAGCTGGTTATATTCTCAGTGGGATGTATCTGTAAGTAATTATTAAGGAAGACTAGAACTTGCTATGGCTGATTGTCTCTTCTTTTAAACCTATAAATAAAAACTGAGAGCAATTAGGGCTAAAGGGCAATCTGGATGTAATTTGTGTGCAATGCCTAACACAGCAGGACTCTAATTCAAATGGTGTTATATGCAATGATATGATATTTCCACAGTTCCGTAATTCCCAGATTTGAACAAGCCTGAAAAAGCCCAAATGCTATAAAAAGTTATTTCTATCCAAAGTGGATAGCTGGGAATGCTTGAATTGCACAAATCTATTCCTTTGCAATTTATAGCAAAGGTTCCCACATAGAAGGCTTTCCCAAACATGTCAACCTGACCTCTGTGCCGGGGAAGGCTGTGGAGCAGATCATCCTGAGTGCCATCACAGGGCACGTGCAGGACAACCAGGGGATCAGGCCCAGCCAGCATGGGGAAAGGCAGGTCCTGCTTGACTAACCTTCTATGACAAGGTGACTTGCCTCATGCATGAAGGAAAGGCTGTGGATGGTGTCTGCCCGGACTCCAGCAAAGCTTTTGACACTGTTTCCCAGAGCATCTCCTGGAGAAACTGGCTGCTCATGTCCTGGACAGATGCACTCTTTGCTACATAAAAAACTGGCAGGATGGCTGAGCTGAAAGAGTGGTGGGGAATGGAGTTAAATCCACTTGGTGGACAGTGACATGTGGTGTTCTCCAGGGATCAGCATTGCATCCAGCCCTGTTTAACATCTTTATCGATGATCTGGATGAAGGAATTGAGTACATTACCAGTACATTTGCAGATGACACGAGCTGGGGGCAGTGTGACCTGCTGGGGGGCAGGGGGCTCTGCAGGGGGTCTGGGCAGGCCGGGCCGAGGGGCCGAGGCCAGTTGTATGAGGCCCAAGAGGGCTGAGTGCCGGGCCCTGCCCGTGGGTCACACCAGCCCCCCACAGCGCTGCGGGCTGGGGGCAGGGGGCTGGGAACTGCCCGGCGGGGAAGGGCCTGGGGGGGCTGGTCGGCAGCCGGCTGGGCATGAGCCCCCCGTGTGCCCAGGTGGCCACGGCGGCCAGCAGCGCCCTGGCCGGTGTCAGCAGCAGCGTGGCCAGCAGGGCCAGGCAGTGCCCGTCCCCCTGTGCTGGGCCCTGGTGCGGCCGCCCCTCGAGCCCTGGGCTCAGCGTTGGGCCCCTCACCCCCAGACAGACCCGGAGGGGCTGGAGCGTGTCCAGAGCCGGGCAGGGGCTGGGGAAGGGGCTGCGGCACAGCTCGGGGGGGGGGGGGGGTGGGAGGAGCTGGGGGGGCTCAGCCCAGAGAGGAGAAGACTCAAAGGGGACCTTCTTGCTCCCTACAACTGCCTGGCAGGAGGTTATAGGCAGGTGGGGGTCGGTCTCGTCTTCTAGGTAACAAGTGACAGAACAAGAGGAAATGGCCTAAAGTTACATGAGGCAAGGTTTAGATTGAGTATTAGGATTTTTTTTTTTTACTCAGAAAGTGTTGAAGCATTGGAACAGGCTTCCCAGGGCAGTGGTGGAACCACCACCCCTGGAGGTATTTAAAGAACATGTAGGTGCAATGTTTAGTGACATGGTTTATTGGTGGACTTGGCGATCCTGGATTGATGGTTGGACTTGACCATCTCAAAGGTCTTTTGCAACCTACATGATTCTGTGACTCTATGTTTTTGACACATCTTCATCCCAAGTAAAAATGTATCTACTTTAAAACTGGCCCAACCATAAAATGCAGTCACTAATGCAAGGTCTAAGGGACAAACGTAATGTATTCAGAAGTTAATTCTCTTGAATAAAGCTGTTAAACTCACAAGAAAAGTAGAATATAAAGAGGTAGGAAACCCTCTTGCAACAGTGAAAACACTAAGAAGGCTTATTTATCACAAATAAAAGACATTCAAGATGACATATCAAATTACAATAGCAACTAGTTGAGCAACTAGGGACTAGGTTACCCAATCATGCAGTTCAGGTTGAAAACAAATGGTATCTTATAATGCTCATGACGTGTTAGATACTTAATTTTGAACTGCATAATGTTTCAACTTTTCAAATTTGAAATGCAGCTGTGTCAATTAGATGCAGCACATAATATTTAGATTTTTTTAGTAGTAAAATGGGGAAAAAAGTCCAACTGCAAAAATAAAAGATTGTACGAAAATATAAACCAGTTGATAGAAAACTTGTGTACATTTGTGGCCTGTAATTTATCTTCTGTTGAAATGGTAGAATATAGAAAAGAAAAACCAAAAAACCCAAACCTTACAGGCATATTTGCACTTTTAACTGCTTTGCAATGGCAGAGATCACTTTCATGTTTCATTCAGCATTCAGATGACTTAGGCAGTTGTAGTGTAATGCAGCTGGATTAATTAGCATTGATAATATACAACTATGGGCCGGCTTCAGGGGCGGTGGACTGGCCGATGTAGATAAGGTGCAGGTGTGGCTGGTTAAGTTAAGTGGTTGACAGCCAATGAAGAGAGAGCAGTTGAGGAAAAGGTGGAGAGAGCAAGAGAGGAGAGAACATGTGCTCTGGATGAGGAGAGACTAGGAGAAGGCAGCAGAGGGACTGTATGAAGAGTATGCTGGTATGAGATGGTAAAAGACCTTGTTGCAGCTTGATAGTTTGGAGAGTGCTGCGACAGGCAGTCTTCATAGTTTGCCCAGGTCACTTTTAAACAAATAAAGCAAACCATAATATCTGGAGGTTGGTAGATGTGGATCTGTTATTTTGGTCCAGTAACTAAACTGTGCATTTAGATCTTTGTTCAAGCTCTCACTTTCTCAGCAGAAAGACAAGAGGCTTTCAACAAGTAATTTTGGGTTGCTGAAATGTGTGCTTGTTGTGATTAATATTTGGAAACACAGAGGCAGGTCAGTTAGCTCAGCTGCTTGCAAAAAGCTTCAGGTGTTCTAATGTACAGGATGAGGTGTATCCCTAATGTCCTATTCTATTCTGTAATGCCTGCCACAGACTACCTGATAAAAAGGGGAAAAAAGTCCTAAAAAGGCCTTGGTGTGTCTTATTCCTCTGGGTTTGAGCTTGATAAACACCTTACCTTACAGTCTCAGGAAGGAGAGAAGAATGATCTATCCTCATTCCTTTGAAATCTGTTTTATTTTATTTTATTTTTCTCTTCCTTTCGTCTTCTTCATCTAAAGCTGCCATTACTCCTTGCCTTATGAAGTTTTTTTTGGCTTGAGCATAGATGACAATTCAGCCTACACCCTTACACTCTTGCAGTAAGTCTGCTCTGCCACTCACAGTTGTAACTCTTTCCCCTCATTTCTTTTTCATTTTCCACATTCTCAACTGTGTGTATGTTTCATCAAACTCTTACAGCCGAAGCGAGACACACCTGCTTTACACAAGGATTGTGAGACTTTGCATTTTCCAGCCAGCATAGGAGGCAATTTCTTTTTTTCATCTGAAAGAAACTCCTCAAATTCTTTAGTAGTACAGTTTATTCTGTATAATAATTTATTCTATATAATCTCTAATTTGTTCTTAGGTAAGGGAATAAGGGTTATGTCTAAGGTGTAATTGAGGAAGTATCTCAGGGAAGGCAGAACTGAACTCTTTACTTAGTTCAGGAAACTGGATCAATATGTATTTTGAAAGATTACATTCATCTAGTCATTTATTTGAATTCAGCCATGGTCAAGGCCTGAGTACTACTTTACTCCTTAATTCAAAGGTCCTGAACTAGTTTTCTTGGATGTGACTTCAAATACTGGTTTGTCCTGCTTGTTCCAGTTCTTCCAAGCAGGTTCTTTCATTTTAGTGAGATAATCCTGTAGAAGACTGGTTGGGATTGGGTGTCATTTTAGTGCTTGAACCTTTTATTCCTGTTGTACAAGAAACTTTGTCCCTCTCCAGCTACCCACCCAGGTCCTGTGACCCAGTGTCACCAGGTGTGAAATCCATGATGTTGTGTTGCAGTCTGGGATTACTGTCCATTAATGAAAACACCATGGATGAACTTGTTCCAGCACCATAAACACCCCCCACCCCCCCCAAAAAAAAAACAAAAACCAAAAAACAAAACACAAGTGAACAGACAAACCTAAACCTTACTGTCATTGGTACTTATTTTGATGAGAAGCACAGATGTCATGTTAGACATCAATGCAAATGCTGAAAGCTAGGTTCCCAGTCTACCTGGTACAGGTGCTCAGAGATGGACAGCTAAAAGCTATTACTATCCTGATCCTGTTGTGGCCGTAAGGTGCTCTGTAGCAGATGCTCCTGCTGTACTGTTTTTTTTAATTTCCTGCAAGCCATTGTACCAATTTCTTCTTAGCAACTATACAAGTTGTTCTACTTACTTTTATCAGACCTAAGAAACCTGTCAGCTTTAGATCATCTAGTGCCTGCTGATGTCTGGATCTTTCAGCAATGTACATGGGGAAAACATATGTGTAAGGCCTCCACACCACGCAGTCATAATTAGTACAGGGAATGAAATCCCTTCCCTGGAAGCTTGAAGTGTTCATAGTGTCTGCAGTATCAAGGAAACAAAACACTATCTGTAAGTTTTTTGGACTTTATGTATCCCTGGACAGATTTCTGCTTCTTCAGCTCTGCAAACTGAGTACTCTGACAGCTGCAACGCCTCTCCAATTTCATTCCGGAAAGGGATGGGGGGGGAAAAATACATATACTTCTCTTCCTAACTACTGACTGGCTGGTGCTACTGCTTAGATCTGCCAATGGTGATGATCTGAGGCAGGGCTGGTATGCTGCCTCTAATTTATTTTGGCCATCTGCTTTTCCTCCTTCTAATTGGTGTGTGTTAAGAGGGAGAATATTCTTAAAAAGCATTTAGGATGAGGATGCTCCTGGACTCACTAAAAGCAGATTGAAATATAGTACTTGTTCTTCGTTGGGCAGATCGGGCCGTATCTCAGCAACCATCTCATATTTGGCAAGATTATCCCTTTCACATGAAGTGGTTACACTTGTTAAGGTTGTTATTGGTATAAGGGACGCATAGTAAAAGTGAGAGAAGATCTTTCTTAGCAGGTTCTTTCCACTCATAAAATATTTATGTTGTACCCTGTGTATACTGCAGCTTCTTTGTAAACATTGAGCTTTGTGTGTCCTGCTAATGCGTCAGCTATGAAAAGTCTATTTAAATAGGGGTCTTGAATAGGGGTTTGCTCTCTGAAACAGCAGCCTTAAGGCTGGTCTGTTTACTTCTCTTATCATCCCAGTGGAGACCTTGAGACAGGTGTCTGAAGCCTAATCTGCAGTACTTTTCTGATCCTAAAGCCATGTTTTTTTGTTCGGGGAGAGTTAATTGTATAAAAGCCTGAACTCTCACCTGAAAGCAGAACTTCACAACCATGCAGGCATCTACCTGCCACACCATAGATTGCAGAAATGAGAGACAGCTAAACTTTGTGGGGAAAAACATGGACAACTTCATTTGTATTTCTTTGTTCTTCTTGTTTCCCCTACACTTTCTGTGTGGGATTCACATTGTTGAGGTTGACTAGCTGTCAGTGCAGTCTGAACTGACCATCTAAACCACCTGTGTGAAGAGAGGCGTATCCCCACAGGTGACCTGATTTGCTCTCAGAGGTGCTTGTCTTTACCAGCTCCACATGAGAGCCTTAACCAGCTTAGATCGAGCTTTAAGGAGGTAAAGCAGAGCAACACAAATCTGTGGTCTTTTTTTCAAATACTCTGAGTTTTCTGGTGAGATTGCCATTGGATTTTCAGGCAGCACCAGAAAAATCTCTGCATTCAAGTAGGTGGACACAATACAGTTTTAATCCATTTCGTATAATGAATATGTTTTTACATATGATATAGATTAATCAACCTTTCTGATGAAGCAAAACCTACCCACCTGTCAGTAATTTGCTGTGTTATTTTTAAATGTCATTTCCCCCAGTAGTTATCTTAGTTAAATGCCTTGTAATAATAGCTACACTCTTCTTGTAGATGTGAAATTTTGGTAACGTACAGTATTTCTTACTAATACTGCACTTGTATTTCTTATTTACAATATTTCTGAAATAATTATGGTTTGTTTTGTCTTTATCATTTTATAGAACCCTTGTAATAGTGTATGGATTCTGTTGGAGATATTGTATCGTACAAGTATTGGATGAAATATCTACCCAGCAAACCACCCTGCTGGTAAGTGGTTTGTATATTCTTTCTTCTCTTTCAATAACACTTTATGTCAAGCTATGCAAAGGAAGGCTTGTATTATGTTCAATTAGATGTTTGCTGAAAAAAAAGGACATTTAAAATATTTACAGT
This sequence comes from Falco naumanni, assembly GCF_017639655.2. Classification (NCBI taxonomy): domain Eukaryota; kingdom Metazoa; phylum Chordata; class Aves; order Falconiformes; family Falconidae; genus Falco; species Falco naumanni. Next base: position 6,555,823 of record NC_054055.1, on the reverse strand, counting down.
TCCCTTTACTATATAACTTCAGTATTACTAGATTATGTTTCTACCCTCCCTTGAGAGAAATATTTTCAGTTTCCATTTTGTGCCATTGTGTATCATGAGGCTCTCTAAGCTGTTTTATCTACTGGTGCTCCCTCATAAGAAATGTGCAAAGTTCAGTTTCATAGGCGCCTGGAAGGGTCAGAAAGCTTCTTGTTATTTTTTTCACCCTTTTTTCTGTTTTTTATTTTTGGAGTATTCCTATTGTATTCACTGTAAGTGTTGTGGGTTTGGTTTGTTGTTGATGCTAAAGAGTGTTTGTGGGGCTATAAACAGTACAGTTTTTATTCATAGCTGATTAATGTATGACAGATATTAAAAGTTTTTAAATAGAGAGCATCAAGAAAATCACACAACATTTAAAGGGTTGGTTATAAGGTCACTGGCTGGGAGCACCTGAGCTCTAGTCCTATTACTGCATCTGGTTTATTGTATGACCTTGAGTGAGTCATTTCTGAAGAGGGGAACTGTGTTTCTGCAAGGGGATACGGTAATGTATGAATTGAGTTACTCTTCTTCACATAATTGGAGAGCTCATTAGGTAGTTGTTAAGAATGACTAAAACCCATTAAGCCTGATAAGACTTATTTCTTCCCAAAAACTTAACAAAAATGAAATAATGTAACTTTAGATTCTAACGGAGTTGCTTTAACTCTTGCATTTCCAATACTGCCCTCACTGCTGATTGCTCCTTCCATCAATGGGGTGTAAAATCTGCACTTGAAATGTTGTTAGGGATTTTGTGTCTGACAATAAGGCAAAGATTAACGGATGTAAAGAAGCCTAACTTGAAATCACCAGATTTGACTTGCTGGATTGCTGTATAAGGAGATATGTGTTCTAGAGACCGATGAAACACAAAGGACATCTTATTCTGATGTTAGCCACAGTGGCTGAAATACTTGCCACTTTGGAATGTTGCTAGCTAAAAACAAATGGGTCTTCTTTGTTAAGACTTTATGAGGAAGAGGGAAAACATTTGGGAAATGTATTTGCACTGTATTGTCACATATTACCTGGACAGGTGCCAGAAGGAAGGGATCAAAATCTTTACTTGGCAGAAGGGCTTTTTTTTCCACAGTGTTCAAAAGCCGACAGGACAAGTCCCACAGTACTCTCATCCAGTTAGACCTGCTTTTGAGCAAGGGTGGGACTGGACATCCGGAGGTCCTTTCCAACCTGACTTACTCTAGGGGTTTGTGGGTCTGTGGGTCTGTGCAGTTAGGTGATATGTATGATGATCAGAAAACTGTTAAATGATGTACACACCAAGGTACTTACTTAATCTTCAAGAGAAATTACATTATATAATTTCCAATGGATGAGACCAACTGAATTCTAAAGACACTGAGGGAAGATGGGGAGGCAGAAAAAAGGAAGAGGGATTTCTTAGTAAGGTTAGGATCCAACTGTGGGAGATAATTAGGTACCTAATGCTATAGGTGTGCATATGATTTCTCCTGTGGTTTTCAGATTTTCTTTTAAATGCTTTTGTTTTAGAGTATGACTTGGTTTTAGAAGTCTGTGTGATCACTGACTGCTTTGATCACTGGAGGGTGCAGATTTTTACATGCTGGGCAAAACCTAAACTCACTTGGGGAATCATGACTGATTTTACAGAGGGAACTCTGTGTCCAGTCTCCCAAGCAGGGGATTGTGAAACACCACAGGTGAATATGAGTGAAGAATAGTGGGTTTCTGTAAAAAGGATAAATGTCATTTTACAGTGTAGATAAAAGTACAGCCTGCAAAATATGGAATAATCCTTCTATTATGCTTAGTATTGGTACAACCTCAGGGAACGTCCACTCTGGGACATTTCAAGGAAGCTATGGACCAGGTGGACGCAGACCTCACAGGAGAAACAAGGATGAGCTACGAGAGGCTCATGAGTGAGATCTAAAAGAAAAGTAGATGTGCTTGAGATGGTTTATAGTGAAAGGGGCTTCAAATACATGACAAACTGTTAGAAAAAGAAATAGATACTTTCGTCTTTCCACTGTATTCATACTAGAGAGAGCCAAAGGCAGGGAATTTAAACAGAAGTTAATTCAAGGCAGGTTGCAGCAGAAAGCTTGAACAGATTGGGAAAACAAAGTGTTGGAAGAATCTGCTTGGATGTGTTTTGGTCACCGGAGGGCTTTCAGAGTAGGTTGGAGAAACTTCTGTCAGGTGTAACTCATCTTTGTTCGGATAAAGGTGTGGATCTCCCAGCCCTGCTTGCCTGCTTGTCTCTAATTGGCTGCCCCTGGATCTGGAGCAAAAATTATCAGATGCAAAATTGCTATTCTTAAAGGAAACAGTTGTGTTGGGAGGGCGGGCAGGTGGGGGCAGTGAGGCTGCAGATAAACCCACCTCTATAATATACATTATAGTGAGCAATCAATGCCATTTGCATCAGGTTAAATCTGTATTGTCTAAATTAGGAAGAAACAACATCAACTTATGGTTGGTGGAAGCTGAATCCCTGACAAGGGATGCTCATTTACAATCATAAAGATTTCTCATATTGCACTCTCAATGTATTGAAAGCATAAAGACAAGACCTGGTTACGCTGTTTACTTTAAAATGGTGTGGCTTAGATAACTTATGGAATACAGGGACTGTTGATTTCATATAGGGTATCTGACCTGACATATCTACTGATTTAGGTGGTAGATTGATGCTTTTAGCAGAAAACCACTGCTGTATTTGGGATCTGAAGGCTTCTGAACATACCCCAAAATAGTTGTGATGAACATACACAGCAACTGTACTACATGTGTGGGCATAATATTGTTTGAGATATATAATAAATTAGTACCATGGCTGAAAACAAAAGTATGATAAACTCAATAAATCAATTACAATAAGTAGCAGCTCTGTTTCCAAACACTAGGAATCATAATCTCTTTATCAAATAATCATGTTGTTTATATGCTTTACTGTTAGGTGTATGAATTGACAGATGACACACCTCTCTGTATATCTCAATCGTATAGAAATATAAGCAGTTATGATGGCCCTTTTCTCTGTAACTAGTAGAATCTGAAACCTCTTTGAAAAGGGCTCTTTAGAACTGAGCTCTAGCTTTTTGGTTTTGTGCTCTTTATCTGTACTTCAGCAGCTTGAATAATGCCAATTAGAGCTGCTGCTGTACAGTCACCTTTTAATTTTCTGTTTCTCATGCCTTAACATACTAAAAAATTTGGGTGTCGACTGTTCTGTTGGATTGTTTGAATTAAAAAAAAAAGTGTTCATTTTGTTTGCAAAATTTCTGGCCTTAATACCCTTGATGCTCATCCAGCGCAGGTGCTCTACTATGTAATTACTGGAAACAGCTTGAAATAAAACACCAAAATAAGACTGGTAACCTTGAAAATATTACCATTACATTAGGCAATGGCAGTTGCAAGATTGCATATGTATCATGTTCTGGTCTTTCACTGTCTGATGACTGAAACTGCAGCAATAGTACTGAAAAGAAAATAAAAATTCAAATATTCTTTCAGAAAACATTTTCTTGTGTTGCCAATGATTGGGGAGTAGAGTTAAAAGTAGAGATTCATTCTACAGAAACCAGTCAGCCACACCTGAAAGCCTTTCAGGACTGAATCCATTGATCAAAAATGCTTTTAGCATTCCCATTTCCTTATGGATTAAACAATAATAAATACTGAACAGAGAAACTCCAGCTGCAGCTGGAGTATTTTCAAATAAATAAAGAATTAAATACAACGCAGGGCAGAGGTTGGGAGCTCTCACCAATACTTGAATACTACAAGCTGGTTCCTATTTTATAGCAGACCCCAGGTCAAAAGGAAGTGATTAATCCTGCTTCTGCTGGAGCAAAAGGTATAGTTTATCCCTGGAAATGTTTAGAAATGCACTTTTCTAAAGTAAAAGTTAAATTCATCATCATTGTTGGTTTTCTGACATGGTTGTATGTACACTTGCTGCCTGGCAATGAATAGTCTCTTTCTCCAGTCCAGAATCACCTGTAAGAGTCCATTTTACATGAAAATTTGCTTGGAATGTAACTCTTCACAGCTCCCTCATGGTACCAATGCAGTTCTTTAGATAAAACCAAGAAGCTCTTTCTGGCTTCGGCATTGCATGTCCTCATATTGCCTGCCAGTGAGGTCTGCTTGCTGTACGGCTACACTAAGTGCAAGTTGTGTTTCTTTAGTTGAGGTTCATGGGGAAGATAACAGATACGCGTTAAAGCAACACTGAGTGACCCTGTGGAGTATTTCAGCACAAATATGAATATAAATTGTGTTCAGGTAGAAAAAGAGGGCTGACAGTATCAATGCTGGGCTCAAAACCTAGCAGAAATATCTGGCCTATTTTTCAAAGAAATGTTTCTTTGTACCTTCTGCCTTTTACAAGCTTCATGTTTAATCACACAAATCAGACTCATCAAAATTTTAATTCAACTTGAAGAAAATTGGACTTTTGTATATTTCTGTGGAAATTTCTGGCCAAGTGATAGTGAAGTTAACTGCTCTTGGACATGTGTTACATATTATTAAAACCCAGCTGTTGTCTTTCTAAGATGATGGGTGTATGGTACAATGCTCTTTTTTTTTATAAAGGTGTGTTTGGATTTGTGTTTGGGTCTTTTTTTTTGAAAACAACAGTTCATTCAGTTCAAAGCAATACAGTGATTAACAAAACACCTGTAACAGAGTCTGGGAAGTATAGGAATAGTCTGCAGATTTCCTGGCTTTCCTAAAAATAGGTCAGTTTTTGCCGGAGTTGCAAGAAATTGGGGCATTCCTTTATGGAGAAGGGAAGTAACCCAGTTTTTGTGTCATTGTCTGTTGTTTTGCACATTGCAACCCTGTAGGAAGAAAAAGTAACCAAAGGAGAGATGGTTGTGTCACATGGTGGTTCACATCCATGCATATGCTTAGAAGAAACTGTCTGACTGCTCAGGATTCATGCAAGACTGTGCTGATTCAAGTACCACCTTTCTGTGTAGCATATTCCGCAGTCTGGTAACCCAAAAAGTAGATTTAATACAATACACGCTCCTTCTCCATCTCCTTTTGAATAGTCTCTAAACAAAATGAGAGGGGGAAAAACAAAACAAGACCAAAAAAAAACCCTGTACTGTAGATTAGATCTAATCCACCTGGGAAAAAGCATGCATTCGAAGGTGGTGGACTTAATACAGAAAGCCAGAAGAGCATACAGAAAATCTTGAAATACAGTAAAGTGGGTTAGTAGCAGGTTGTTTTTCTGTGTTATTTCAGATGTCTGAAGGTATCAGCTGAAATTTTAGGTTAGTTCATAAGCAAGGGTGGCTCAATCTCACCAGACATCTGTTTCTGAAATTAAAAAGCAAACAACTGCAGTATTGCACAGTGTTAGCAATCTTTGCTTAATAGAGATCCATGATTCAAAGAGATATGTGACTTAAAATCTACTAGGGAGCATGAAGCAATTAATAGTTGGAACTTTTTATAGCACCTTTTATCCAAGGATCTCAAAACACTTTATTTGGTTTAATTAGGCCTCACTCCACACAATATCTGCCTGTAATAGAGAATTGACATTTTTTTCTTCTGTATATTGAGGAACTTGAGACACAGAGGTTAAATGACCTGACAATGATCATGTAAAAGCAAATAGAAATGATAGGAATAAATCCCAGACCTCCTGCCTTCCAGTCCCATGTTCTATCCACCAGCCAAGTTTCTTTCCTCTGCGTTAAACTCAAGGCTTTTTCTTATCTCTCCTGTAACTTGTGTGATTTGGATTACAAGCTCAACGCCCAGGCAATTAGAAAGACTTCCATTCTCTCCAGAAAGAAAAGGAAAAAAAAAAAAATTGAAATAAAGCTGTAAAAGAGCACTTTCTGCTCTCAGAGTGGAGGAGAAACTTACAATTTACTGCAGTGAAGGATGTGAAAGATATGGAAAAGTGGACTCCAGAGGTAAACACAGTGACTTTGGAAGAATACTTTGTGAGGTGGGTGGGTGTTGCGGATAGTATAAAATGCAAGGAATGATGCCTGGAGCATACTCAAGAATTCAGCCTTACAGAAAATTCTTCAGGCTGTGAAGGGGGTAGTCTCCCGGGGAAAGATAACAGGGAATCGTCTCACCCGGGTACAGCCCCTGAAGTGGGGAAGTTTAAGAGAGATGGGCATCTACGTACCCATGCAAACTCTTAAATGCTAGAGTCCTTGGCAAGAAGCAGGGGGAAAGGAGGTCAATATGATTCAACTAGCAGATAATGGAGGCAATTCTGTTCTTGTGTCTCTAATAGCAACTTGACTAAGAATATTGGATCAGATAATATGATTTATTTCTTGTTGTTTAAAATACATTTTGAAAGTGGTAGGAGAAGGGAAATAAGCAAAAGAACTAGGTTAACGCTAGTTATCCAGTAGCCTGGATAAAAGCTGTGTTGCTTCCATCTCTCAGCAACCTAATTTGTAAAGAGCCTGTGGTTTTATTCCTAGAATGGGTTGCTCATGTATGCTATTAATGATTATTGACAAGGCAGAACCCAGTTCAGACCTTACACAGAGAAAACCAGGTGGTTCATGAACACTTGATCCATTGGTCTTACTGAAGGCATCTCTGTGCTCAGCTTTCTGTCAAAGCCTGGAAGCATGAATCTATTGGTTTTCTCCCTGTAACTGATGCTCACTAATTTCACCATGATAACCCACACTGAATACTAGAGCTGGCCAAACAGTGCAAATATTATAATTTTTTTACAATTTTTCAGCACCAGAAGAACCTAAGAAGTTCTGTGTTGAGGTATCATGGGGGGAAATGTTCAGTCAAATGGTTTAGAATACATATTGAAACACTTGCATTGATTGAAATATTCGCCATCCAAGTGATCCTGAGCGCTGTTACACAGTCAGGGTGTAACAACGTTACCCAGGCAAAACGTGCTAGCACATTCTCATTTCAGAGGTGATGCTGTGAATTAATTCACAAGGGTTTCTTATCAGAAGTTACTTGCCAAATGTTATTTGGAAATAAACTAAAATACCAAAGGCACAGGTTATGAAATTAGAAACTGACTGCATTCCACATAGACACAGAAAAAGATGGCATTGAAGTGATTTCACTGTTCACACTTCACAAAATCTGCTGAACGTAGGCTTGACTTCTAAATAAATAACCGGTCTTTTCATTTCTCGTCATGGATCCTAAAAAGGCAGATGCAGCCATTGCAAATGATTTTTCTCGGTGTTACATTTGTCAAAAGCTGTCAGAATGTAGTAAAAAGGTGTTTATACAAAGTAATATGCTGCTTGAACTCCTGTACATCTCCCAGACTAGAGATTTTAGATTGCTGATTTGTAAAAGCAAAATAGTTCCAAATGGGCCTGTTATTTTCTGGCTTTGCTAATTTATATATGATGCACTTCTATACATTTACGTGTCTGCAAATTACAGCCAACACTCCAGGCCTGAAAAAGAAATCTAATCAGATAGAAAAAGACCAATCTGCTTCACACTGAGCTATGGTTCTGTAGTTAGATGATAAGAATTGTGTACAAAATAATCATTATTTTACCCATAATTTTGCATGCCTTTAGGCATGACTAAAAGAACTTTGTTCACAAATGAAGTTTGTGTCAAGGCAATCAAGATTAGGGAAGGAGGAGAGTATTTTGGTACATGCTAAACCAACAATGTTTACAAGGGATTTTCATGCAAATGTTTGTGCCTATGATCTTCTACGTTGTATCTCTGATCCACTCATCAAGCTTACCTGACCTTTAACCTTAAAAAAAAAAAAAGGCAAACCAAAAAATCAAAGCTGTTGAGTTCTATATATTGTGTCAATTTAAAGTGAATATTTCAAAAATGAGTGTATTACAGTATTTTCATATATAGCAGGAAATATAATACATTTAGTTGGAAAATGGGTAAGAATAATACAGCCTACTGGTGAAGAGATGCATGCTCTTTGGCCTGGTTGCTGACTAAATAAATACTATAACCAAGTAATACAAGTTCTATTTACTCTATTTTATTGTGAATATTATTAGCTGAAAGTTATTTAAGAAATCCATAAGCTACTGGCAGGCGAACATGGAAAGGAGAAAGAAATTGTCAGAAAGAGAGTACTTACTATTCTATTTGGCCAGCTGGTCTAGTTACACTCATAAGCATGATAAATAAGGAATGAACCGGAGAGAAAATTATCTCTTCAAGAATGTGTATGAATCAATTGTCTTTAGTGTGAAAAGTCTTAAGGATGTACCAATGCTTGCAAACTAGTTTTTCTTATGTTTTATGGGATGTATTATAAAAATGAGGATTTAAAAAAAATACTAGAAGGTGAACCTGCTAACACCAGTTTTTCCTTTTCAAAATTTGGAGCACAGGGAGAAAATTACATTTGTCTTCTGATAACCTCCAAAGATATTATGTGATTTTCCTAATTTTTATGAGAAATCCTTGGCCGTGTTGCAAGGTCAGAAAGGTCTCAGAAGTCTCTGAACTGCAAATTGCTAGAGATTAGGAGCTTACTGGGGGATGAGTTCAAAATATCATGATGGATCTGCTCTATTTTTTTACCTACACGATAAATATAGTATGACCACCACTCCTCCATTGTAGAAATTAAGACTGCCTTTCTTTTGAAACACTCAGCGTTTTCTTCATTCCCTGTTACATTAGAACAATTTGGCAAAGATTACATTCTCCAAAGCTTTCTATTTATAAGTAAATTTCAGAGGGAGAATTATTTTCTGCCATAAGTGCAGGTCAGAGTTCCATAACTACGCTTGATTTAAATTTCATGCTTTGAAATTCTAACACTGTGTTAAATATGAAAAATGTAGTGTATCTTCCCAAAACTACAAATCTTATTCCATTGTGCTAGCTTTGGCTGGGGTAGAGTTAATTTTCTTCATAGTAGCTAGAATGGTGCTATGTTTTAGATTCATGCTGGAAACAGTGATGATAATATAGAGATGTTTCAGTTAATGCTGAGCAGTGCTCACACATTGACAAGGGCTTTGTTGCTCCTCACCCCACCCTGCTAAAGAGTACATTGTGGGGACACAGCTAGGACAGCTGACCTCCACTAACCAAAGGGATGTTCCATACCATATGGCATCATTTTCAGCATATAGAGCTGGAGGAAAGCTGGCTGGAGGTCTGCTGCTCAGGGACTGACTAGGCATCAGTCAGTTGGTGGTGAGCAATTGTTTTCATTTGCATCACTTGTCTTTCTGGAGTTTTGTTTCACTCTCTTTGTTATTTTCCTTTTCAGTTAATGATCATTCAATTATTAGATTTTTATTATCTCAACCCATGAGTTTTCTCACTTTTACCTTTTCAGTTCTTTTTCCCCCATCCTGCTGGGAGGCGGAGGGAGGGGAATGGGTGTGGGTCTTAGTTGCTGTCTGGGATTAAACCACAACATTCACATACACAATAAACCTTCTGAAACTCTGCAAGTTAATCTTTACAAAGCATAACCGTGTTTCATATTTTGTCTTCTATCATTGTAATAATGTGGGCCTTTTCAATTTCCCATATAGCTAAAATACACTACTTTGTGTGGTGATTGCATTTGAATAAATAGTTTTGAGGTTGATGGTATATTTTTGTCATTACTCTAGGTCCTTTGACAGAGGATGATGAATAACATTCCTAAAGAGAATTTCTTTATGAACAACCTCTTCAGAATTTCTGTTGTTTTTCCTTATCTTTAATGGCTGCATCACTGTTCATAGCCTAACACCCTGTAGGGATGGGACTTGGACAAACTTCTTTCTATATTCCTACCTTCCTTTGAAAGAAAATGTGAGCATACAGCTAGGGAATAAATTTAAGTGTGATCTATAGTCTGGAGAGCATGGGGACCAGGACTGCAAATTGTTGTAGATGAAGCTAATGTAGCTGAACAAGAGAGCCCACCTTTAAGATGACCACTGCCCAATTAAAATTATTTTAATATTTAAAATTAGAAATAGTGAAAGTCCTAAAATCAGTGCAGTCTTCCTACTTGGACTGTTCTTATTTCACTGTGATCATCAAAGCCAATTTTGACAAGTTCTCATGTCTTGCAAAGTCTTGCTGAATGTTTAGTTAAACCTTGTCATTGGGGAATCATTAACACCTTACATGCTGATGATTATTATAATATATATATAAATACATATACATATATAAATTACTCCTAGTATCCATGTAAGTATTCACAAACATTAAAGCATGAGAAAACAGTTGTTTAGATGATTTATAGGTACATTTCCATGTTTTTAAATGAATGGGATTTAGCTTTGCTTTGATTTGGGATGCCAGAATTCAGAATTTTATTAAGCCAAAACGTGCAAAGATATTTCAGTTCCCAGTTCGAACTGAAGGACATGACATCCTAGCTCCAGAGAGGGCTCTGTAGTCCCTTCAATGCAAGAAAATAAATTGTGGGTAGTAGATCATGTACAGGTGACAGAACTGGTGAGCGGAAAGTAATTCCATTGTAGGAAATTAGAGTTAATAAGGCTCAAGGCTTCTCTATCCATGATAGAAGTGGGACTGGACAGTTAGGGAGTAACTATTGCACAAGTGCCTAATGTACTCCTGTTTCATATTTCTACAGCCAATAACAAAGAAATATAAATATGATGGAATGGGAATCTCTTGAGGACTGGAGCTGGATGACCCTAATGTTTGGAGAACATTCAGAGTTTGCTACCAATCTATGATATCCACACATTTCTCTCCTGTACAGTAATACTCACAGGTTCCCATTAGTCTTAATCATAATTTATTAATTTCTTTTTTCCTTCAGCATGATAGAAATATCTCCGGAGGTCTAAGACTGCTGTTATCCAAAGGAAAACATACAGTACCAGTTATGGCAAGAACATGGTCAAATACATTAGCTGGGTAAATAATTACAACAGATATTCAGCACAGAAACCCATAAGTAATAAATTCCACCTCAAATGTCACTTATAATGCAGGCTGTTTCTGGGAACAGCAGCTACAGAAGATAAAGCAGCCCTTTTTAGTGATGTGACTGTATGATATAGCATGGTCTTTTTTTTCATGGGTTCACTAAATATATCACCCATTTAGCTCTATGTAAACTCTCTGTTTATTCGTTCCTTTGAAGCCTCAGTAGCACAGTCAGCTCTAACGTGCGTTTGAAATGTAATGAAAGTATAAGGCATTCTTGATAGAAATAAAAGCATGATTAAAGAGGTAGTGCGGTAACTGCCAGTCACATCTTGTAAAGTCATTATCCTGTTGCAGATCTCTGTTTAAGAGACCTATCTCCTTATCAAAATATATGTAGTTATTATTACCATGGAAAAAAAGGGGGTTGTTTTCAATTTTAGACTCTAATTAGTGTCTGTGCGCATGTGCATATGCACATGCATGCGTGAAAACTTGTCTGTTTCTTTCTGTATCCACTTCTTTTTCTTTCCTCACAATGTAGTTGGGAATGCAACTCTAAATCAAACAAGCCAGTCCTAGACATGAAACAAATTCTACTGAAAAGATGCCATTAAATCAGAATTATATGGTGGTTTGTTCTACATTTTGGTTATTCCAGATTATGGATGTAATAAGTAAAACTTTTTCTAAAACCATAAAAACTTCAAGAAGATATTTCTTAAATAATAGTAATGATTAAAAAAAAAAAAAAAAAAAAAAAAAACACAAAAGTGGAAAGGCTATTCAGTCTGGGTGTTTCCTTGAACAGATGGAAAGGATATGAACCTATGCCCAAGTGGCTATAATTAACTCAATTGTATTCAATTCCCTGCAGTAACTGCCTTGAACTGTGGGACCAGTAGCAATCCCCTAAGTCATCCCCCTGTGCTAGCACCTCTGCTATGAAGTAACTATATGCTATATGAAGTAACATGTCTGTGGATGCTGCCTTAGGAAAGGCTAAGGGCTAGACCTCCGCTACAGGTCAGTGTCTGCAAAAGCTGCACACAAAATCATATCTATTTAAACAAAATCTGTCAACAAAAATTCTATATTTTACTACCTTTTGTTGTTGTACAAACTATCTTAGATTTTACCTACAATATCATCAAAAAGTGGGGCAGAAAGGCTTTTTCACTCTTTCCATAGGAGAAAGAGTATCTAGAATACTGAATTTCTCCATCTGCATTTCTCTGAGAGAGGACTTGCAGAGGGAAAAGAAATCATATTTTACATATCAATCTCCTACAAATTTCAAACCTCTGCAAATAGTTGCTCAAAATGACAACACTCTATAAATGTCTTATAGCTAATAAGTTGGAGCCACTTGCAGGGCAAAGTGAAAGGGAGGACTTCACAGTTCCCTGGTGAATAACACTCTACCAGAAAGCTTCCTTTCTCACCAACTCAAATGTGCATTATTTGAACAACAAGCTCACAAATCAGAGAACTGCTGAAATTGGGAGGAACCTCTGGAGATGATACAGCCCAACCCATCTGCTCAAAGCAGAGATGGGCAGAGCAGGTTGCTCAGGGGCTATGTTCAGTCCAGGTTTTCCTATTTCCACAACTGAACACTCCACTACTTGTCTGTGCAACCTGTTTCAGTGTTCAATCACTGTCACAATAACAACAGTGTTTTGTTGTATTTAAATTGACTTGTATTTCAGGTTTTGCCTCTCTTCCTGTCACTAGGAGCTAATGAGAAGACCCTGGCTCCATCTTTACTTCCCTCCTCACTCCTATGGGGTATTTATACACATTGCTAAGATTCCACTGAACTGGCTTTTCTCCAGGCTGAACAGTCTCAGTTCTTGCAGCGTTTTGCCATACATCAGATTGTTCAATACCTTAATTACCTTCATTGCCCTTTCATCTTGTACTGGAGGGCCCCGACCTGGATAAGTACTCAAGACATGGCTTCACCAGTGCTGAGCAGAGGGGAAGGATCCCCTCCCTCAACCTGCTGGTGACACTTCTAATGTAGTCAGAAGGCTAGAAGGGCACATTGCTAGCTCATGTTCAGCCTAATATTCACAGTGATTACCCAAGTCATTTTTTGCAGACTTGCTTTCCAGATGGTTGGCCCCAGACTGTCCTGCTGCATAGTGTTAGTCACTTTCAGGGGCCTGATTAAACATTTCCCTCTGATAAACTTCATGAGGTTCCTGTTAGCCTGTTTCTTCAGCCTGTCCAGGTCCCTTTGGGTGGCAGGACAACCCTGTGGTTTATCAGCAACTCTTTTCAGTTTTGTTTCATGTGAAAACTTGCTAAGGGTGTGTTCTGCCTCATCCAGGTCATAAAGAAGATGCTGAATGGTGTTGGTGCCATTATCTACCTCTGGGATACAACACTAGTGACTGGCCTCCAACTAGACTTTTGTGCCACTGGCCGCAACCGTCTAAGCCTGGCCATTCAGCCAGTTTTTGATCCATCTCAATGTCCACTTATCTAGGCTATACTTCATTAGCTTTTCCATGAGGTTGTTTATGGGGTGTAGTGCCAAAATACGTACTAAAGTCAAGAGAAAAAACAACCACTGTTCTCCCCTCACCCACCGAGCCAGTCATCTCCTTGTGAATGACTACCGATCTGGTTAAGCAGGAATTCCATTTCATAAATTGGTGCAGATTACCCCTGATTTTATCCTGGAAACGGAATCCAATAATCCCAGCTATTGCTCCCTACCAACCCACTCGGAAGTGATCTCTTGTGTAATGGCATTGCCGCATCACCAGAAGCCAACAGTTTAAATTTTATGACCTCGGCTATCAGTACAGGATTTGGTCTTCAGAATCCTGAAAGCCATTGCACATGCTTAAACACAAGTGTCTTGCTTTGAGGGCACTGCATTCAGCATCCAAGAGAATGCAGGATCTATAAAAAGAATTCAAAAACTGGCAATTAACATGATCACAAACAAGTAGAGATAATGAACCGAGTTTTGTTTCCCGGTTCGGAGCTGAGATGACTTCAGTTGGGGTATAACAGATGAATGATTCAAAATGTAAATCAAAGGATTCTTACTTTCCCTTAAAAAAAAACAAAAACAAAACTAAAACTATTTAGAATTGGATTGAATTTAAAAACTGTCACTCATGGGAGAATTTAGTTTCTCAGGTTGTTTTGTGAAGGATTGGGTGCAATACCACATGGTAAATCATTACTTAAAGCCGTGAAGGTGAGATTTGTGTCAGTACTAAGGTGGGTTAGGAACTGGTTGCTGGGCTATATAAAAGTTATAAAAGTTTATAACTTTTATATAAAAGCTATATAAAAGTTATAAAAGGTTTGTTGGAAAAGGGACTATAGGCCTAGAGGGAAAATATTCATGGAGTAAGTAGTTAGTGGGTTGTTTTCATTTCATGAATAAATTGAACACAAGATTAGTCGGGTGATGGACAGAATATTGCGCAGGGCAAAATGGATCATTCTGAGGATAGGAAAAACAGAAATCAGAGGACACTTAATAGTAAAAATTAAGATTCAGCTCTTTAGGAACTTGAAAGATGATGTCCCACTTCAAACTGGATGCTCTTATCTAGAAGTGATAGGGAGAGTTTTGTTTCTGCCAGTCAGTCACAGGACACCCTTCAGTAAGGTGTGTATTATGCCCATGAAGAATGCCAAATGTGGTTATATGATCACATGAGGGAAAACATTTACTACCATCATTTGAATATATGAACACATTTGCAACAGGTATTTCTCTCCTAGAATATTGTCCGTAGTTCCCAGCTGGGATATTAATATTTAATAATTTCGAATGCAAATTGGAATTTATGCAGAAATGGCCATGCAAACAATAAGAAGAACAGAGAAAACATTAGTTCGTTTGGTCTGCCAAAATGAAAACTGACAGAGGTCATGATTTCTACCTACAAATATGTCAAAAGTACTAGGGAAAGATAAGAGAAGATAAATAACTTCTGCTTATGAGTTAACTTAAACTAAACTTTAGGGGGAAAAGAAAAAAAAAAAAACAACCAACCCCCCCCAAAATGCTCTTAAAAGACCTTCCAGGTAAAGTAGAAAAAACAAAATACTTAGCTTTGGCACGGTCCTCCATAACATCCTTCTTTCTAAATTGGGAAGGTAAGGATTTGACGGATGGACTGATTGGTGGATGAGGAACTGGTTGGATAGTTGCTTCCAGAGGGCAGTGGTCAATGGCTTAATGTCCAGGTGGAGATCTATGACAAGTGGTGTCTCTCAAGGGTCCATACTGGGTCATCAGTGACATAGACAGTGGGATCGAGTGCACTCTCAGTAAGTTTGCAGATGACATCAAGCTGACTGGTGCAGTTGACACACCTGAGGGATGGGATGGCATCCAGAGGAACCTGAACAAGCTCAAGAAGTGAGCCCATGTGAACTTCATGAGGTTCAACAAGGCCAAGTGCAAGGTTCTGCACCTTGGTCAGGGCAACCCCCAGTATCAATACAGGCTAGGTGATGAAGGGCCTGAGAGCAGCTCTGCCAAGCATTTAGGGGTACTGGTGGAGAAAAACTGGACCTGGGCTGGCAACGTGTGTTTGCAGCCTAGAAAACCAACTGTATCCTGGCCTCTATAAAAAGCATCATGGCCAGCAGGTGGAGGGAGATAATCCTGCCCCTCTACTCTGCTTTCATGAAACCCCACCTGTAGTGCTGTGACCAGCTCTGGAGCCCTGAGCACAGGAAAGACATGGACCTGTTGGAGCGAGTCCAGAGGAAGGCCACAAATATGATCAGAGGGCTGAAACATCTCTGCTATAAGGACAGGCTTGGAAAGGTGAGGTTGTTCAGCCTGGAGAAGAGAAGGCTCTGGGGAGACCATCTTGCAGCTTTTCACTACTTAAAGAGGGCCTATAAGAAAGATGGGAACAGACTTTTTAGTAGACCTTGTTGTGGCAGGACAATGGGTAATGGTTTTAAATTAGAAGAGGGTAGATTTATACTAGCTGGAAGGAAGACATTTTTTACAATGACAGTGGTGAAACACTGGTACAGTTTACCCAGAGGTGGTCAATGCCCCATTCCTGGAAACATTCAAGACCAGGTTCTATGGAATTCTGAGCAACCTGATCCCATTGAAGATGTCTGTGCTCATTGCAGAGTGTTAGACTAGTGGACCTTTAAAGGTCCCTTTCAATCCAAACTATTCTACAGTTCTATGATTCTATAAACTGCTCTATCTAAGAAGGTTGAGTGGTTTGTGAAAGGAATTGATAGGCTGATAGAGTAGGGGGGGGGAAAAAGAATTTGCTAAACTGTTCCCATTTCTTAGTCTTTTAAAGAAAATAGGTCAAATACTTTACTGAAGATAATGTTACTCTTAGTTCACTGAAGAGTTTGTCATCCTTCTTGTAAGATGTCCTGTCGGTTGAACTAAGCAATATAGCATGAACCGACCATTCAGTAAACTCACATGATAATTCCAGGGAGATAAATACATTTAGAAAGATTTCAGTACTACAGTCACCAGTGCTGCTTTACCATCTGCAGGGTCTTACATAGTTGTGAGCTCTGGGTATGATTTTGAGATCCACCATAGGGATGGTTGATGATGTTGACTCCTCAGGTCTGTGTGCTCCTTTTCTACCCGAATGCACAGTGACACATCTCCTCACTTAAAAGACATTGATGTGATAAAGGCAGGGGGGTGGGGGTGGGGTGGGGGTAGAGAAGGGAACTGGGGGAAGGTTAGAATATTTTGCATTGAAATGACAGGTCTATAGCTCTGATCAGAGCTAAAAAAAAGTCCTAACTGTTCTATATTTACAGTGAAAGAAATCTTTATGTAAGAGTTTATTGGCGTGTATCAGTGGACAGTCACTCAGGCAGCAAAGCTCTATTAGATCACTTTGTTAATCTTTTTGATAATGCAGTATTGTTCCCTGATGTACATTTATTCACCTTTTGTTCAGTCTACTTTTAAATGTCAAGAAATGGAGCTTATATTACTCCCCTTTGGAGATTACTCTACAGATTAATAGGTCTCACTTTCTTTCTTAGTCTTCTTTTCCCACTTCTCTCAACACTCAGCCATTATTTTCCATTTCTCAATTTTATCCCATATCCCATAACTCATAGCCATACCCATTATTACACTAAATTAATTCTTACCTGTTCTTTTCTTTTTTTTAATTTTTTTTTTTTTTAAATAAAACCTTTCGAATAACTGCAGGCAGTTATCATTTTCCTCTCCACATCTCTAGGCATGTTGCTATTCTTAAAAACATTGAATAGAACAGGAATGGAAAGCAGTCATTTGGTGACTATAGATCTTGGGTATTAGATTCTTTTTTTAGGTTACCACATGTAAACTAGTGTAGCAAACAAGAGATCACTTATGCAAAATGTGAGAATGGAGATAATAAATTGCTTACAAAGGTAATTTATATGGTAACAATATGAAAAATTGCATTTTGCACATCTGCATAAAATTTACACATATCCCATAGAAACCAGCTAATGCCTCTCAGCAATTGTGTCCTGACTTAATCTGCACACATTGCCTCAAATGAAGACTTCCTGAACTTTTGCCCCCCCTCTTACTACCTGGTAATTATAGCATTTAAATTGCTTTGCTTCAAAATCTACCGCTGTCACAAATTTCTTATTCCCCTGGAAAGAAATTAAAATCATTCCGTCTTAGTAAGTAAAATTCAAAAGTGAGCAAGTAGAGAAAAACAAACTGCTACAATTTTCCCTAAAATGTAGGGAGTTTCTAAATACTCTGCAATCACATTGCAGTAGATCCTAACCTTCTTTTCTTTCAGATGCAAAATGGGATGTATAATGGGTGAAATCAATGGGAGGGTATTTACTTTGGTTGTTTGGTAAGATGGTAGTTCATAATATAATATAATAATATAATATGATACATTATCTGATAAGCAGACAATACCTACTGCTGCCTTTTACAGATACCCTGTTATAAAAGGTTATAGAATTTCTTTTTTTCTACAGAAATCCCTGCTAACATTCAGGACCTTAAGTGCTATAACCCATTAATAGCGATGCAATATTTTTGTATTTTTTAAGGAATGAAGAGTTCTTGACTTGTTGTCTTAACTGTCTTCTGTAGAAAGGTGATCAGAAGAGTCAGAGCAGAACCAGAGTGTTTGTCTATATATACATTTATACACAAATATAGCTCTGTGTGTGTTTGTGCATGCATATATATACATATATATAATGCAATATAATATGCATTTTTAAAGTCTGATTCTGTTGATTGTATAGGCCAAATCAGCCTCCTCATTAAATCAATTTCAAAGGGAAATGAATATATTTAAAGAGTGAGATATGTCTAGCATTTCTCTTGATGAGCTAAATCCATTCTAAGTATACTAAAGTCATTAGAGTTACTGTGGGGATGCAGTCATCTTGGTGTTTGCATAGGATTATGAATGTACAGGGCATTTGATAAGTATTGTTCCTACTAATTATACTCACTACTTTCCACTTGCAAGTACTGGAATACTAAGTCATGCTCCAGCTCTCAGAGATAACACTATGACTGGCTTGGTCTGGGTTTCTGTGGATCTGTGTGGAGAAATACCGAAGCCATGTAAGCAAAACATATGCTTATGACCTGAAACAAGCTTTGAAGGCTAGGTTTGGAGGAGTGTCTGTACCACAGGCAAGATCATCTTCCCCCAAAATCCTTATTCAAGTTAGTAAGGAAGCAAAAGTCTGTTGTCCATTACATGCCTTTACTTCCCTTTACCTTCATGGTCAGAAAAAGGTGAAGAAATTACATTGTACAAGAACCATATTATCATGCCTATAATTTGGTGGAAAAAGAGTGAAGGCCTTACTTTGTCAGCTATTACATGCTGAGCAGCTTATCAAAATGGGTGTAAGATCTAGCAAAATTTGTGTTTGGATAAACGTTCCCGGAAAAAGATCTGGATTGGTCTCAGATATTTGATCTTGGTATCTCTTTCTTGTACAACTGCATTCACTGTGAGAGAGCTGCATAGTCTTCTGAAACAGGGATAACACAATGGCTGTGACTAAGACACCCTTTGCAGGAATTCTGATACCATTTAGGAGCAATGCGGTCTAACACCTGAAGGGAGGATTCAGTGTTCGGCGTAAATAGTACTTTGTCCAGTATTGCAGAAAATCAGAAACAGTGTCTGCCTGCCTCCCATGATGAGCTTGCAGTTTCAAGGTCAGAGACATGACAAAGAGAGAAAGCAAAGCATGATGCAAACATATATTTTTTTTCTAGATTAATGAATGTGACTCCTATGTTTAAATAGAAGTGTAAATGTTTTGTATTAGGAGAAAAAAAAAAAAAAAGAAAAAAAAAAGACAAACCCCAAAATACCCAAAATAGACACAATTTAGTCAACAGCTGATTTTATTTTTCTAGGCAAGATGGAGCTTAAAAGCATTTTATTGTGGTTACTTAGAGAAGTAAGTTTTATTGTATCTCCCTACTTGTATTTCCCATTCCCTCAACCTCCCCAGGCTAAACCAAACACAGTGATCAAGCTAAACAGGATCTACAGAGAGGGAGAAATAGATACCAGCTCCTAAGTATCAATGAAAACTGGTGTTTGGGTGTAGAAAGGAAACTTAAAAAGGTCCTGACCAAAAAAAAAAAAAAAAAAGCTCTAGGATGACTTCAGTGAGCATCTGTTACGTGTTCAGTGTGAAGACCCATTCGCAAACACGTATCTGAACTAGCCACAGCATCTGCCTCGTGTCATGTCTCCATGGAAGGGGAAGAGAGTTTTGATCGTGGTGAGAAGATGCCAAGAACTATGTGGGGAACTGAAATCCATATCCTGCAGTACTTCTCTGAAAGTATAGGGAAGGTGGCTAAGTGGCTGTCATTTTGAAAGTTACTGGCCACACACTTATAGGAATAAGATTTTCATTAGTCTCATTGTTCATTGAGAAGCTTGTGTAAATCGTCTCACAGGAGTTAGTACATGAAAAGAACCCAAGAACTCTGGCATCTAGGATCTGATTCTCAACAAAAGTAGATACAGATTTATCTTGGTAGTCTTCAAAGTATTAAACTAGGGAATATAGTTAATAGTCTTCTGAGGAAGCATAACAAAAAGAAATGTCAGCTATTGTGATTTATAGGAAATGATGCAAGGAAACTATCTCTTTCTGAATTCAGTTTTATTTCAGGTATGCAAATCAAAAGCTTTCTCTGATGTTGTTCCCAACTGCATTTTCATTTGGAAGCTAAGGAAGTAAAGGGTGGATGAGTGTACCTTCAACAGATTTTCAGGTGACTATAAACTTGGAGAATGGCTTAACAACAAATGGCAGAGCCCAGCCACAGTGGCCTAAACTTAAGGAATGATATGACAAAAACGTTCTTATTTTATTTTTTAAAAACTGGAAAGTTCTACCCCTATGGCAAATTAATCCTAAACATCAGCATAGGATAGGAAGAGTCTAGCAGTAATGGCTCTGCTGAAAAGGATTTGGTCATTACAATGGTCTTCAAGGTGAAATATGAGCCACCAAATGTGATCTCATCAGGAACAGGGTAGATTGCATATTGAGCTACTGAAAAGCATGGACAGCAGATCAAAGTAAACTATCCTTCTCTTCCCAGCACTGGTGAGATTCCACACTGATTAGTACTCAGTCCAACTCAAAAGTAATATGGAAAGTGGCTATGAAGTTCAGCAGAAAGCAAGGGGATGTGGTTGGCCCATAGGTAACAATACCTGGGCTTATTTAGTCTAGAAATTAAAGGCAAACAGGTGAATCTAATACCAGCCAGGAACTACATGGAGGGCAGTTTCAAAGACCAAGCCAAAAACTTATTGGAAGTGAAAGATGCCAAAACATGGAACAATGGCCACACCCTGTGGCTTAAGAGGTTCAGATCACACATTAGTTAATGTAAAAATAATTTTTAAAAAATCACTGGGAAAGTAGTACAGCACTGGAGCAGGTTACTCACAGAGGCTGTGGAATCTCCATCCTTGGAGAGCTTCAAGATTCTCCTAGATGAAGTCACAGGGTGGGCCACACCTAGTGATGGGGACACTGATAGTGCTTCAAGCAGGAATGTGAACCCGAGAACTCCAGAAGTCTTCTTTAGACACCCTTTCTATGAATCTATTGAAGTTATGTTTCTCTAGTGAATACAGTGAATTTTAGTAGAAAAATTAGCCAAGTCAGTAATTTCTTTCGAGCTGGAATTTTCGTGCTGTGAAATTAGATCCTTTCCATTGTTAATGCATATAAATTATGTCATATCTTTGGGCAAGGAAATGAAAGCAAACCACAAAGCTTGTTTTAAAGATTTGGAAATCCTACCTGTGAATATATTAGAACATAAAATACCTCAGCTAAGGTGCAAATTGGAAATAAAAAGGACAAGGAAAAGGTAGGGGCTTAATTAAGAAGAAGGTAGTACAGTACTTGGAGAATAGGGTCATAAGCTCTTCAAAGAAAAATAGCGCACCTCTGACCTGTTCAGATTCCCTGAAAAAGTTAATAAAACAGTACATAAAGGTGACTCAATGGACATAACTAACTTTGATACTTCTTTATAAAGAACTCTTAGAGATTATAAATCTCCACAGGGTAAAAAGCATAGTCTTGCAGTGGATTAAAAATCACTTAAATGAAATAAAACATAATGAATAGTTGTGAGGAGAAGGATTCTTGTGTTTCAATCACCCTGCATCACTTTCATAGGTCCAGTGATGTGAGGGATGGAACAGGACTGAAAGCAAAATATTAACCTATGACACTACTCTGTCTTGATTAGTAAAAAGTACCTGTGGATAAAGAGAATTGTATGATGCCCTTAAGAAATATACATGCATTATCACTCATCATCTATACTGCAGTAGCCTTTAGTAGTCTTCACTGTTGTTACCTTGCTGAGTTAGACCCTTTGCAATGAAATAAGTACAGTGTTTTCTCCAGGTTGTTTGTCTCCCAGAAAAAAAGCAGCTTCATGACAGTACATGAAACTCAACTGAGCACTAGAAGACATGGTCAACATTCGTTAAAGTTACTCCTGGACTTTAAGCTGTTAGGGTTTTTCATAAAGACAAGGGATGAGATTCTTCATTGCTCGGACTGCATGTTTAGTGGCTGGGGACAATACAAAATGGAATGGACTTGCTACAGCCGTGATTTGATGGTATTTCATTACCGCTTTGGATTGCCTGTGTAAGACCAAGGCAGGAAGAGCATGATCTCAGAAACATCAATACTATGGGTTGTGCAAGGTTATTGGTCTTTGTGCTTGTTACAGGAAAGAATGCTTGTTCAGAATACTCATGTCTTTAAAATAATACTGCTCTTCCAAAGTAAACATTGTGTTTGGGGAGTGTTCAGGCAGGATTTACTTTGCCTGTTTTTGCATAACACAAGTTTTCTCTCCTCCTCTTCCGTATGTCCACAGATATATAAACAAAGACAATTTAAGTCAATGTACCTAGAGTCAGCAGGATGATGTCCTCTGACCTTAACAGGTGTCCAATTTAGTACACAGCACACAAAACCACATCAGTCACACCAGCCAAAGATACAAATTTGGACTTCTGCAAGATACATATGTGAGAGTCTGTTGCTCAGTACTGAAAGACAGATAATGTATTTTCCAATACATATATATCCAAAGCTTTACCACTTCAGAACAATTTTACTTATCCAAATAGTGCTCATAAATAGAGTGAAAAGAAAATTCAGATGTTGTGGTTTAGTCCCAGCGGGTTACTAAGACCCATGCAGCAGCTCGTTCACTCCCCCCAGAGTGGGATGGGCGAGAGGATCAGAAGAGTAGAAGTGAGAAAACTCGTGGGCTGAGATAAAGACAGTTCAACAGGTAAAGCAAAAGCCGCGCACACAAGCAAAGCAACCCAAGGGATTCACCCACCGCTTCCCACGGGCAGGCAGGGGCTCAGCCATCCCCAGGGCAGCCGGGCTCCGTCACGCGCAGCGGGGACTTGGGAAGACAAACGCCGTCACTCCCCGTGTCCCCCCCTTCCTCTTTCTTCCCCCAGCTCTATACGCTGAGCATGACACCATATGGTATGGAACATCCCTTGGGTCAGGGGGGTCAGCTGTGCCAGCCATGTCCCCTCCCTGCTCCTTGTGCTCTCCCCAGCCCCCTCACTGGCAGGGTCTGAGAAACTGAAAAGTCCTTCACTTTGTATAAACACTACTTAACAACAACTAAAACCACCAGTGTGTTATCAACACTGTTCTCACACCAAATTCAAAACACAGCACTGCACCAGCTACTAAGAAGAAAATTCACTCTATCCCAGCTGAAACCAGGACATCAGGTCTGTTGCTACTTCCCTCTATTATGTCACTTAATCGTATTTGAAAATGCTCCCAGTTTCAAACATATGTTTGCCTAGAGGTGGACAGTGGGAGGTTGTCCACAACAGATGCACACTAGCAGAGGTCTTTCTTGAAGGGTATCAGGCAAGAGGTAGGACTGTTGTTAGACTTTGTCAGAATTATATCAAGCTGCATTTTATGGCCCTAGTCTGACCTGACAGAGCTGTCTATGTGTTTGATAGATGGCACAGAAATAATTGTAGACATTTCTCATCCAGGATACTGTTGAGAGAAGAAAAGCGGGAGTAGTTTAAAAAAATTTATTGTAAGCTAATATATTTATTGCGTAATTCACATTTGACCAAGGGTAAGGTGTCATAAAAGGCTGGGCTAATTTTAAAAAAAATCAAATATGCTTTCCTCAAGTCTACTGCATAGTAAGTAGTTGAGATGAAAAGGCAGTTCTAAAAAAATTATCTTTGATCTTGTCTTCAATTCTGCATTCTCCTCTATTTTCGTTTTGCTTGTTCTTCATCTCTTCTGTTTTCTCCTTCTTTAGGAGATCAACATCTGCAGATTAACCCCAGAGCTACCCTCTTACTTGACTTAACTTTTCAGAGTGCAGGTAGTCCTGCTGACTTAAATGTGTAAGTCCATGTGTCTGTTTTGTTGTTATTCATCATTCCTGAAGATCAAGCACTTGTTTCTTCTGTGTTCTTTTGCTTCTTGATTTCTGTCATCCCATACACAAAGATTTAAGTAACATCAATCTTTGCTTTGACTTCAGGTGAACAGTCTTAGATACAGCTTAATAACCAGCCTGGATCTATAGAAATTGGCTTCCTGGATAAGTAGAGCAGCCACCTGTTAAGCAATTTTAAAATTTATTTACTGCTCTCTCCTGTTTAAGGTAGTTGCAAGACATATTCTCTATACATTCTTTTGCTTCTCTCCTCTTTTCCTCTTGTCCTTTATCATGTAAAGATTCAGAGGTTCAACTGAACTTTAGATAACTGCTATGCAAATGAAATAGCAACCCAGTCTTCCTGCAGAGGTTAACTACTTTGCAAAGTCAATGGAAACTAATACATACCTCTGAAAACTTCCATTTGCACTAGGCATCTCCCTCATTTCATTTTTTGGAGAGTTTTCTATTTGTATACTGAAGGTACACTGCTGTGAAAATCTTGCTGTAAACTTGCACAAGCATCGTAATGATGAGGGAAAAGGTACCTATGTTTGCCTGAAGCTTTTGATTTTTCCAGTGATGGAACACACAGCTCTTTCTATGGGAAAACTGTCCATTCAGAAAGAATGAAGGTGAAGACTTGTGCTCCCAAAACCTCAGGTTTCATCCATGACAGAGAAATGCCCATGCTGCACTACCAGGTGCTTTCCTCAATATATAAGTAACATGGACTAAATTATCCCAGTTTTTGAAGAATCTCATTTTGAGAGAATACAAGGAAGCAGGGCACTTTCCTGCTGGCAGTGATGGAGATGTCTGGTTGAACACAATTCGTATTATCTAATTATTGATCTGTAGGTCTTGCCATTCACAAAACATTTTCAGGTATGTAGAGCTTCCTATTTCCCTTTCCCTTAAGCTTCTCAGTCTAATGAAACAAACAAACAAGAAACGAAAAACAAATGTAGCATGTAACTGATAAATTTGAACCATCTTCTATGTAAGAGAAGTAATTTAGGCCATCTCCTCAGCAAGCCTAAGCAAAGAGGCAAGCCAATGAAGGGTCAGATCCACCAATAAAAGTAAGTTCGTGGAACTTGTATCAGCATGAATTTATTTGAACATTCCTTCTTCCCTTTCAATTTTTTTTCCTCATAAGATTCTTAAACATCAATAAAAATTATAATTTAAATTGTAGGGACAGTTTAGCCTAACCGAACCCAGCTGACACTTGGAAGCAAATTTTACTGGTTAGAGTGATTGCTATATAAACGTTTATCCCTTTGTGCTGATAAAATAATAATTCTGTTTAGCTGATAGATATTTATTTATAATGTTAGTCAGGATGTAGCAGTTCTAGGTAACATTATAAACTACCCGTGGATCCTTTCTCCCCCTATTATATAATATATAATATTATTTATTATATAGAATAAAAACTATTACTTCTTCAAATATTATAATCAGAGGGGTTTTGTCCTTTTTTTCTTTCCTCCCCTCAAAATTAAAATGCAAAGGAAGCTCGGATGGCATATATCTCGACTGAGGAACATTCAAGGTTGGAGAGTTTAACTTTGTAGCATGAATAATCTCACAAAGATTTTAACATTCACTGGCTGAAGAGGATAATTTTTATTTTAGTTATAGTACAGTGCAACAATTCAGGAAGTTAAAAAAGGTTTTTTGTTTGTTCACAATCAAGGAAAATAGCCGTAAAAATGAACAACCCTTTACAGCAAGGCACTGCTACATGACACCTCTTTTCAGTGTAGGATGATAGAGCTGTTTCACAGGAGGCTTCCTGATTGACATCTGAGTGGGTGCAACATAAAAAAGAAAGAGCCTTGCTTTTAACTTATGGGTTGCAGTGTTGTGACAGACTTTGGATGTCATCACCTTAGAAAGTATCTGGGGAGAGAGTTACCTTGTTATGTCTCTGGCCTGAAACTTGGGCCAAGATCTGATTCCGTTATTCAGCACAGCATTCCCAGCACTTTCAACTCAGGTCTTCCGTGGGATTTAGGTGTATAATTTTCATTTGGATTTATAGGACTTAATGGAAACAGATTTTTTGAAGATTCCTAGATCTGCTAATTGTTTTAATGCCCAAAACTTAGCTACTGGTTCAGAAAGTTGATTTGGAATGCCTTTGACATCACCTGAAGTGAACTTCTGGAATTCAATGAAGTTCAGTAGCTACCTGGTTTCTGTAAGGAGTCAGGTGTCCGCTGATCTGTCTAAATATCTGAAGTTTAGGCAGTACAACAGCTTTCTTTAGCCACTGCAAATCAAAAGCGTCAGGTTTTCTAGTGATTTAGATGTAAGAACAAGAAAATTTTAGTAGTCATTAATGTCACTGCCATTGGTGTCAGCAGGAGTAGCAGGGTCAAATCAAGAACAGGAGGTGTTTCTCATCTTTTTCATCATGGCTTAGCTAGTTCCTTTCCAAAATAAATTTCAGCTCCTTACAGTCCGGAAGGGAGCATTAATTTTAAATTAGAGATAAAACTGAGATTGGGACTGAGGTGGGAAAAGAGGAACATCTCTCTCTGCTGTTTAATCTCTGCCACAGTGCAATCAGTAACGCAATAGGTCAAACGAGAGAAGACAAGATGAAGCATAGCTTTGCATCCCAAAGATAGGAAATACTTGCCTGAGAAATACCAGTCTTGAATTTTGGTATTTGCTTTCAGAATAGATTCTATGTTTTAGCTTCATGAATCGCTGGATAAAATGCAGAATTTTTATATTTAGTGTGTTGCTAAAAATGTCCTTACCACAATCCAGAAACTAAAAATGCCCTTGCCTCCAGCTGTATCTCTCTCATATCTGTATGGCTCACAATCAACTATAAAACCTTTTTTATAGACATAATGGAACATAGTAACTAGAGCCTGAAATCTCTAAGCCCCTCACCTGCCTGAAGGCCTGAAGTCCACTTTTCAAGATGGAGCGTGACCTTCATTCTCAATAGACCTTCATCTTTATGTAGTATATTTACATAGCAGTGGCAATTGTTCACCATCATATCTACTGTGGAGCAAGCACAGAAGAGAATATACAGTGTACACTGAAAAGGACCTTCACTTGCATTGCCATCCTGCCTGTTTTATGGAATACAGAACAAACAGGGTGAACAACAGTGCTAAAATCAATAAGGACATAACACCCACTGTTGTCACAATTTAAACAGCCACAGGACAATCTGTTTTAAATTAGCACATGACAGATCTTATAGTAAGTCTAAAATGCAGTGAATGACTCGTGGAAACAGGCTTAAGCCAGCTTTAAGACAATCCAGGCTTCAGGGTAGCAATGGCATAATGAACCCTACTGTGAGTAACCATCAAAGTCCCTAAATCTTGGATAGATTTCCTAGTCTGTGCTGTCCTGGGATCCCACTGCTATGGTCTGGAAGGTAACTCAGCTAGTTACTTGGGTATATCTAGCTTTTCTTGGCTATACTTCACGTTAAAAAAACTGGGAATTCACCCAGAAATTTTTAATGAACTCAACAAGAGAAAAGTGCAAGTAAGAAGGCTTTCCACCAGGTAGCAGGAAGTAGCAGACACTAGGATCACTTCAGCATCAGGCATTGTTACTTTTACCTCCCAAATTTTCAACTTAGGGAAGACTTTTGTTATGGTTTTGGACGGTGATATATACATTTGAACTGAAAATGGCTTTTAGGAGGACGTAGGGACCCAAATCTATGAAGACCTGGTTTTCTCCAAGACAATTGGCTTGTGGATAAGGTAGAAACTCATAGTTACACAGCAGTCATGGAGTGTGAAGTCTGAAAGTTCACTAGCTTAATATTTGATCAAAAAGTTCCTTTCATTTCCTCTGTTTAACACCCGTGTCTGTCTGGTTCTTGCGTTCCAGTCAGTGGACAGTCTGGTTACTAAATGACAGCAAGAGGGTGGCTATAAGATTATGGGGATAGCATTGATGGCACTTACGGATTGGAAATAGATGTTCTTTGACAGTAGCTTGGCATCACCCTGTAAAATGCATGTACAAGAAATTAAGAGAGATTATAAATTACTGAATTGCAATTGGCATATGAGTAAGGGTTTTGGCAACAGCAGGAGGGTGATGGGATAAAGATAACTTCTGTCAGCACTCCAGAAAAAGCTCTATGTATTGAAACAGGCTCAGAAGCTGTGAGAGGGGAAAAAATAACCTCAGAGTCAAGGGCAAATCTTGCGATTTCCATCCCTGAAAGCAAAGTGAAGAACGACAATCACAGAGCTAGAGACACTGGACAGCAATAACTTTTTATCCATATTATTCCTTCAGGCTTTGAAGGATTCAGTAGGAAAAAGTTATGGTGTAGCCAAGAGATGACAGAGCTCAGACAGGCAGATAAGTGGGAAACTAACGGATGGGAAAGTAAGTCAAGGAAGATTTAGAAATGGGTGTCATCTGAGGAAAAGTGATGGCCTATACAAGCCATCTGCAGCCAGAAGCCTGTAAGATACTTCCATGAAATTTTCAGGATGTATTATCTGGAGCCTTTTCAATAGTTCAATCAAATACCAAGCCTAGATCTTAATATTTCATATTTTTATGGAGGCTTAAATATGACAGAAGTCTCAAAATCATTACATGTAATAGTAACCAAAATTAAGTTTGGCACATGGTTTTGATCATATTTTACAGTTAGGCCAAGGGTGACATTGGGCCAAGACATTCCTTGTTATAGCTGGGTTCACTTAGCAGCATTATAAACAGGGTTTATAATGACTCTGCTTAAAATAAGAAAGAATAATTGTACATAACTGTTACAAAGGATTCTTCAAAGAACCTTGCAGTAATGATTTAATCTTTACAAACACTCCTAAAGAGAGAAACTGAGTCAGAGACCTGTCAGAGGCTAGAAAAGTATTGGTGTCACACAGAAGACTGAAGTTGGTAATTCTCAGTGTTTTGGTCTGAGATCAGTAGACCTTACACAGATATGACATAGAAAATCCTATAAGGATATGGAAATCATGTAGATGGTTGTTTTGGAGCTAATACAGTACATGCTTTCAAAAGACATCTAATGCTTAAGAGTTGCCTTGCACTAGGGCTGATCGTGATAGCTACACCTATACCAATAAACTGTAAAGAGGAAACATTCCCCAGCACTGGAGTTCAACTGTCCTGTTATACAACAGTTACATTGGGATCTAAGCACGCTTTTCCCCCAAAACTGATTTAGGACATGGTTCAGGATTTATTATGCATCTGGGACCACAGGCAGTTTGCATACAGCTAAGGTCTTCCAAAGGCTGAGAAAACCTGATAACACAGACTTGGGCTTTTATGTTCCAGTTGGCCTCTGAACCAAGGTTCGGTCTTGGACAGAACTAGATGAGTCTTAATGTCCAATTGTGGCAATGCATGTATCTCCATGTTGGTTGTTTTTGGTTTTTTTGGTTTTTTTTTTTTTTGCAATGGCCATTATGCTTGAGTCAGCAAGCATAAGGAAGATAATACCAGCACAATTTTTATGACTTCTTTAGAGCAGATAGTTTAATTAGAAGTTACTGATTTATGTACATCTATACTTTCCCTAAACAAGTCTTCATGCTTGCCTTAGGCGTTACCCTAGAAGAGCCACGCATTTTCTCCACCATGTTCTCCAGACATTCTTTACCCATCTCCATCACTAGGACCACAGTAAGAGGTGCCTCCCTGGACACCACCATTCAGGGTCCTCTGATTCTTACAAAGTCAGGAACGTACCCATTTGTCCCTGTTTCTCCAGCTGTGGTCTGCTGATCCTAGTTTTCTTTCCGTATAACAAGAAACCCATTTATGGTACTAGAGTGCACTCAAAATACTATTTCTTTGTTGTTATGAAATGACCCACCTTCACCATGCAATCAATGACGAAAAAAGACCTTGTTACCTTGCGTATTCCTTTAAGACATTGCTAAAAAGTAGGGTACAACCTGCAAAATTACCACCACCACACAAAAAAAGAAGAAAAATAAAATCCCAAAGTGAAACAAAACACTTAGAGCTGCCAGATGATTCTGCACAAGGTTTGTCTCATGCATCCAGCTTCTCTACTCTCTCTTTCACACAGTCTTATCATCCCTGGTAGACCTGGTTATTCCTCCGTCACCTGGAGCAGCCAATCTGCCTTCTGCTGTCTCTTAGATTCAGCAGCAAGCTTCAAATCTCTGCTTATGCCTCAGTTCTCTCTCTCCTGCTCCTTCTTGCTTATTTATGATTGAAGCGTGTGATTGTATTATTTACAGTAAGTCTGTAAAATGCTTGTGGAAACATTTTCCTGGTCAGAATATCTGAACCAAATAATTGCATTTTAAGTACCTCTCAGATTCCTTGTGGGAGATGGAAATGAGCATAAATATGCAATTTACCTCATCTTCTTATATCTTCACCTTTATAATCTTTGGCAGGAAAAAAAAGAAGTCACTTTTTTTCTGACTGCAAAACTAGAGGTCATACACCTCTGAATATTAACCTAATAAGGATGAACCTTCTGGAAAATACAAACAAATAGTGAGAACAATAGGAAGGGCAGAAATAATGTATAGTGATTATCAACAGTAAGGCAATCTATGAATGCACGTTTGAAGATAGCAGTGAACCCCTCATACACACCATTTTAGATTGGAAATATAAAGCCAACAACATAGTCAAAGGGACATTAGCTCTAGAGGGATGTACCTACAGGGAAACAAAAGGGAATGGAAAATTTCAGAAGGAAAACAGCAAGGAAATTATGAGTATGGGTCTATGAAATGAGGAGAATGGACAGAAAAGTTTCTCCAAGACATTATGGGTAGCAAAGTCAGTGGAAGTATCTCTGTGGGTGTAACAATTCCTTGTGAGATGTAGGGCAACAAATTGTAATACTCTGGCTCACTGTCTGATGTAATACCCTGTTGAGGAGAGAATACAGCATAGGTTGTCCATCAAATTTACTGTATGTGCATCAGATTAAATTCTGCAGACAAACCAAGAGGAATGCTGGGAGTGGGTGGTTGGAAATGTATCGCTGAGGATGTAAAAAGGCAGGTTCAATATCTGTGAACGTTATTTTGTTAATCTGTTAAAGTGATGCTGGCGTGTCAGTGTGTTAAAGCAGGGGCAAAGAAAGCACACTTCTCTTCTTCTTTTTAAAAATTCAGTGGTCCTGGCACTGTCATTGCTTCCTGCAAATAAAAGCCCTCCCCAACTCATTTACTGTTACTTGTGCAGCGCATGTGGCAGAGGGAGTAGCTGGCCCTGGCAAGTTATAAAATGGAGGCTTGCCAAAAATCCCAGTTGATCTGGTGGACAAAGTCCGATTCTGTTGTTTTCAAAAAACTGTCAAATGCATCTAAGCCATTTCCTCTATAAAAATGAGTTATCTTGCAAAAGACCTCCCTTTTGTCATAACTCCCATATATAATGTTAGATTTGTTTATAAATGCATTTGTGTGATGTATATTCTACTGCAACTGTCTGTATTATTTCTAGGTGCAGTTATTAATGCAGAGCATAAAAAAGCAGGGTGTTATTTTTATATCAGAGAGTTCAGGAAAAACATAGAATCCTGTTCTTTCAAATTTATCCATTTCTTCTAAAGAAGGCAGATTTCTGATCTATCTGCCACAATTATTTAAATAAAAAAAAAGATTTAAGTATTATTTATAATTGCCAGAGGTTGGTTTTATATTTGAAATATGAATATTCAGTGTCTTCTATTTGGTTAATAATAAAAACGGTATAATCATAACTAAATTCACTCTTCATTGGGGCCACAAAACACAATAAAAGAGATAAAACAATGAAAGATTAATATTCCTAAAAGTGAATGTTGATTTGAATGTAACTTGTTATGATGCAGAAGAAAAATATTTTAAAATCATGAAAAAAAATATATATCTAAAAAAGAAAAAAAATAAGATAAAGCCAGGTTTTTTAAATGAATGTCCCCATTGGTGTAACCAAACTGAATTCATATTAAAGAAAAAACAAAAAAATCCCATCAAATTTCCAACCACACCTCTGTGTAATGCCAGTGGCTTGGTAGCTAGTCATGAAACATGCAAAAATGTTTCATGAAGGAAACAACCTTCTCCCAGATTTCAAAAAATAGTGAAAAAGTAAGAAAACAACGGTAACATATAATGGTGGCTACTGCATATGGCAGCATAATCTATGTGTAATTAATTACTGTGATCCCCTCCCATATGTACCAACCACATACTTGTGTTTGAGATGGCTGAAGGTGACTTTAATCTCATTCCTTCTTGGTCACATCCCTGCTGCTATCCAAAGACCCTTCTAGGACTGAGAAAAACTACAAAATCTAGTGCTGAGGGTTGATGATTCATATTTTGTTCGATGTTATTAGTCAAATGGGTAGAAATAAGAGAATTTGAGTGCTTTCATGACTCCTCTAAACTGAAGATTATGCTAGCAACATTTTTTACTAACGTGATATAAGCTGGGCAGTCAAATTTTGAGCACACTTTAAGTCTTAATCTTCTTTTCAGTCACAGCGAAGCATTTCTTTTATACAGATTCTTTTATACTACATGAATGCCCACTTATCATCACTCTGAACCACGTTCTTCTGTCCCAAAAGAAGATCTAAATAGGTCATTCTGTATGATTTTTGTCTGAGTGATTTGCCTATCTATTTGTCACTGCAGAACTGAGCCCTAAAATGACAAACAGAAATAAGTAAATGGAATACAAGCTAAAAGGACCAATAAAAAGTAGTATGTGATGCTTGCTGTGGTGACATTTACTTACATTACCCTTACACATGTGCTAGTCATTTTCTACAAGTACCATCATGGAAAGGTCCTACATTTTTATGAAAACCTGAATGAATAAATCTTCATATGTCAAACAGTTAGATATTTTGATGTTATTGTCAGTGTTGTTGAAGAAACTCGTGTTTCAGAAAGTGAAGGAGCCTGACAAATAATGAGTTGCAGTAATAGACCTAAGTCATCAGCCCAAAATCTTACCTCGAAGCACAGGATCAAATAACTAATAGCACATGGTGCCCTATGATAACTTTCCACAGCTGTCAACACTTCACAACTTTGCAGACTGGGCTTTTAGCTCCAGTCGGTCTTGAGTGTCTTTGCCACTAGGGCATCTGTCATATCAAAGTCCCACTGATGTCTCAGTGGTGACAAGATACTAGATCGGTATTAATCACGAGGCAAAGGCAGCAACCACGGGAGAAGGGGAGGCAATATTAGTCATATGCAGAGATAGCCTGCTGAATACAAATGGATGCAAAACCACCCTTAAGTTCTCTCCCATACGCTTTCTGCAGGAAAAATTTCCCCACCCATCTACCTGTAAACATCAGACCAAAACTCCTTTCATGTAGTGTGTTCAGTGCTTTCTCGAAGTCTTTCCACACAGCAGGATTAAGATGGAATCATGTCATGCTTCGGTGTTGTATTATTCTGCACAAATATTTCAATAAAATGAAAGCTGACTGTAATAGAAATTCTGGTAGTTGCTGACAAGCACCTGCAACACATCAAAATGAGATAAAACATGAAATCACCACGCACCTCAAATGCTTAGGAAGATATGCAAATGGCATAGAAGCTACAATCAGAGCCATTGCAAAATCACAAGCAGTTAGGATGAAGGGACTGGGTTTGTAATCTAGTCATCATGCGATGATTTTCTTCCTGCTGCATAGCTTGTTAATTATAAATCTATCAATTATGATGCTTGAAAAGCCTTACCTCCCTAGTACTCAATGAATATTTTCAGAGGCCAAATACCACTCTCATCTCCTAGTAGAGCAAAGAAAATCATTATTGCAGGTTGGAAGTTTAGTACCACTTCTCAGCACCATTTTTGGTGTCCTGATAGGGAAGGGGAGTCTTCTCAATGCAGGACTTTAACCTGTGTCTACTGTTTGCACTGCCATAAGATCTCTACATAGACTTAATCTAGTTTAATAATCTCTCCAGGAGAAATCCTGAGCCTGTGGAGATTAATGGCAACCTCACCGCCTTAGTTCCCAGCCTGAGATATGGAGATGGCACACAAGGGTATTGTAAAAAGAAATTTGGGCTACACATGTACCTTAATTAACAGATGCAGCGCTCCACTGCAGAGATTGCTGCATTTAGTCTTAAGTGAAACTGCTCCTGTATATGTTGCACAGCTCATAAAGTGCTTTGGGGTTTGGAAAGTAAAAGTTTACATAAATCAATGTATTTTTATTGTGTGATACAGCCAAAATTACATACTCGCGCTCAAAGTCTGGAATCAGGGAAAATTTGTGTAGGGTCATTTCTTAATTTTCTTATTAAGGCAGTGTTCACTTGCTTGTATCATGATATATATAGGATGCACTGACAAAGCAGATCACTGTTTTATTTTCCTATGTCGAGAACCCCATCATCACTTGAGCATCCTCATCTTCAGCAAGCAGATGTGCACTTCCCATGAGCTGAGCATTGAGGTTTGACAGCCTTTAGTAAACACCCACTCAGTATGTGCATGGGAATCTTTTTGATAGATAGATGAAGAAAATGGGTAACGTGTGTTCAAAAGGGACAGGAAATAGCAATTCTGCAAAGCACCGTAGAGACTCTTTGACTGTTCCTCCAGCAAGCGTAAACATTACAGCAGGATTTTACTAATGATTCTCTGCATAATTACTGTCTGCAGTAGAATAATTTGTTTTATTTGTAACACAGAGGTCAGGAAGAATCCTCTTTATATATAGCACTTCTGAGCAAAATTTGTATTAAAGGGGAAAAGGAAATACTTTAAAAGCTCCACATTAGTAACTTTGTATCAGCCAATTTGCAGTAGGGTTTACTGCCTAACAATTTTCCCCTTGACTTGATTTTACCTATGTTCTGGAATGGATCTACCAAAGCAATTATTGACTATGTTGTGGATTGTTTTGTTGTGGGTTTTGGATTTTGTGTTGGGGGTGGGGGGGTGGGGTTGTATGTTTTTTTTTCCTTTGTTTGTTGCATTTAAAGTTACTTTGGATTGGCCAGTTGGTATGATTAGATTTTGCTGAGATACTCATATGAAACATAAATTCTCCCACTTCCTCTGTGATGCCTTCCCAAATCTGTGCCTGTGCATCTGTGTTTTTGTGTGCGTAGTAATATAGAGGAAAAAAGCCAAAACTGTAGTTTCTCCTTCACATACACAACACCCTTCCCCTCAGCTGTCCTCTGCTTTTGACATATTTCTGGGACAATTCCAAGG
This sequence comes from Falco naumanni, assembly GCF_017639655.2. Taxonomy (NCBI): domain Eukaryota; kingdom Metazoa; phylum Chordata; class Aves; order Falconiformes; family Falconidae; genus Falco; species Falco naumanni. Next base: position 6,520,668 of record NC_054055.1, on the reverse strand, counting down.
AGGCTTGTTTTCTTGTTTTACATTTAAGTAGGATTTTCAGCAAAAGATTTCATGACACCCAACACATAAGGTGTGTAAGAGTATGGTGACTCCTTTCTTAAATAACAAATAAACCAAGGTGAAACACACTAAAGGACTTCCAAGAGAAAATGTAGTAAATTAGAGACAGAAGCTGGGAACAAGAGAGCATGTTTCCTCTCCTAACTGTAATTAGGAATAAAAGAAATCTCTTTTCTATTATGGGAAGATTGATTCAAATCCTTTGTTTTTTTTATTGCAGGCATGGGTAAATCTAATTATCTTCCCAAGATTAATAAAAATATAGTATCTGAAGTGTACTCTTTCCTTGCCATGTACTGCAACTTATGGTTGTTTAATACCTTCTGAAGTCAATGGCAGCTCTTTCATATACTCCTGTCAATGCTAGATCAGATTCTTGCTATTAAGTTTTACAATTAATGTTTAGTGTGAACAAAGTGGAACATTCATATCCACAATTAGTCCTTCCAATTGCAAGTCATTTGGTGTTTTCATCTTTCAATCAAGATGATCCTTAAAAATTACTTCTCACCTAGAAATTTGTGATCCATTTCTACAGTGGGAAGGAGCTGCCTTAAACCACATGATATAATTTTAAAGGAATCCCAACAAATATGACCCGCTCTTTCACTTTTAATGTTGCTTTTGTCTAAGCCAGGGAAAGTAATTTTGAGGTTTGTTGGGTAATTTGGGGTTTTTGGTTTTGGTTTTTTTTTTTTTCTGTGAACTGTTTTTCACAAAAAGAAAAAAAAAAGGGCTGAACACTGAAAACACTACTGCTGTTTCTACAATTTCAGTTTTAACTGAAAACCTTGCTATATAGCTGACCAAAGCATACAACATTTGGGGTTGTATCACACGTTGTTGTATCACATCCATTGATGAAGAAAGGTCTTTTTAGTGGCAATACAGAACTGCACAATAGGACACCAAACACAACTCTCTCGCAGTTGCTAGCCAGCTTAGAGTTAATAAATGGCTAAACCAGAATTTAAATCAACCCCAGATAAGTTTCCTGATAAGAAACATTGCTTTGTCACTTTAAATCTTGTTGACAGATCCTTACTGTTTTAAGTTGACTGGATACAGAATCAGGTAAAAGCCGAAAACAAAAATAGCTCTTTTTGTATGACCAAAGTAAAATCTCATTTAGTTTCTCCTAATCATAATAATTTGGACAACAGCCATACTCAAGAATTTCTCTTCCCCTGGGTAAATTGGTCTCCGGTTAGCAAATGTAGAATTTAAACTGCTTTGTTCTTTTTATATGTAAATTTGTACTTGGAAAATCATCAACTAATTTTAGTCTGTTTGGGTTGACATGGTCTCTTTGCCAAAAGTTACATTTGCATTCTAGTTTGGCTTCCTTTTATCTATCAGAAAGCCGATGCGTACATACACATATATATATATATATATATGTGTGCGCTTGTACTATAAATATATATGTATGTATTTAACTCTATGCTAACTAGTTTTCTTTGGGGTGTAAAGATTCCCATCACACATAATTAATTAAATACTTAATGCACCAAGTATTCTAAAAGAGGATTTCACTAACAGCTCTCTAACCTCACCACATCAGTATTAAAACACTTTGTTGTTTACAACCGTGTTCTGCTTTGGGAAAAATCCTTGGTGTTCATGTAATCAACAATCCTATTAAGCTTTGCTTCCTGTTAAATATAAATAATGAACTTCTCCAAATGGGGAAATTCTGGGTTATATCAATTTTAGGTGGACCTGGATTTGATGCAAAGACACTTACATAAACCCTGGAAAAACTGTTGCAGCCAAGACAACAGCCTTTTGCTCATTAGTAGCATATAATAAACACAAACTTTCTTCTTACCTTCTCAGAACTTTGTGGTCTCACTTCAGAACTTCAGAAATATTTTAGACAGCATTAACTCTCTGTATCTCATGTATAATCTTAAATATTTCTATCAAACCGTGGGTTTATCATTTAATGATTTGTTTATACAAAAAAAATCAGAGATTTCTCCCTCTAGCTTCTCTGAAGAGCTTAAAACAAAACGAAATAGAAATAGAAGGAAAAACAAAAACAAAAAAACAAACACCTGAATTTGGAACTGAATTTGATTCATTATCAGTAGGATTGGTGTCCTTTTGAAAATGAGAAATCTCCTATCTGAGACTTCAGAACAAGTGATCATAGTGTTTCCCACTTACCTACCCAATCTATAATTATTCTTTATCCAATATACAACAACCAAAGACTGGAAAGGCATGCTAGATTTTTTATTTGATTTTTTTTTTTAACTCTTATTCTCACTTGCATTTTTCCTCCCAATAGTTAGCCTTTTCCAGTGATTTGAAAAACAATGGTGAAGAACTGACTGCTGAAGAGGTGACTGGTGTCATTGCAGAAAGATGTCGAATATTTAGAGAGCCATGGCAAAACAGCACTGGGGAAAGAGTTTGATTAGGCTGGGTAGCTGTGTTGGATTTTTCATTTAATTTGTTTTGGTTTGCTTTTTAATCTCAAACAGAGCATTTGCAGCATTCTTTGGCAAAACATACTGTTTTAAAGACACAATGCTGAGAACAATGTTTTCAATGAAACGTGAGCTCAGCTGACTACCACGTTTCAGATATAATTACAAACTGATATCTCAGCTGCACATCTTCTGAAAGCTGACAAATCTTTTTAATTTCATGAAACCCAGGCCATGTTATGAAAACATACGCTGAATGCAGAATTCTACACGGGTTTGACATGAAGCCAGGCAAAACAAAGGTTTTGACAGGCTTTCTTATTTTCAGTTCCAAAACTCAAACAAAACAGAGGGAAAGGATCACAGACACATGCAGATTAAAACCCTGCAAAATAGTCACATGTATTCCTGAAACCAGAAATTTCTGAGCTGTCTAAAACCAACCCCCTGGAGATAATTGATTCAATGTAATGAAACCAAATAGGTGGACAAAACTATCAGCCCTAAGAGCATCTCTACTATGCACTTAAGGCAGTGTGTTCTAACTTTAGTATGTTTTATCAGGTATCGTACAAGTGTCTTCTGTAGCACAAGCAGAGTACAGCACAGCTCTTTTTGAAGAAACTCATTGGTAGGGGTAGTTAGCACCTGCAAGATTCAGATTTCCTGATTTTAGTATCCAAATTATATAAAATAATTACTGTAGACTCACAAAGCCTCAGCCTACCACTGGAAACTCAAGGAAGGTGCTACCACACAGATGACAGAATGGTTGAGGTTGAAAGGGAACACGAGAGGTTGTTTTCTTTAGTCCCTGAAATTAAACATGTTTTGAGTTTTCTAATACTCTTTCAGGAATGTAGAAGAATATTTCTGTTGAATTCCATATAAAGACTGGATAACCTTAAAATATTCCCATTTAGGATTATTAGCTTTTGTAGCTTCCCACTTTTACCTTGTAACCCACAATGTCTGTCATTGAGAATGACAGTATTTATACATGCTGCATGGCACTCTATCCCGCCAGTCTGAAGTAGGGTTACCTGGTCCTATTGTAAGAAAAGAAAGGATTACACAGTGAAAACTGGTCTAGAACCAGGTTTTTGCTGCATGTACTTGACTCCCCTTTTTTTCCCTTTTGGGGGGCAGTCATAGGACATCACAGGAGAGAAGGCAGGAAGAGGAAAGCTAGTAATATGTTTAAGTGCCTTTTTCCTTCAGCATTTCAGTGCTCTTTGTACATTTTTTTAATGACGGTTCATGTATTTATACTGTAATCAGAGATGGCTGGCCCATGGATAGCAGCAGTATATTGCATTTTGTGTATTCCAGATACGTGAGACAGGGAGAGAGATTCATTGATTGAGTGTCTGTATTTTAAGTGTTACTATATTTACTAGATAACAAATTAGAGATTTGTTAGACAGCAGGCTAAGTAGCTGTCTGTGAATCATGTATTTATTATGCATGACTCTTTCAGAGTCATTAGAAGTTGAAAAGAAAGACTCACTAAGATGTGAAGGGGAATTCAGCTTGGAGCTGCTTGGGGACCACAGCAATGTATCTGAGTAACAGTCACTGTTAATAATAGTCCCCAGGTTACAATCCTGGGGCTTGAATATGAAGTTTTCAGAGCTATTAGCAAACATCAGTATTATTATACAAATGGATAGACTAGGGCACAGAAAGTCATAACGAAGTTCCCATCAATATCTTCAACATCAGTGCTATTGGAAAAAGCAGAGAACACAGTAGATCTGATTTCCATTCCTTTTACTCACCTGCTAGATAGTGTGCATTTCACTGTGTGAAACTTCCTGAACGTAATGTAATGGTGTATAGGTGTAAAACTGTAGACCATTTAATTTCCTTCCATTTCCATTTTGATATCACAGGGAGTCTCATTTCCTGTCTTGAATAAGTCTGGGATCCTGCTCACATTGGCAGTGCTTGGCTCCAAAGATGGCAGCTAAGTACAGGCATGCAACGATGCTGCTGCAAAAGTTAGGGAGAAGTAGGAAAGGATATTGGGGGACTAAGAGTATATAGTTTTAGCTACAAGGTAATGACTGCCACTGGAACAGCGCCAGAATACTGAACCAAAATCCAAGAAAGAGCACAGGCTAATCTCCTTTCTCAAAGCAGAAGCAGTCTGAGAACACAATAGCTCATGGTGAATTAGGAGAATACAGTAGTCATGTATCACATCTAGCTTACTTTTCCTAACCAGAAGCCATTAAGTATCTGGTTAGTGGATCACTAGAAGGCCAGATCATCTGGTATGATGATAGTCTGAAAGTTTTATATGAACAGATCTTAATGCTGGCCTTGTCCTTCTCATCAATAAAGTTATTGTGTTTAGGAGGAGCCACATCTAACACTAGGACTTTACAGTGTCAGTCTCCTACGAGGAATAATAAATATAAGCAAAATGAGAAAACCGTGACTATTCCCTTCGTTGTTCTCTGATGCACATTAATCCTGAAGCTAAGACCAATTGTTGTAAAATCTCAGTAATTCACTCTGACCATGGACATAACCCAGGGTAGACCTTTTTCTGTTCAAATTCTAACAAAGTAGCCCATGAGAGCCAAAGTACAGCTGACTGTAAGAAGACATTTGACCTTTGGCAAAAAAGTTCCAGCATGTCTGATGACACTGTCAAGAACGTAGAGTGCTCCATGTACAACCAGGTTGCAAATGCTTATGATTATTAAGAGTTGAGCCCAAGTGCTCAATCAACTGACCACCAGATTTCATCTACCATCATTAATAGAAAGGAAAGTACAAAGCAAGGTAGAGCTTTAAATGTAACCTAGTTTGAATATCAAGCAAAAATTGCTTAAAGTTAAGAAAGTGAATGGATAGAGTTGGCTGAGATATGTGTTTTGGAGCAAAATAGCCAGATGCACACAACATACAGGTGATTATATTTTTTAAACAGTCTTTATTATCTAAGATGATACTTTGATAGGTGAGAGGTAAGTGACCACTATAAAAAACACATTGATCAATTTGAATTGGTGAATGTACTCATGATTTTTTAAAGGCCTAAATAATTCCATATTGAAAAATACGGTGCATAAAAGTGAATTTAAATTAGCTAATTAATAGATTTGAAATATTTTTTTCTTAATATGGTGGTAGCCTTCAGTGGAATATTTCAGAAAGGAAAAGATTCTTCAGGGGTCAGTTCTTGGCTTAGTGATGGATTTGTCACTGATAGAAATTGAAATGGTAAGAATCATGCTAGTTGCACTATCAAGAGGCATAAAGTGGGGGACAAGCAGAATTCTCAAACCATTCTAAATTGTTTAATACACTAAGCTCATAGAAACAGTGTTGTTATTGTAGTCTTTACTTTTGCAGAGCCAAAGGAACTTATTAGGCCATGGGCTGTCAATATTCCATCTCAAATGACCTGTTGTGTTCTGCAGTGTATTGAATTTGAGGTGCAATTGCAGGGGGATGGAGGTCACAGTGGGTAGTTTGATTCTGTTGAGAAGAATGCTGTCAAAGAAATATTCAGGTGGTGTGGTCTTGCTAAATGCACCATTACTGTGTTTAGCTTTCAGATAAGATTTTGAATATGTTAAAAGCAGATACCATTCTGAAAAGTGCAGTGGGAGTGGAAGGGGGTCTGGGTATAGTATTCAATGCCAGAGTGTGTGAAGAAAGTCAGACTAGGTGGTTTTAACTGATCTCGTTCAAAGAAAATATGTAGTTAAGAGATCATCAAACAGCAAGAACAGAGAAGTCTTTCTTTCAGTTTTCTTTTTCATCTCTGCACTAAGCCAAAATTGCTAGAAGAGGAGTTTGAATTGAGATATGTGAAGTAAGGGTTTGGTTTGGTTTCAGCCTATTTTCTCTTTTTTGTACAATTCCTGTAATTAAGACTGCTGTCCTGTAGATTACTTTACTCTGATGTTCTCAGTTGTAAGCTGGGAGAGGGCAAGCTGAACAGTGTGCTGAGATTAAAAGCTACAGCCACACTCTCTGATTTGATAATGGATACTCTGCCAGTGTGGAGTGGGGGTGGTCTATATGCAGAAAAAGACAAGTTGGGGAAAGGACAGTAGAAAAACAGCAGTGGGCAAGGTCTCACAATGGTATAAAGAACTGTGTTTTACCTGTAAAAGGAGGTACCTGTAGATTGTGGTGGCTCACAGTCCACAAAACACAAAATTGAGAGTGATAAATCAAAGCTTACGAAAGGAAGGAGAGTCCATAAAAGTTTAAAAGAATATACTCATTTCAAAAATCGTCATTGCATGCCAAAATAAGAATGTTTGTATGAGGTTAGAATGGAAGTACATCTGACCCAGACACAGTTCTGAAAGCAACCTGGAGCAGATATCTAGGGAAGGGTATAGGAACAGGGCAAGCTGATACTCTTCTACTTCACAGCAGATTTTATTTCCCTCTGGATGACTTTGTCAGATCTAGAAGCTAAAATTGTCAATTCAAGTGTAAAATGGGGATTTTAAAGTTAAAGGCAAATCTAGTTGTGGAATCTCTATAGAAGCCTCTACAATACACCTGCTCCAGTAAAAGCAACATAATATGCACTCCTGATTTCTTTTGATACCAATGTGATTTATGCATGAGTGCTGAGTGCAAAATATGCCACTGTGAAATTTCTCCTCAGTATTTAAAAGCAGGTGTTTTCCCAGAAAAAGCAACTTTATATCTCTAGGATCACAGAATCATAGAATTGTTTAGGTTGGAAAATATCTTTAAGATCAGCGAGTCAAACTGTCAACCCAGCACTGCAAGTCCACCACTAAACCATATCCCTAAGTGCCATGTCCACAAGTCTTTTAAATACCTCCAGGGATGGTGACTCCACCACTTCCCTGGGCAGCCTGTTCCACTTCTTGGCAGCCCTTTGGTGAAGAAATTTTCCTAATATCCAACCTAAACCTCTCCTCGTGTAACCTGAGGCTATCTCCTCTTGTCACACTGGAAGAGACTAACCCCCACCTCGCGGCAACCTCCTTCCAGGCAGTTGTGGGGAGCAAGGTCCCCCTTGAGCCCCTTTTCCCCAGGCTGAGCCCCCCCCGCTCCCCCTGCCCCCCCCCCCGAGCTATGCCGCAGCCCCTTCCCCAGCCCCTGCCCGGCTCTGGACACGCTCCAGCCCCTCCGGGTCTGTCTGGGGGTGAGGGGCCCAACGCTGAGCCCAGGGCTCGAGGGGCGGCCGCACCAGGGCCCAGCACAGGGGGACGGGCACTGCCTGGCCCTGCTGGCCACGCTGCTGCTGACACCGGCCAGGGCGCTGCTGGCCGCCGTGGCCACCTGGGCACACGGGGGGCTCGTGCCCAGCCGGCTGTCAACAAGCCCCGCTATGTCCTTTTGCTCCATGTAGCTTTCCAGCCACTCTGCCCCAATCCCGTAGTGCTGGTGTGGGGTTGTTGTGACCTAGGTGCAGGGCCCGGCACTCCAGCTTGCGGAACCTCATAAAACCAGACTCAGCCCTTCAGTCCAGCCTGCCCAGACCCCACTGCAGAGCCTCCTGCCCTCAAACAGATCAACACTTCCCCCCAGTTTGGTGTCATTTGCAAACTGGCTGAGGGTGTGCTTGATCCCCTTGTCTAGATCACTAATGAAGACATCAAACAGGACTGGCCCCAGCGCTGGTCCCTGGGGACACCACCTGTGCCCGGCGCCAGCGGGATGTGACTCCATTCCCCACCACGCTCTGGGCCCGGCCACCCAGCCAGCTTGTTACCCAGCGCAGAGCACACCCGTCCCAGCCCTGGGCACCAGTTCCTCCAGGAGATGCTCTGGGAAACGGTGTCAAGGGCTTTGCTAAGGTCTGGGTAGACACCATCCACAGCCTTTCCCGCATCCACTAAGGGGGTCATCTTGTCCTAGAAGGAGATCAGGTTCATCAAGCAGGACCTGCCTTTCATAACCCCATACTGTCAGGGCCTGATCCCCCGGGTGTCCTGCATGTGCCCTGTGAGGGCACTCAGGATGATCTGCTCCATAACATTCCCCAGCACCGAGGTCAGGCTGACAGGCCTGTAGCTCCCCAGACCCTCCTTCCAGCCCTGCCTGTAGACGGACATTACACTGGCTGACCTCTCGTCAACTGTGGGGAGGCTTGGCCACCGTTGCTCCTGGCCCTGCCCAGGTCCCATCAGCCACTGTAATGCAAGCTGCAGGCTCCTGGCAGCTCTCTGGGGTGCCCCTGATGTTCCCTCAGTCTGAGACCTGCTTGTGCGCTGTGCCAGAACACTCCACTGCTGATCCTGCTGGCTGGCACTGTAGCCGCTTGTCTCGGCAACTCGGATCCTAGTGAAGTCATTTTTGGTTTAATCTTTTCCGGAACACTGTTATATTAAAAACCTTTTCAGTGGCATCTATGGGGTTAATAATATCTGTCATCTACAAAGACCTTACTTTCATTACAGGTGATAACATATATAGTATTTTCTTGCATGCATATATTGCATTTAATTCAACGTATCTAAGACATTCTTTAAATAAAACTTAAATGAAAGAATTGCTTCACCCATCAGTGAAATGAGCTTTTAGGGGTAGAGACACAACAGCTGTTTAACATCACAAAGCAATATCATTGAATAATTTAGTTCACAAATTTGAGAAGAAAGGAATATTTATTCAGAGGAAACTCCAGATGGAATTTAGGAAGGCAGATTGTCATTCCAAGCCAGTACTACAATTTTAATCAAAAAACCCCACATTAATTCCTGCAACACTTTTGCTCTTTCATAATGTTCTGTAAAATGTTAGATAGCAACAGGACTTGTTCATTACAAAATCTATCACTATAAGTCTTCCATTATAAGAGACAACTAGGCAACCCTGTCCCTTTTTGATGCAACTCAGAAAAGTACCACAATGTGTGTCAGAAGAATAGGGATATAAGGTTAAATACACTGGATCAGATCATTAATCTATTTAACCTAATATTTATTTTTTTTCTGAAGCAGTGGCTAGTATCAGCTCTTTTCACAGCTAGTACCAGATGTTAAAAATATCAGCAATATATAGTCTGCAATTATGGAATAAACTATTAAGCAATTTTAATCCTAATTCCCACCAGTTAGTTGTTGACTTACATTTAGTGTTCATCGCTTTTTAGGTTAAATCTCTCTAATGTAACAGTGAATATTTTCATAAGCAGTAAAATATCACTGGAACATGAATGTTTGTGGCTGTTGCACCCCCTAATCTTTATTTATGTTACTGATGACCCTGTACATATGTGAAACATGGGCTGATGAGAACTTCAGTAAGCAGTTTCCTTGCATGCAGAATTTGATCCTAGTAAGGCATGCTTCAGCTTCATAAGTCTAAAATGAACTTTGTGTCTGAAATTTGGATGGAAACACACTCTGGAAAACCCGATCATATATTAGATCATCAATTAGTAAGACTAGTTTTAGAGTGCTAAAAGCTTCAGATAGTCATACCCAACCTTGCTGCTCTGACAGGAAAGTGCATCTTTTTTAATTCCAGAACTTCCAGCAACTAAGTCCATCACCAGAAAGTTATTTAAATAGAAGTCTTAAAAGCCTTGAGGCATAGAAAGTTATTGTTCATTATGGATACTTACCAGAGATGAAAGTAGCAATGGAGCTTTAAATCAGACAAAGACAATTTTAGAAAAATGACATGTAAAGTTTCTGAAGTAGGGATCCAAAATAATACCCAGAAAATTTTAAAGAACTTTAAGTATGTGTCTGTAAGGGAAAGGAAGAGGAGAGGGAAAGAAGTTCATAGTCCTGGAAGGATTAAAGGAAAACAGAAACGTAAACTGAATATTTAGAAATGTGCACTCAAGCATCTGTTAGAGAAATTCTTGTATTGTTTTGAAATCCTGAGTTTTCAAACTGGTCTATACATGAATGCACTTGAGATTTTTGTGTATTATGCAGTGTTGCACCTCATTAGAAAGAACCAGTTTAAGATTCTCTGAATTTCTTGGGCTCCTCCCTTCTTTAAACTTGTTGGAATCTGTGTTGGGCTCTTGGGCCATTCCACTTCAACCCGTTATACCTGCAGTCTGGAACTTCTGAGGGACTTTGTAAGACCAGGGTCTTACTCTCTGCAAGATCCAAAATGATTTTAAAACATACTTTCAGGAAAAAGGTCCTTCAGTAAATAACAAAAGGAAATTTATATTTTGAAGACAACTAACATACAACTTTAGGTGCTAATACGATCACTTATCTTCTGATACATTAACAGAGAGGGTAACTTGTGACACAGATTGGTCCCACATTATACAGCAGTACCTGAAAGGTACTTCATGCTCCAAAGAGCTTACAGTCCAAGGTAAGCAGCTACCAGTGAATACAACAGGTGGGGAAGAAAAAGGTAGTAGTGAAATTATAGTCAGTGAGATAAACTGATGAGTCATAGCTCATCAGCTCATAATCCAAAATATAAGTTGCTATCTAATACTGTCAGTATCAAGCAATTCATCATGTAAGCTCTCCATTGTGCTTAAAGTCTTGCAGATATGGACAATTGCAGGCTGTGGGAATTTTCCTCTAGTCCTATTGTTGAGTGAAATTTTAGTCATCGAAGGAAAAGTAGAAGAGAAGGTCTTAAATGCTCTCCCAAGACACATCAGGGGTAGGGAGATCCTATGCTGTTTGGAGCCCAGACCATTTTATGTTTAAAGGACTGTAACTATCACTTCGCTTTATCATCAGAACAGAGTGTGGCACACTCACCAAATAATTACAAGAGGTGATCCAGTGTATTCTGCACTCTTCTGAAGTTTCTGAGAGTTACCCCCAGACAGATCACATCACTTACTTCTGGACTACTGCTAACAAATTATAAAATGTGAAAAATATCCATAATCCCCATGGAAGTGTGGCTTCCTGGATATCACTAAATAAAAAAAATCAGAACAAACTCCTTTCTATAAAAGAACCTAATATAGCTGCCAAGGAGGTGTCTCCTGTACCACAAACCCTTAAACTGCCAAATACATGTAGATTTGGCTATGGAAATGACCCAATAGCTTATGCAGACACAGCTGTGAAAGAGGGCCCGAGGTACTGCTCAGGAGTGTGCTGAACTGTCAGAGGTGGTGAGATGTCACGGGCAACGGTTCAACTGCACCAGCACTTTGCAGGGTCTCAGTCTTGCGGGTGGGAGGTGAGCTCTGGTTGAGGCACTGAGCTATGAGGTAAAACGGCTGTTGGAGAGGGTGAGCAGAGCAGACTGCACAGTATCAAGGACAAAAAAAGAATAACAGATTGTTTCCAAAGACCGTGGAGAGGCAGGATGCAAATCTCATATTGCTTGGAAGGAGGGACAATTGGAGGCTATGTCTAAATGAGAGGAGGATTGAGAATGTCATGTTGAAGGAAGAAAGCTTCTGGGCTTTATTAATGGACAGAAGGTTTTTCTTCTGCCTGCAGATGTCAGATGTGCACTTATAGATGTGCCTGTAATGAGTGAGGAGGAGCAAACTCCCTCAGGGGAGGTACCTGGGCCAGCAGACACTGATCCACATGTTGGCATTCAGAGTAAAGAGTAGATGGTCATGGATACAGACTTCTGCAGAAGACAGAAGCTCTCATCTGCCAACCAGACTTGTTGTCTCAGGTTGTTCATCACTTGTTGAGACTTGAATCTGGGATGTTGCACAGGCTGCTGAAACCCATCCAGACTCTAGATTGCCCATAGCTGCTCACCAGCTTGGGTTGATGCTGCTAAGTATCAACTGACCTTAAATGCATAAAGAGTAACTAAAAGCCTTTAGAAGGGAGCATCGGGGCCCAGGGGTGTTCTTTTTAGTCATGTCAGTCACAAAGAAAGATTTAGGTAGAAATAGATGTTATCTTTCAGAACAGCTGGTTGTACAGCTGGTGTTTCAGGCAGGACATTAGCTCTAATTACCATGGGATCGTACTGGAGGAAAAAGGGCTTCTGGAGGGAGATGGGATCTGTCTGACAAAGTCAGGTAAAGGCATCTTTGCAAGCCAGCTTTCTGACCCCATGAGAAGAGCTTCAAAAGAAATGTGTCAGCAGATGATGACCACAAACTGATGAGAAATAGAGGTGCAGACAAGCTCAAAGGGGCAGCCTGATGGCAGGGGTCATGGGTCTCACATTTCACTTGAAAAAGACCTATCACTGCTCTATCTTAGATGCCTGCATGAACACACATAGCATGGGAAATAACAGGAGTTACTAGTCTGCAAATTGCAGGGCTATGATCCCACAGATATGGGGAATTAGATCTTATGGCTGGAGAACTGAAATGGGTGGGTAACACCTCCTTAAAAAGACAGGCAGAAAGGCAAGAAAAAGGTGTCACACACCTCTCAATATGAAAAGAAGTTTGAATGCACAGGGTTTTGCCTTAGAATTTATGACAAGATGATTAGGAGCTTATGGGTAAGCACCAGAGGAGACACCAACAAAGGTAATATGGAGCACACCTGCTCCAGATTACCTAATCAAGAAGAGGAAGCAGATAAAGTAGATAAAAAGATGTAAGAAACATCACTGGTACTAGTCAACCATCCTGCAATTGCCTAGAAAGGTAACTTGAGGCCATTTGCAATGTAGATTTTCAGAGACCATCAAGGACGTGGAGATCAGTAATCTTATGACTAGGGGAGACACTCTGCTCGGCATGCTTTTCACCTAAAAGAAAGAACAAATGCAGGACATGAAAGCTGGCATAAGTTTTGGCTAAAAAAAAACCATACTCAGATAAGTGAGCAAGACATATGGCAGGATCACATCAAAAGAGCAGATTTGAGCTTGTTTAGACAATTAGTTAACAGGCACGGGAGACTGCCCTGAATTTCAGAAATGACCAAGACAACAGCACGCTCTGGGCACTGGCTGGATAGAAAGCAATTTTGCTGAAAAGGACCTGGGGGTTCTGGTGCAGAACCCCATTGAGTGTGTGTCAGTGGTGTGTTTGTACTGAAGAAAATCAATAGCATATTGAGCTGTATTGACAATAATGTTGTCAGAAGGTTGAGGAGGTTCCCTCTATTCAACAGTTGCAGGACCCCTTTTGGAGTTGTGTGTCCCATTTGTGGTTCTGCAGTACAAGAAAGACATGGACATGCTAGAGTGATTCCAGTGGAGGTCACATAGAGGTTTAGAGGGCTGAAGGATGTGAAAAACAAGAAGATCCTGGGAGAACCGGGTTTGTACACCCTTACAAAGAGATGGCAAAAGGGACGCCTTGTATAGCTATCTAGAAGTACTTAAGAGGCAAATGTATAGAAAAGAGAGAGATGTACAGCAATAGGAACAGAGCCTATAGAAACAATTTTCAACCTGGGAAATTATGATTAGATATAAGGAAAACGTTATGCAGCATCTAGATTGTGAAACATTGGAAAAGGTCCCAGAGCTGTTTTGGAATCACCAGCAACCGAGAGACTTAAAGGTCAGTGCGATGTGAGCAACCTGACCTAACTTCAAAGTCTTCTGCACTGCATGAACCTAAACCAAGACTGTCAAGAAATATGGAAACTGACAGAAATATGAAATTTTCACTCTGCAAACATTGGCTGCAAGCAATCACTGGCTACAGTAAAAGCAATTCAAAAGGTTTTGTTTTTCCAAATTGAGTTTGCTGGCATCCTTCTGATTCAACTATTAACTATGAAAATGTGCTTCAGAAATTAAAAGGATGCATTGTACTCTATGTAAACATGAAATATTTTCAAAGGATTTAAAAAGGAGTGTGAGCTTACTTAAATAAACCTGTTAAAGATGAAGCTGAAGAGCCTGTATTGCAGCTTTTTGATTGGTCCCTGATAAGAGCTTGGATTATGGATGGAACAGAAACACTTAGAAACTGTTACAAGAGACTGAGTTAATTTTCCAAGAAAAAGAAGTGACTCAGTTCAGAAGGAAGCATATGGAGATTATTGACGATAGTAGCATAACTGTGGATGAGAATTTGTATTGCTGAGAACTGGAAAATCTTGGGAAATGTAGAGACAAACAAGAACAGCACATGGAGCAAATGCTGAGGACCAGCACAAGCTAGAAAATGTCAGGTGTATTGGGAAAATGGAACAAGCTGCAATAGATTTTGCCACTTTTCAAAAGTTTCAAACATCATCATTGTATTTGGCTTTGGATAGCATAATGTTAAGGCAGTGCCCTGTAAGGAGGTAGATAGAGTGGTGACACAAATTGAATCAAGTACCAGAAATTAAATGTTACATTTAGAATTTTTAAGAGGGATACTAAGGCAGAAGCCATTCTATTGATAGAAGCATTCTGAAAACTTTAATAGAAGAGCTACAGATATTAGAAGGATAAATAAACTAAATGTAAATGAATGTTTGTATTCATTAAAAGCATATGAGTCTTAGCTGTATGTGTAAATAAAACCAGAAAAGATGCAATCTGTAATGGTGCTAGTGTAGAAGAAAATCATTTTGGGTTGAAAGTGTATCTTACTGATGTTCTCAATAAAACTACCTTTGTTGAAGATAAGAATTGAGAAGGGTTTTTAAAAGTGTATTCCTGGGAATAGGTAGGCTGTTAGCATGATAAATGTAGCTAAGAGAGCCTAATTTTCATGCTGTGTGGAGAGTTGTCCTTATGTAAAAAGTGAGAGTTAAAAGAGGAGATACATACACTTGTTTGCACTAAGAATGGCAGGACAAAGCTGAAAAGGAAAGGTGCACCTCTTGTTGTAGGGGAAGGAAAAATTGTGCCTCACTAAAAGAATTAGTATTAAAAAATATTACTCGTTTGTTTGATGTGTTATATTTAGGAGGACTCTTGGCAGTTGCTCTTAGTCAAAAACACTTCCCGTCTGTGTAAATTCAACGCTGTCTATGGGACACGTGCTTTCCCCAAAATGCTGTTTGGGTTTTATAAGGTAGTCAAGGTATTTCTTTTTATGAAATTTAATTGTCTGAAAGTGGTACTTTATCACCATGGGCTCCAAGGTGCTTTGGCATGAATCAGACACATGAACAGGAAGTATAAGCAACATATCTCCATATATTTATGGCCACCACTTCTATGTCAGCCCTATAGACAGATGACACACCTATTCCTTGAAGTAGTGAACATTATAATAGACATTCATAGCTAATGTGAAAGATTTTCATCAACAGACCAGTGTGTATAACTATACATTGTACTAGATACCACCTTAGATTTTGATAAAAGCCCAAAATTAAAGATAGAGCAGCCATGAGGTACTGACATGATATCAAACTAAGCTTCCTATGAATACCTCCAGAGATGATTTCTCAACGTGCAGTTATTAGCTTGTTTTCTTCATTACAGAAAATCACAAAGCCTATGTCAATACTAACAAACAAAAAAGGAAACTTTGGCCTTGTTTTATGGGAGTAAAGATGTTCTCAAGGTTTTCTGAATAGGCTGGAGACACAGGCTATGCTATGGTAAAAACCCTGACAGAGCAGGAGAAAGTGGTAATCAGGAGAAAAAGTGTTTATGTATAGTAGAAGAAACAAAAATATTTTCTATTAATTGCCCAAGACAGTTGAACCCAGAAGATCCCACAGGAATACACCAAACTGAAGGCTAGTTCTGCTAAATGTGATGTGGTTCCCAAAGTAACAGCTACCAGTAAGACAAGTTAGTGGGCACTGCCTGGTGCAGTGTGAGCTGTAGATCATGGTGTGCTGGAGCAGTTGTGCTAGTGCATGGCTTCTGCCCCTAGGCGTGTCAGTACTACCATGGGTTAGAAGCTGCTGGAGGTCTGCACTAGTGCCATTCACGGTGCGTTGAGATAGAAACACTTAAGCTCTAGAAACTCTGCTTTGAACTTAGCTATTTAGTGAGAAGCGGGTGGAGAGAGACTGGATGAAACTAAATTTTGTTGCTTTCAAACTAAAACGCCAAAAGAATGAGGCCAGTGAGGTCTGTCAGAGTGGTTCCTGAATGCAGCTCCCAATTCCTCTGTTTCATGAAGTCAGCTTTCTGCTGGAGGGGAGAAGCTGGGTGGGCATGTTGTGTCCAGGAACAAAGTGCCATCTTCTGGCAGCTCAGTTGTCTGTGAGAAAGCATGGTGGCGTCTCATAACATCTTCACACATGTGCTTTGAACTCTTAGGCATACAGCCCAGGGCAACCCATGACCTGACACCTGCTGTTTCTTACATGATGTGTAAAGACAACTATTAGTGCAGTAAATATCCAGACAGATGATACCGGGCTTCCAACATGAGCAGGGAAGAAAAATGGATCAGGGACTAGCACAGCAAAATCTGTCTGTGGCGCTCACCTCTCGTTCCACTTGCTCATTCTCTAATTACATTTTAAGGCAGGTGCTGTGTCTTTGCATACAGCATCTCATCCATTGAGGCAGTGGTGAGACATAGCTATTAACAAGGGTGATTCCCGCACAGCAGATCTTCCAGCATTGCACGAAGGCAGGAATAGTCAGATACAGTACAACTCGTGGCCACACATAGCTTGCACTGGACAAAACAAGACCATCTTTTCTTCCTAGGTCATAGAGATTGTCTTTCCCTAATTCTCTGATTCATTTTGCAGCCTAGCATCCTGGCGTTTAGACCTGGTCATGCATAGTCCATCACTGTTTAATTAGTTCCATTCATTGCCCTAACCAGATGACACATATTTTGGACCTAAAGGAAAACTAGGCTTATTCCCTTACTGCATTTATCTTAGGAGTAATCTAGCCATCTAGTCTTTTAAGGATTGTGTGACTAGGGAAAAAATACTGTTTGGACCAGTAAGGTATAAAAAGGTGCCTAGACCACAGTCCTAAAGACAGTAAATCAAACCCACAAACTACAAGGCATCTGATATATCTTCGTGATCTGAACCAGTAACGCAAGAACTGATTCTTCCATATCGCCAATGGAGCAACTATTTTCCAGGGATTTTGCTGAAAAGATTACAAAGATCATAGGGAAGCTGTAAACTACATTTCTCAATGTTACCATATGTAATCCTTCAAGTGCTCATGTTAGGAGTTTCTTCATCCATTACAAGTCCTCCCCACCTATGTAGGAAAAGGAAGCATCACATACAAAATGTATAAGGTAAAAAAAAAAAAAAAAAAAAGCAAAAAAAAAAAAAAGCTCACCCAAATCCAAAACTTTTG
Source organism: Falco naumanni (assembly GCF_017639655.2). Classification (NCBI taxonomy): domain Eukaryota; kingdom Metazoa; phylum Chordata; class Aves; order Falconiformes; family Falconidae; genus Falco; species Falco naumanni. The sequence goes on along the minus strand of NC_054055.1, from coordinate 6,503,080 downwards.
CTATCAGAAATCTGGATGTCTCCCATGGTGACAGAATCAGTTCCTGTCCCTATTTTCACATGCACAACAACAGGCCTGTGGTTAGGGACAGTAACTGGGTCAGTTCCCCCAAAACACAATTCAGAGAAAACAAGCAGATGGTTAACTCTTAACACAATCAGAAAGAGGACTATTACTGCTGGGTCCTTTTTATACAATCCATCCCCTTCCTTCTCCTACCACTGCTCAGCCCCAGCTTCTTGTATATGAGCCCTTCATTTTGTGCAATGTCTGAAATTAGACTCAGCTTTAGTAAGGCCATGTCTTACTAAATGAAGTGTCTGGTAAGCTTTTGTAAAATGCACTATCAGTTGAAATGTACTTGAATATATGAGATGTTCAGATATTATCTAAATGCTCTGGAGTTCACACAACATCATAACTACCATGAAATACAAAAAGGATCTGACAAGTTGCATCTGATATTCAGCCTGGGATGTCTTAAAGAGTGTCCATCTTTCAAAAAAGCATCCACCAGTCCTCTCAAATTTTAGATCCTTGTGTGTCAAGTTGGACACTCAAAATAGTCTTTTTTCAGTGTCTTGGCCAGTGTTTTGCATTCTGTATCCAGTTTACTGCAGCTGCAGTAAAAGAGGTCTAATATGTTGGCTCATCTGAATAGGGCTTGGTTATATAAAACCATGGATATTGTGTTAGCAAAGGGTTTCTTGATTGCATGAAGAATAGAGTGGCCAAAGAACAGAATGTTTAAATAATAGGTACCAAGAAATGACTCAAGTGCAATGATGAATATACTACAGCTTTTGTGTGCAAGGAGGGAATAATGTTGAGCCTGTTCTGTTTTAAGAGCTGTGATATCATGGCTAAAGTATTTAGACCAGAATGAGAAATGTTTTTTAAAAACTTCATAATAGGTTTGTGTTGCTGGACCAGAGAGAAATGAGAGGAGATATCTTTAGATTGTGCTAATTCTGCTTCTAAAAGCTGCAAAAATTTTGTCACTGATCTTAGTGGAATGGAATATAACTGAGTGAAAGAGAATGGTTGTGAACTGCTTTTAAGGAGGTATTGTTTTACGGGAGCAGTGAACAGACAAGACATCTGTTATAAGGATTTTAAGTCATTTTTTATTGTATAGGAGTAGCCAAGAATCTTAGTGCTTAAGAAGGAGCTCTTCACTGACTGAGTTTTCCTCCTTTCTGTTTGACTCCTTAACTCCGTACACCAGCCTGAACAAGACCCAGGCAATAGAGTCACATTTTAAACCCCTAATTCAAAATTTTTAGTGGTTAATAAGGTAGTGCACAGGCCTTTCTTGGGCTTTGTGCACAGGAAACAGCTTTCACTCCTCTTGCAGAGGAAGGATTTTGATCTGCCTCTACACAATAGTCACCAAAAAGTTTACCAAAATTGGAAAATTTCTAAGACAAATTCAGTACCACATATGAAATAGATTCTTAAAGGTCTTTTCCAACCTAAACAATTCTATGATGATTGTATTTATACTTTGAGTATGACCTAGTTTTCAGTCTGGACCTTGGTGAAGCCTACTGGCATGTTGTCCCTGTGTTTTGAAGTTAGGACTTAGACAAGTCCCGGTATGTTCATACTTCATACATAGGTATTTCCCTTGCAGAAATCTAGGGTGTGGCTCAGTCCCAGCTTAAAACAAATATACTTGTATTGCTGCTTGTAGATACCTATGTGTACATTAAAGGGCTCATTCGGCTCCCCGTGGGGAGATCTCACACTGTCTGTGATCTCCTTGAGAGTCTCATTAGACTCCCAGCTACTCATCCAGCAGACATAAATCTTCCACAAGCTATGTGTTACCTCCACCAGTCCTTGGTGTACACTCTCAGTGCCCTAGTACATTTCAAATCGCAGAAGAAAGCTTGAGCAACCTAATTCAGCTCTACATCTTCACTGAGTAGAGTGATCTTAACCCCTCAGTGCAACAGTAAAACCTTGCAGATGTCCTACTCTGCTACTAAATTTTAGTCCTGAAGTTGCATGAGGTGAATTCCCTGCTTTGTCTCCAAAGTTGTGCTTGTAGGTCAGGTCTGAATTCAAACACAGCTCGTACAAGCCAAACCATCATAGCTCTGGCTAACAGGCATTATCAGCGTACACAATAACTGAAAGTTGCCAAATGCTTCTTTACTATTTGCTCTTCAGTTAACTGATGCCTGAATGCAAAAAGCCAGTCACTATGGAGTCAGAAGTTGGAGGGACAGGGCAGTTATCAAGTAAAATTTATCTTGTGTTTTTAGTAATCAAAAGCTATGATTTTCCGTTATCTTTTACAGAGATAGACATGACTCCTACCCAATTAAACAAAAGTTCTTTGGCTGCTTCTGTGAACTGGAAATCTTCTGACAACTTGTAAAGCAGCTGGTGAATGTGGTTTTAATTACAGAAGTAAATGGGGTTGTTCAAGGGTAGATGTACATGTCAGGAGCCATAATTTCACCTTGCAAAGGGTTTTATCTTAGTATGAGCTTAAAGTATTCCCCATGTGCTCAATGAGGCATGTCATCCTCTCAGCTGTGCCAAACTACTGTGGGGCTGCTCTGAGTAGGAACCCAACCATGCTTCCTATTTAGTGGTAATAAGCCGAAACCCAAACCAAACCAAACAATACAAAACAAAAAGCCCAGCAAAAATGCTTTACCTTGGTTTGTTTTCTAAAAGCTATATCATTTATTATCATTATCATATCGTTATCGTTACCATCACAGATGGTGACATGTGGGACAAAAGTGCTTTACTGTGGTACAGAAACATGAAGATGTAGCAGACCTGGGATGGACTAAGGCTATAATTTTTTGGCCATAAAGCTTCTTATATGATGAAGCTGTGACTTAATGTTGAAGGTACATGAGATAATGTCATCAGGACCACAATAGATTAAGACTTTTCTATACCCTCACACCCTTTCACTCTCCTCCTCTTCCTCTCATCACTGATTCTCCTCCTCCCCACCCTAATGCTTCTGCTGATACAGCTGCATCAGGGGAGCACATATAAACAAAATCCCTTGCACGACCCCCCACAAGCCTCCTTTACCCAGAATGGTTCACTGAATAATTTTCCAGCCAAGTTATGTCATTGTAAGAATGAGCATATGGGATTGAACCACCTGTCCCTCAAGCCCTGTATCCTGTCTCAGGCAAGAGACAGTAGGCAACAGTTCAGGAACCTCCTGCTCAAACAAAAATAATGTTTATTCCCCCTAGTGGTCCTTCATGCACAGCTGCAGGAATGGTAAAAGACAGTTTATAGGTGGGAACAGGACCATACAGAAAGAGGAAGTCAAAAATGCTAATATCTGTATCACAGCTTTAGCTACTTGGCAATTTTTGAACATACCTAATTCGAAGAAAACAGTCATGTAAACTGTCTACTATTGCTAGCTTTTATTTCAGATTATTTTCATATTTGTAAAAATACTTTGTTTATAAATTTCGGGGATTATGAAAATTAAAGGCATTCACATGACTTTTTCTTCAGCTAGACTACAGCCTAGGCAATAAATCATACCTATTCTGCAGAAACTCTAGCCAAAATGCCTTCAATTTTTATGCAAATGTGCTTCATTCGCTGAAAAAGTGTTAAAGACATTTATAGGTGGGTATTGTATCACTCTTTGAGGCATTACAGCTACTTGGATTGAAAACCTCTAACATTTTTCATCAACCTTGACTTTGAACATCTCATGTTTCTGCATGCTAGAGCAGAAGTTGCGGAAGAACAGAGATGGGAAGAGTTAGGAATACGATTTTGAAGGTAACTTCTTCTCAAGGTCATGGGTCAAAGAAGCCAGAGCAATGTGAATGTTATTAAATCTTCTGTACTGCAAGCAGTCTTCTAAATATGTATATATACATGCACAGGCTGGCTGCAACCTGAGTGTATTATCATTCATTACCCGCCCATTGGGGACCATTGGGATAATCTCGGTGAAGAGAATAAGAATTGTAATAAGACTTCATGACTATGATGCCAGGAGAACAGTACAAGCCTTGCTGAAAGTGCAAATAAAAATTAGCTCTTCAATCTCCAGGGGCCCAGGGGGTGAAACTGATGGAACATCTGAGAAACACTTTCTGAAGAGATAAAATCATTCAAAAACCTTAATGAAATTTGCAAGAATGAGGCATTTATGTTGTTGGTTCAATTTTTAGAAACTAAGAGAAAAGGTTACATTCAGATCCTGGAATTAGAGTTTTATTAATTTAAGGTGGTAGCATTGCTTTCTTAAAGGTGACACCATTCAAGGTTGAGGTTTTGACTTCTTGGTTGTGTCTGAGAATCCTTCCACATACTTCCTTTATAAAAGAACAAACCAGGGGAAAAAAAAAAAAAAAAAAAAAAAAAAAGAGGAAATAGTTTTTCAGCTTTGAAAGTGAAGTCTGTTTTGGATTTCCTGTCATTGAAAAGTCAGTGAGTCCATGAAAAAGAAATATTTTAAATGTGATTTGTCAAAAACATGTAATACTTCCATTCAACTCTAGCAATTACCATCTACTGAGAAAGGTAACTTGTAAATGCTGTTCTGGGAATTAATACCTGAGGTGCCTTTCCATTTCTGCCATTGCATGAAGCTGAATATAAGAATTAAGACTGTTTTTCTTTGCCACAATGCGATTGTGTTTCACATACTGCAAGGAGCAGTCCAGATGGAAAGGGGTCTTGCTGTCTCTCCAAAGCAAGAGTTCAAAGCATGATATCTTAAATTCATTTCCTAGTAAAGTGAATAAATTCCTGGCACTGGAAATCACTGCCATGGAAAATTAAACAGGAGTGCATTTACACTCAAAAATATCATGAAAGTAAATAATAGAATCACTGAAAAATACATTGTTAGAAACAAGCATGAATATAGATAAGCAGACATCACTGACTGTCACTTCATAATCATGTAAAAAATGTTATCTTTTTTCTTCTGGTGATTGATACTAAACACCAGAGTAACAAGGCTCTCTTGCTTTGCTTGCCATGAATAATGCAACTAATATATTTCCTAAGCATACAGAAATACGAATTTGTTCGATAAATAGCATAAGTATCAGTGAGAGACAAATTAAGAGTTAAGCTGCTGAAATGTAAAGCAGCACAGGGACAGCACCTGTTACTAAGCTAGCTAACATTTTCTTTCCTAGCTCTTCATTATCACGTGCTTGAAACATTGCTGTTTCCACTTGCTTTTTCCTATGCTTGGCATTTGCCTTAAGTGCTTATAGATGTAGATTTGAACAGATTGGTAGGAACAAGAGGATGATACGGTCTGCGCTTGGTGTTTTCTTCCAGGCTAAGACTTTTTTATCAGCAGGCATGAATTTTGAAATTTAACTTTGTGAGCCTAACTTCACTATCATTTTGCTAGCGCATTAACCAGCACTTCACACAGCATGTTTTGTTATTATATTTGAAAAATTAAAGCCATGATAAGGGAGGAGATGGGGAGAAGGGAAAGGGCAGGAGAATGAAGAATGATCTAGATAAATTCATTTACCTGCATCCAGGAAAAATGTATTTACATATATGTATATATATATATATTTATATATAAAGGATATTTACTTATCATATAAATAAAAAATGGCATATAGAAAACCTATTTTATTTACCTGATGATTTCATCCATTAAAAACTACAATAGGATAGCTGAGTTAATGCAGTTTTATCCTGCTGTAAATAGAAAGAAATGCTCTGTTATTCTAACCTTGTTGTGTTGGCCAGTGTTGACTCTTTAAATGCCGAGTGCAATTTGTCTGTTTTTTGATAGAAACCAATACCTCTTAAATACTTAGCTGTGTGTGTCAAGATTCAGCCTTGAATTGATTTCATTACAGCTGTGTTATAAAATCCTGCAAATAAGATTTTCTGGAAGAAATGTTGACAGGTCCTTAACTAGATAGTGCTATTGAATGCCAATATAATTAGCTGGGCAAATCACACAAAGTATGCAGAATGTCATTCATTTCTGGCACTACTCATATTATCAGGCCTTACTAATTTTGCACCTGTCTCTTCTGCCTTCTCAGCTGGAGACTAATATTGCAGATATTTTGACTTACACAGCTGATAAGTGTGAGTGCCATGAGTTGGTCTGAAGTCCATTCAGAAAAAAGCCACAATGCTGCAGTAATTGCTGCTTCTCCTAATCTTTCTTTTTCCTATCACTGTTTTCAAAGTCCTACTATTTTTGGTAGGAATTAGAACTACAGTCTGTAGATTATTGGTATCCCCTTGTTTTGCTTTGCTGCTTTTTCTCCTTATGGGTGACTCTAGTATAGCAGTACGCAGTACTTCTACGGCTAACCAAATTCCCTTCCAGATTGAGACAAATTAAAGCAGGAGACATTTAATAATTTTAGTGTTAATGGTGGGGTTTTCAATTTGTAGAAAATAGATGAACCTGAAAGTAACGAACGTGATATTAATAGAAACAGAGAAGTTACTCATGTTACTTCAAGGGAAATAAATGTAATAATAATGTAATAAATGTTACAATATGAGAGACTTGATATCTCGTGAATTATTTTGATTTCCTAGTTCAATAGTTCTACACTCTAAATATGATTGCAACAAAACAGAGAGTAAGAACAGTTTCTGTAAAATATTTGTTGTTATCATAAAAGTGGTGGGTCCATTTCTACACCCTTCCTGCAGTTGGGCAAATAGCTTAGGAAGACACATCATGCCAAAAGAAAAAAAAAAAAAGAAAAGATTACCAAGAAGCCAGCTGATGGGCTCCAGGAGAGACGCAGGGGGATTGATTTATCCTGTTTAATGAAATAGGTGACTGCAGCAATATTCATCCCATTTACGCTTGCAACCTTCCCTGTCTAATAACCTCACCAGCCAAACCTTTGACTTTGCCCTGTTTACTGTAGTTATCTGTGTTTGCCTGGTAGGGTGTTAAAGGCATAGAATGCAATTTTGATTTCTCTCTGTGTGTTCTGTAAATGCTGCATATGCAAGGCTTTGCTCACACAATGTAACTACATTGTATACGTGAGCTACATCTAATCACTTTGCAAAGCCAAACAATTACATTTTCAGTTCTTTTAACAATTGTGTTCTTTTAACCCCCCTGGAAATCAAGTATGGACTGCAACAAGAGAACATTTACCTTCTTACAGAAAGTTAAGCTTCCTTACAGAAATCTTTTTTGAAGTATATAATCTTTATTCAATTCCTTTGACCAACTTAAAATTGCACAGAAAGGATCTCAGTCATTAAGTATTTTGTGTAAAGGAGATTATTCAATCTTTTTGTCTTAAAGTCTTCTGCTTTAATTTTGTCTTAATCTCTTCTAGAGATTTCCATTTCTTTTAGCCCTATTAAATTTTATGGGACATTTTGCATGGCAGAATGAGTTGTATAGACAGTTAGCTGCCCATTGTGCAAATTTTCTTCTGTTGAGATGATGCTCAGTAGGATACCACTTTCCAGATTCAACCTGTTTCTTTAATTTCACATTGTTCCCCCAAAAGCCCCACATCAGTAAGGTTCACCAGATGCTTCCCATTCTTCTCGTCTCTGCGTGGTTGATCACATCTAAATTTGCATCATCGGTCAGATACATTGTCTTTCTCTTCTCTACGCAGGAGTGAGGCACAGAACTGCAGGAGTAATGAATCCTGCTTAAATTTGTCTTCATTGATTTGGAAATGTCTAATGATGGGATTTCTTTTTTCTTTTCTCTCTCTATATAGTTAGTATAATTGGGTAGAAGACAGTTATCTTCTGATGAACGTTTGTAGATGCTAAGCTCTGAATAAAACACAGAAGATGATCATGTTATTTTTGTTCATTATGTTTTACAGTTAAATATTTTCACTGTGTCCTCCGTAGATACATCCACACATCTGGATTATTTATTTTTTTTAATAAAATACTACAAACTTTAAAACTTGTGACTGTTTCTCATCTATGGATTAAGCATAACTTTTTTTAGCCAGTATTAATACGCAGGGATGTTTGTAAGGAAGGGGAAAAGTGTGTGGGAAGATTAACTACAACAATGATTCATCTGAGCAGATCTAAGCTATTCCCGTGTTGAAGCTGAATCTCTTGACAGTTCACTCAGACCATACCTACCCTCCCATGAAGATATTAGCTGTGTCTGCAACCCCTTAAATCCAGTATAGATGCTTTGAGTGCGTAAAAAAAGAATGAAGGGACTGAATTAGGGTCTATTAGTGTTCAGAGTATATTTGCTGCCTTCATGTCCCAAGGTGACATTCTATTTAGAAAAATGGGAAAAAGTATTGCCAAATATCATTTTATATCATCTTGTTGAATCCTTTGGCTGTAGAAAGTGTGGCTCTATCTGTAAAAACATTCGGTAGAAATAAGACTGGAAAGTCTCAGTAACATATATATTCAATTAGTTAAAAGCTTGTGAAGATCAGAAAACTTGCTTTGGTTTAACTAAATCAATTTGAAACTGAGCTAGCCTGGGAGTGCCGACCAGATGCATTTTAGGTACATTTTAACCCTTGCTTGAACAGCCTTGGTGAAGGCAAGCAAAAGCCTCAACCAAGCAAAAGAGATGCTAATGGTAATTAAATCAGATAATGTGCAGCTACATTAGGAGCTCATGCTGCCTAGCAAAAACGTTTTAAAAACTGACTCCTGCTGAAAAAAACCAAACAAACAAACAAAAAGAAACCCCAAAACAAACATGAACAACCAAAACCAACCTCAGTCATCCATAAAAAAATAAAAATGTAAGGGTAAAGCTGTGACACTGGCAAACCGTTGCTCTTCACCCTGTTGTTCCATTATCCATTTCCCTTTTCATTGTCTGTTTGGAGATTATACATCGGCTTTGCGGCTGGAAGGAACTGTTAGATCACAGGCTGCAGACTCTCAGCTCCACAGCTGCATTGCCATGTTTTAACAAATTATCCGCAACTGTGAGCCACAGGAACAGTTGTGGGATGTGCTCTTGGCCCACCCTAAAAGTGATGTAATGGGCTGAAGCTTAAACTTCATTGAAAGAGGTTTAAGCTAAGTCACGTTACCTTGCAATTTGGACAGATTAGGAGCATGCACACGGGCAGTTACCATCCAGAATATACATCTCATCTAAGAGACAGTAACCTATTAGGCTCCCATGTGCTCTCTTTCATGTGCCAAAGCCATAAATCTTGCCTCCTTAATAACATGAGCCATAAAATTTCAACCAGTTGCTCTGATACTGGGATGCCAGTAATCTCTCTGGGGCAGGAAAGCAGCATCTCAGCTGCAGCACTGGGCTCGGTGTCACTGCGTCCCACACACTAATGAGCTAATTCAGAGCATCATGATCTAAACCAGACAGTGCCTGCAAGTTAGGGGGCAGTTTTGGTAGGTTTTTTTGGGATGGAGCTGCTGTAGTCAAACTGTATGTCAGCTCCTCCTTCCTTGAGTCTTCTTTCAGGTAGCCGCTGAAAGGACTGGCTTAACTGAGTCAAGTTTGGCACAAAGATAAAGGGTAAACCTTATATTTTTTTATAAGGTTCATGCAAATAAACAGCTATGTAATGGAGTGATGCCCTAAAAGTCCCCCTGCTGAAAGGAAGTCTGTACCTTTAGGTCAACCCCATATTAGAAACTAGAAAAATCCACTCGGAAGAGTATGTTATAAATGATCTGATAGAGAAAGGCTTAACAGAATTTGCATCTTACTGCTTCTCAGGGAATATAGGGAACCTTATCTCATGCTTGAGATAACACAAATGTATGAGTGAAACTTTTGCATTAGTCAGACCTTCACAATTGCTCAGTAACTAACATGATAGCAGGTATCATATTGTGGCTTGGAGTGGTTTGCTGGCTCTCCCTGACCTGACTTACATCTCACAGTAGCATCAACAGCAGGGAGCATGCAAGCAACATTTTGACCATATTGTGCATGACAACATGAAAAGTTTGAAATGCCTGCATCAATAGTAGCATAGTCTTGATGCATGAGGTCAAACAGGATTTCCAGATTTTCTGGCAAAATTTTTGTCACTCGTGATACTATCTAAGCTGAGCTACAGCCCTGCTGCACTATAGCCATGCCCGTGCCTGGCTGCTAAAGCTGGATGAGTTGTTCCTCAGTCACTGATACATTTTTCTCTGACTTTGCAAGGCTGTTTCCAGGATCCTGCCCTGTGTTGATTTTGTCATTCATTGCAGATGCTGGAAACGTCCCCCAGTAAAACAACCAGCCTCCACAATTACAGGGTACTCTATGAAACATGAGTAGCATAAGTAGGCATTACAGATTTTAGCTAGAAGGTATCCTAAAAAAAATCTGTACATGTAATGTTCTTAGAGGAACTTTAATTTTTCCCTTAGTCAAGTACATATACTTTTCCTGATGCATGTATTAATGTCAAAAGATTGATACATTGGAATTCTGTATCTCATCTTTATTTTGAATAATTAGAACACTCTTATTTATACTTAATATATTAATACAAGCCTCCCCCCAGCATGAACTAGAGCTACAAATACCACTGCATGTGATTTCCACGATGGGTATGATGACCCTACTAAAGAAGAGCTGAGGGGTTGCTTGTTCCTTACCTTTCTGTTTGCATTATTTTCAGATGCAGGGTTAAAATATGGCTGTTTGGAAGGGAAAAGCACAGCTTTGAGAGGAACTGATCATACAGATAGGAGCATAAGGTCAGGTGGAAACTGCTGCTAGGAGCCTTCAAAATTCAAGTTACTTTAAGTAGGTGATTCTTGTTGTATGTGTTAACCTCAAGGGGCAATTGTTGTGGAATGTAACTGAAATAAGTAGCATATAATAAGAAAAATATGTTTAGCAAACAGTATGTATTTCAGAAATCAGAGGGTCCATATATGACCTTCAGGCATCTTCTGAGTGGGTGGAAAACATCCCAGTGTAGACACATTAGCATAGATTTAGCCCAAGTCTGTAGAGCAAGGGAAAAAGCAACTTTCATGTGTCGCTTGTATCTCCAAAATGTACCAAGTGTCTGATGTATTAAACGTGGGGAAGGAAACCACCCTGTGTATGTAATTGGTGATTTTGAAATGTTGCCATTTAAAGCATGTGTGGGCACCTTTTCAGATGCTGAAGAAGAATCCACCAGGCATTGTTAGAATGAAAGAAAAATCTTGTACACTTGATGGTGTCGAGTTTTGCATGTCACATCTGCTTCCAGGCCTCTGGTAGTGATTTTTAGATTGATTTAGAGAGGTTCCTTTTGTAATGAATTGTTTCATTCCATATTCACAGCAGGGGGGCAGCTGCTGCTGGCTTTCATAGCACAAAGGACAAAACTGTGAATTTAGATGGTGATGTGAGCAGATGTGAGGTTTCTAGCTTTCCTGAGATTTGCTGCCAGTCTGGGTCTTGTCTTTCAGAAGATCTTCTTGCTGCTCCTTCTCTTCCTCCTGCCCCAACAGTCATACCATGGCATGCTACGTAACAAGTCATCAAATGGGCTGAGCAAATGGACTTGCACTGAATTGTTGGTGAACTGGATTTGGTTTGGAAGATGGTCTAAGTCTGCAGATCACTGTTATTGGTGGCACCTGCATCTTGCCTTGATATTTATGGTAGACTTTATAGCCAGTACAGCAATGCAGGTAGCAAGAAGTCTGTTAAGAAAAACTGCTTCAACAAAATGTAAATTTAAGATAACTGGAGGCACAAGTCTCTAAGGGTTCAGGGATATTTGAACTTCAGAGCAGAGACTTTTCAACCCAAACACTATAACATCAAGAAAACTAGAAGCCCTTGAGGTTATCTTGGCCTGATCAGAAGGTAATTTCACCAAAAGACAATGTAACTGCTAAACCCATCAATTTTTGTTACATCAAAAAGCAAATCTTGGAGATGTCTGGTGACCTAGGGGAACACATCTTATAGCTGCAGTTCCTGGGGCTCTGGGGGTTGGTTTCCACTACTTTCTGCTCAGCAGCACAAGCTACTGTTCACACAGGGACTTCCCACTTCAGCCTCAGGTGCCAAAATTCACTTCAAATGTGTTTTCAACTAGAAGTAGATTCATGAGACTTACACTCACTTTCCATGAGAGGCCAGGTTTGGTGCACAAGCTGGGATAACTCTATCCATGGGAAAAAAAAAAAAAAAAAGAAAAAAAAAAAAAAACACATGCTGAGAAGATGAAGAAGGATCTTCTTTGCAGCACTGCAACTAGCAGCTGTGTTGGGATAAGCGTCTGAAGTGTGGGAATCTTGAAACTGGCTGTTTGCATCTTGTAGAATTAAACCTTCAGTAAGAACTGGTCAGATCCTGACTGCTGTGCGCTGTAAGCAAGTGGATCGGTAAGGGAGGTATTCAAGGCAGTGAAAATAGGCAGCCTGAGAGCAGGTGATGGAGAACCAAAGTAGGTCAGGGCATTTAAAACCATATTTCCATTCAGTCTGCAGTTTCCCCCTGTATCACACAGATCACACCTAATAGTGAGGGCTTAGAGACCTTTTTCCACTGCACATCTTGTAAGCTGATTTTCCAGAGTAAACTTCTGAACCTTGCAAGGAAGAGGCGGTGGGCATGCAGCGATGGGGAGGAACAGAGCTCTAGACTGAGTCACTGTCATGTCCTCGGGAACCTCTCCTGTAAAAGCTGCTCCATAGCCCAGCACTTTAATGAAGCTCTTAGGTAGGAAGTTAAGGGCTTTTATATTTTATAGCTACACATGTTCATTTCCAACAAAAATAAACTTCGTAAGACTTTTTCCCAAAGATCACAGCATACAGAGATGACTCGTGACTCGGCTATGTATTTACCTATTCCCCTGCCCTTCTAATTGCAGAACAAGCCTGTGCAGGCACTGAGGGGAAAGAATGATCTTCATATTCTTCATTACTCACTTGTAGCTTCACCTCTCGTGAGTTATGACTCATTTTCTCATTCCTGGGACATCTCTCATATAAACCGACCATACAATAATTCACCAGAGGGGTGAAAAATTAACTTGTCTTCTTAATACAGAAGTTAAGAAAATAGGCTAATATTTCATCTCCCTAGAAGAAACCGATGTAATAGGAGCAGGCAGGTCATACTCCTGAGTGCAGCTCAAGTGAAAACATACCTCAACTAAACCGAGGGACTGGTGATAGAAAACCAGGCTGTTTGCTGCATACTCCTGAGTTACCTCCTTTTTTTTTTCTTTTTTTACCCTATGTTATTTCTTCCTCCCTTCTTTCCTCATACTTTTAGAAGTTATTTGGCTGTAGCAGCTCTGTAAACTGAAGCCACTTTCCAAGTATGTGAGCATGGAAAATGTAGTCGTTTGGCACTGAAAATGTCCCACAAGAGGCATTGTTTCTGCAGCGGAGACAGGTGCTCCATATTCCTCTTATTTTTTCTTTCTATAATGTCTTGCATCATTCACCATGGGACAGAGATATTCGATTGACCTGCTGTTGGTTTAGAATGACAAATTAATTTCATGTCAGCCTCAACACCCCGTTAACAGTAATCACCCGGGACCACCTCAACCAGTGTAGAAGAGACATTTAACTCTTGATGGAAAGGTAAAAATTTCTGAATTATGTTGCTGAGCCACCCAAGTGCTCGTGGCTCCATGCTCCACATTGCCAGGGAGTATGCCTGGTGTATGCCTCAGTCTTACCAAAAGTTTAGATTAGCTTCTGAGTTGATATTTTCCACAAAGGGGAAATTAAAGAATGAGACTTTATTGCGAACGCATACAGCCTTGTCTCTTCCTATTTATTATATGCTCTCCCTGGCGCAATTACATACAGTGAGAAAAGTCTTGCTGCTTCACACTGAGGATTGCTGTGACAGAGAAACACCACTCACCAGCACAAGCCCATTAAGTTTTCATTAGACCCCCTTGCCCTCTTTTTCATCTTTCTTGTCTCCTGCCTTTCCTGTTCTCTTTTATATTCTCACTTATTCCTACCTGGTAATGCTTCATTGCTCTCAAGCCACTGCAAGTACTTTGCTTCACCTTTGTCTTGGCAATCAGTTTGTTGCCCATTTGAAACCACCTTCAAGGCAGTGACCACTGGAAGTTATGGTCTCTCGTGTCAAACCCTAACCTCTGGGATGGCTTGAGAGGTAGCAGAGTGTAACAGCTGTTTGAAGATGTTTGTGCCTTTGTTTACCTGTCTAGAAAATACAGGTGAAAGTTCTGTCTTTACAAACAAAATTGTTGCCTTGTAATTTTTTTTTTTATTTTTTTATTTTTTTATTTTTTTTTTTTAAGATATGTGCAGGAATTCTTATAGGAAATAAATTATAGCAAACAACACAGGCTCTTCCTACATCAGTAATAGTATTGCCCCCACAACGCACTGTCCCTGCAGGACCCAGAGACACTGACGTGGATTTTGGCCACATGGTGCTGTACAGATGTAACGAAAGACATTGTGGCTGAGAAAGGTGCAGAGTCACACGTTCAGCCCCCATGGTTCTGGGGTTTGTTGTACAGCTACCACAGCCATTGCACAGTATGTGTGGTGCACACTCATCTCCCGGGTTGAGCCTAACATCTGTTTGTCAACACATGGCAATAATGAACTGTCACAGAGACACAAACAGAAGAAAAGCCTCGTTCAGCTCATACTGCAATGTAGGTCAGTGGAATATCATTACTGAAACTAGAATTTATCTGGGACACCAGGACTAATAAAACTCTTTGCAGACAATTGCTATGGCATCATTAATGACCACCATTTGTCCCTTGCCTCTGTAATGAGAAGTTGCCTTTCACAACTGGAAGGGCCCAGTTCAATACTGGGGTACATTGCTTGGCTCATTTCCAATTTATTTACCAAATTACAGCTTTCTTCAACCCTCTGGCTGTTTTCCATGCATATACTGCCCAGACCTGAGCCTTCTTAGCTTGATGTTATCTAACAGGATCACAGCCCTGCTAGGAATGACCTATATTTTGTTTGTTCTACAGCATTTAATTTTGAGCAGTAAAAGATAATTTTCTTTTGTGCTGAGAAAACATATGGTTCATTGTGAAGGAAAAGGATTGTTTGAGTGCTCTATTGAAGTCGGGTATTTTTAGGTGCATGTAAGATCAAAGCTCTTGATAACTCTTGGTGCAATAATACATGTACCAATATGTAACAGCAAAAGAATCTTTTTCCAAGTCTCCATTCAGAGCATTTTCATTACATTTTAAAGCCGCATTTGACATTTTTGTGCCATATACAGCTCTTTAATGCAGCATTAGCTGATGTGAAGTGTGCCAAGCTCATTTAAGCACAGAATGTGTAGATACGGAATGAAACAAGTTTTATCAAGAGACAGCAAACTTCAAAGTTTCCAGAGGCTGAGCTTAGATAAACCTTATTAAAACATGATAACTGTTGAAATAGGGTTCAGACTTTCTCAAGCAGTTTTTGGTAAAACTTGTTTCTCAGAATTCTGAAATACTGGTTAAGGGTATTTCACACATTAATTTGTTCTGTCTGCTTCGAGTCCTGGCTTCAAGTCAATAGAAATGCATCCAAGCTGTCAAGTTTACATCTAGGCTTTGCCAGAGTGTGAAGTTGTTTATATCTAGAGTTCTGGAGCCAGCTGACATCTATACACTTAGGAAAATGAATTCAAATTAATTGGAGGTGTGAACTAAGAGCATCGCTGTTCAAGTATCTTAAAACCCCATGTGGAAACTCTTATTCAGATGTAAAGTGTCCTCAGTTCTGCATATAATCTTCCTCTGAGATGAGCTATATCTAAATTCACAACTAAGATCTAGTATCATCTTTTAAAGCAGAAACTGTTGACAAGGAAATTTCACAGGTGCGCCAAATAAGTGATAAACAAACTACTTCAGATTTAGGACTGGTTTGGTTGTCATAAAGTCATAAAAAACATCTCACATCTCAGTCTTTATCCAATCAAGGAGTTTTCAGCTACTCGAAGGGAGATAAAATAAAGGTCATATTTTATGACTCATTAATGGTCATACTTTTAATCTGAAATGGTTTGAAATAGCAGAGCTATGTTTTGTTTCTAATAAATCCAAAATCAATTGATTTTCAATAGCAAGTTTGGAGTATTTCCATCTAAATTATTAAAAAGATCCAAAATTATAATAAGCAAATAATAATACCACCATTGTTTCATTGCAACGATTATTTCTTCCATTTCATAGTCTAGCAGGCTGAATAGTTTAGTACCAATTCTGTTGTTTCCTCACATCATAAACATAAGGTGGATCTTTCTGTGCACTTTGTTTTGAATGCTCTCTAGATTGCACATTTGCTGGTAGCCATAAACTTTTAGCCCGGAGTCTCAGCATTGTCCCTGGTTTGGAGTCCCAGGGATGCTTTTACAGTTCAATTCCTGCCTCGTGCAGCAACTCTCAGTGATTCTCTGGGAAGAGGGAGGGAAACAGAAACTTTTCACCCTTACTCTACCTCCACACACACACACATGCACCCTTCCGTATGTCTCTGTCCCACTGGGAGTGTTTCCCCCGTCACTCACATAAAGAAACGAGCACATACATTGAATCGATGAGGAAAAGGAAGGCATCTTAGACCACTCGTTCTTCTCAGAGTAGCAGATCTCTTGAGTGCACTCCTGGGACTGGCTGGCTGGGGACAGACTGCAGTTTAACAGTACATTGTGCGTGATGTCCTGTATCTCTTGAACTGTTAAACATTATAGGTATTCATACCTTCTCCATGACACTCCATATTTTACAGAGCTCTAACAGCATTCTTTCATCTCAATGGCCTCTCTTCCAGCATCCATCTTCCAGCTGGTGACCAAAGCACACCACCTCTCTTTACAAGTAACTGCTGTGAAAGCTGACTGCTGAGTTGCAAACATCGCAGCCACCTATACAAATAGCTCTAGAGGAGACCCTGGACATGACAGGCTGTTAAGTCTGACCACTGTCCCTAGTAAAATGCTAATTTCTAATAAAGAATAATATCAGTGAGCATTACAGATAAGCATCACCTGTTGGGAAAGGATTAGTATCGCTTTTGTAAAGGGAAATTCTGCCTTACTCCATGCTGGAGTTTTACAGTGAATTTGGAAACACCTTAATAAAAAGGATAGAGTGGTCATACCAGATTCAGATTTTGAAACCAAAACAAAACCCAAAACCTCTGGTAAGTCTTTGTGCCAAATATTATTAATGGAAGTAAGTTGCTATGGGAATGGAGGAAAGTCTTTCTGAAAGCTAAATAAAGGATAGGAAGTAAAGGGCTATTAGTTGCTTTTCAGGATGACAAAGAGTCAGCATTGGAATATCTCCAGGACTGGTATAAGCATCAGTTTTATTTGATCTTGTCATCAATGCTCTTGAGAAAGCAAAGCACAGTGAAATCTTTATGATTATAAATGATATTAAGCTTTATCAGGTAGTCAAATGCTTTAGAAACTAACAGAACTGAGCAAAGGGGCTGAAAGTTGGTGAATGAGTTTCTTTGTAAAAAACAAAACAAAACAAAAAAAACCACAAACAAACAAACAAAAAAAACACAAAAACAAGTTAATGAATTAATCTAGAGAAAACAATCTGGAGCAAAACATCATGGTGCTGAACTCAGAAAAGACAGTTGTAAGAAGGAGATCTTGGGGTCACTATTGATGTGTCCCTGAAATAGTCATTTCAAGAGGTAGTGACACCCCAAAAAAGTCAATAGAATTTTCTGTGTCATCAGGAATGGGACATAGAGAAGACAGATGGCATTATTTCGCTGCTTTATAAAGCTGGTGTGTGTCCACATTGTGAATACTATGTGCAGGTCTCATTTTCCCACGTGAATATACATCATATATATTCATAAATGTGGATCCTCATATACCAGAAAGTATAGTGGATGTGAACTAGAAACAGAAAAGGGCAACTAAAACGATCATGGGGATCAAGTGGCCGCTTACAGTCTTGCAGACCATGGGTAAAGCGAATTTAGAAGTGCCACAATCCAGCAATACAGGAACTGGGGGACACTTAACCAGGGCACTCAGGAGACTGGTTTAGCACAGATAAAAGCCCTTCTTGAGCTGCTGGGCAGTAAATTACCGCAGCTTTCTTCATGGGTGGTCATGGACACAGATAGCAGGAGCAGGATTAAAAAGAGACTGAGATATTAAGGGGAATAAACATAGATATACCTTCCAACTTGCACAGTACAGCAATTGCAGGTGCCTGGTAAGCACAGGGGAAACTACCTGCATGAGTGGCCAAGTTTGTGTGCTCTCTTTATTCAGCATCATCTGTCACTCATCAAGTTTCCTCATCAAAGACTTTTTAAAAAATTAAGTCATCAGAGTATTAAAAGCAGTAAGTAGAAATGTACGTCTATAGAGTACATACTTGTTCAGGAGAAGATTTCTGGCTCCTCACCTGTCCCAGCACACAGCCTGTCTGGACATCTCATGAAGTTCGCAACCTTTGCAGCTCCCAGGCAAGTTTACCAACGTCTTCTTGGAGATGACGCAACTACCTACAAGTGTGGACAATAACAAAACCTCACTCTGTCACTGCCTGCTTCTTCCTACCCTGAAAAGCCTCCAGTGTTGTCTTTCCCATGGATGTATATCCTCCTCAGCTAGAAGATAGACTCTTCTCTCACTGTCCTCCACCCTTCTTAAGATATTTAACGGGAGGCAAAATATAATTAAAAATGTGTTTTAAAAACCCTTATAAAACGTTGAGAGCTTTGACAAGATTTCGGAAAAGCAACTTCCCTTGAAAAAAAATATGTGCTTTTCCATTGTCTCCCATTTCCCATGTACTCCCATCTGCCATTCTTCATTATCATTTCTATCAAATTAACCAGTATGATTTTATTGATCTTTGGTTTCCAGTGCCTCTTCTGGAAGAATTTTCTTTTTCCTTTTTCTTTTAAACTTTTTTTTTCTTCCCTTCCCACATTGGCATCCCATTTTTGCAGTGGGCACTCCCTTTTAGGTGAAAGATTACTAAGCATAATTAATAGTTTAGAAATTTCATACTCAAGATTTTCTGGAACTCTTGGGTGAATACCATCTGGTCCTGGTGATGTGATACTGTTAATTTTATTGATTCACTCTTAAAACTTTTCTGCTGATATTCTAATTTGAAACAGATCATGTTCTTTTTAAGGAACATTTCTGGTGTGAGAATCTCCCTAAACATATCAACACTGATCATGGAGATTTCTTTTTTTTCTAACCCTATCTTCTCTGTATGATCTTTTTACTTCTTGATCATCTCTCAGTCCCACAAACTCTCTGGCAGGTTTCTTCATTCTGTTGCTGGGGGAAAAAGTTTTCATTTTTATGGTTTTAGCAATATGTTCTTCAAAATGTGGGGTTTTTTTTTTTCCCTTTTGTCCTGCCGTATTATGCTTTTATATTTAACTAGTTCTCTTCTGCTTCCCTTTTTTGGAAGAGTTCATTCAGCTTTCTGAGGGATATCTTTTCAGTTCAAATAGTTTTTTTCACCTCACTTGTTTAACCATATAATCTTTGGGGTTTTGGTCTTTTTTTCTTTCCCTTTTTTATTTTTTCTTTTTAATCTTTCTAGTCTTTTGGATGGGTTAGCCCTTTCACAACAGTCTCCACAATTCACCCCCAACCACGATGTAAGAGGACGAAGAATCCCACATCCAACATACTGTCTGCAGTTTGACACAGATACATATAAAAAGCTCCCAATTTCAAACAGGACTCAGAGGCTGTACAGATACCCTGCTGAGATTTTAAAATGATTCTCACATTTGCCTTACTATGGAAATCATCTTCTTTCAAGGACCAAAATTAAACAGTAATAGATTCCCTTTTTTAGTTGTTTAGATGTTTGACAGAGGTGCTGTTCCTATAAATACACACTGCAATTGCTTAAAATTGATTCCGTTGCTTATTTAACAACTTTAATTTTCACTGAGTGCAGGGCTTAAAATGCTAGCACATGTCGTGTTTGCCTGGGTCAATTTTAAGAATAACTTGATCTGCTGTATTTGCTTTGTTTTTAAGTTTAGCTTTCCTGGTGTAGGTTGAAACCTGCCCTTGAAGGTGCGCGTGGCTCCCCTTAATATCAATGGGAGCCATGTGTGTGCACTGAAGGACTAAATACTGAATTTACCCCCTAAGCACTTCCCACATAAATGACTGAGTGTCCTATTACAAAGTCATTCTTTGATTACCATTTTTAGCACAAACTTTTTTCTTTTAATATATTCTAACTGATGATACAATTAATTCTCTGAAGTAAGTGTCACTGCATAGTAATTGGAAATACCATTAGTATTTTCATGCACTTTCCACAGGCAAACTGCTTTACAAATATTTGCTTATTTTTTCTCATAGCATTTTTTGGACTGCAGTGGTGTAGCTAGGTGAACATTTCCCAATTTCATATTTTAATACTTGCCTACAGCTACGGCTCCAGAAGTATGGCAGAATACATAATTTGACATCGCCTGTAACTTTTTCCTGACTGAACTGGTTTTTACCTCTTTGTGTTTTACAGAGCTATGCCACAGCCACATCTGTGTTTTCATTCTGAATTGGATTCCTGCACAATCATAGACACTGCTTGCAATTAAATGCATAGAACCTGCTGCTTTAATTGAGTTCAGTCCAATTTGTCACTTCAAACTTCGGAAAATTATGTGTAAGGAAAGATTTACTTGCCAGTTTGATTCAGCTAAAGTTGATGGAAACCCTTTTGATCACTCAGCCATTAAACACATTTCAGAGTTGTGCCAAGCTAATTGCTTGAGCTTGCTTGAGTTTATTTGTATTTAAAACAATCTAAGCTGATATTTTCCAGGGCTGTGCAAACCATTATCTTTGCATGCACTTGTGTTCCCTTACTGAAGAGTTTTGGGGGTCTGATTCTGCTCTTACACATCCACTGGTGTAGATCAAGCAAAACTGTTCTCTTTGAGAAAACAAGGGGGAAATGGTGCGGTAGCGGGTGCCAACCCAAATTTCTACGTCCATCTGTTAACTGGTGCAATCAGAAAGTGACAGAGCCACAGCCGTGTTTATTCATCGCATAGCACCTGCTTCTGGTTATGACAATAAATCTAACAGTGCCTCAGCGGCTGAAGTGCAGACATGCCCTTTGGAATCTTACTGGACCAGGGTGGAAGCATCCGCTGGGAGCACAGCTGTAGATGACTAATAACAAGGCCTCCAGCTTTAGGGGGTCATGATCACCATTGTTGCTGCTTGCTTCTAAGACATATGGTGGCATTTTTTTAATCCCTTGTTTCCTGCATAAAGCAAGTAACAGGAACTGAAAATTGGTCTTGCTTTGGTCTCATTAAGTAAAGGGAATACCTAGGTTAAATTAAAAGTGCAGGGCATGCGGTCTACATATTTCAGGCGTCGTTACAGGTCATGTAGTGCCAACTTAGGGATATATTTTAGAAAGCGAGTATTTTTAGGGATTTTTTTAAAAAAGATTTGTGTTGTCAGGCCAATTCCTTGGAGAAACATAGTCACAAAATAAAACTTTAAGACTTAAACTGTGCAGATCTTGCAAACAGGCTGGAGCTCTGGTCATTACAGAAAAACATACGATGATCTTCCAGGTTCAGATATGGAAGTGTGAAATGAGTATGCGAGAGAAGGAGGTGGAGGGGACAATCATTACTGTTCCACATATTTTCATTAAATACTTTTCTGAAAATAAGGACTAAAAATTACCATCACTTCCCTAAATTTCAAGGATGGGGATCTGGTCTGCTTCTTATCTGCTATTGGGCCACAAACTTCACTAAACTCTTATTGAATTCCCTTAGAATAACTGATTTGCACATGCAGAGATTGAGGACGGCACTGGTCAGAACATAGGAAATACAGGTCCAGTTGTCCTCTTCCTAATCTGGCTTGTGTGTTTTTTAGCAGATCACTGGATTTCACTGTCCTATTTGTCAAAGAGAAATACATGGCTTCCTTACCTTGGAGGTTAGTTCGTAAGGTAACAACAGGTCATGGAAAATTTCTCAGGTATCTTGATACCTCAGGTATCTTGATAATGCACAAGGTGTTTCAGACTAGTGATGTAAGCACTTTTCACCTCAAAATTCACTACCCCTGTAAAACTGACAGCAGCAACACAGATTGGGGCTCCAAAGTTCGAGAGATGTTGTCTCAACCTGCTTCATTTGCCAAGCTATCTGCTCTCTAGTAAAAGATAGGCCATTTTATAGTCTCGTTGGTCCACAGCTGATACGAAAGCACATTGATAAACACATCAGATCTCAGTAATTCAGCAACTGAACTGGCAGTCCTCTCCCTGACCCTTAAAAATTCAGCATAAAGATATCATGTAAAAAGAAAGATATTTCTTGACAGCGACATTTCTGCGGATCCCTTCTTCCCTTGATGAAGTATGAAGACATTTCATTAGAATTGCAAGTAGTCACCCTTTGGCATGAATATTCTCCAGAGCAATGCTTTCTGTTCAGGGATCAGTGTAGCGGAACAGGCTGATAGGAGCAGCACAGAAACACCCAGTACAGGCAGAGTTCCTTACATTTGTTAGAAAATTTGCAATAGTTTTTAGATCAAACCTGCGTACCCAAAGGTCTGAGCAGACATCTCCTTTTGGTTTTATGGATGTAAAAGCACAAATGACCCAAGAATGAATTTTATTTATTGTTTCAGGCTGTCATTTACACTGTGTTCTCATGAAGGTTCTCCTTTTGGTTTTATGGATGTAAAAGCACAAATGACCCAAGACTGAATTTTATTTATTGTTTCAGGCTGTCATTTACACTGTGTTCTCATGAAGGTTCTCTTTATATTATTTTAGATTATTTATATTTACAGTCTTGATTTCCTGGGCATTATCTCTTGGGAAATACTTGACCTAGAGCAAACCACTTATAAGTGAAGGTTTGAGCATTTAACTGCTATCACATACATTGTCTGAATTACCATAAGCAGAATAAAAAGACGAAATGCAAGCTCCAAAGGCAATTGTGTTTTGAACCTAAGGAAGCATCTGGTAAAATGTTCTTAACAATATTTGCATTTTAACTAAATAAGCAAGTGTTTACTAGGCACAAGAGAAGGAAAATAAAATTCTGGCTGCATCCCAGATTAGCAGTCAGCTCAAATTGGTAAAGATAAAATAAAAATATCTTGGCCTGGAAGACTTGCAAAAAACAACCTCTCATAGTATTTTTTGCATTCCTTGTAATATTTCACAATCTCAAAACTGTTCTTGTCAGGATTTCTCAGTGTCCTGCTTGAGGGTTTGTTTGGTTTTTTCTGTTTGTCTTTATCTTCTGTTATCCCTTATATAAAATCCACATCAATAAACTAGGACATTTCTTTTGCTTCGCTACAAGAGCGTTTACATGCACCAATATGCCTGGACTAGCATATTTTCGTTTTCCTTTAGACTTCCCCTGGTGCAGCTTTGTTCTTAGCCACTGTGGTAAGCCTGTTTTGGTGGAAGAGTTCATATCTTATCCACTCAGAGCAAATCTAGATAGCCCCATGGTTAAACTGTTCATCTGTCTGCACAATAGTCCTACTCTTACAACTGTGATTGTATCCTGCACTTAGGAAGGTTGCAACAAGAAGCTTGAATACAATGATAATTTGAGAAATATCAGCTGAGCTCTGTGGAGTCTGAGACGTTAGTCAGATGAGTTTACTGGCACATCAGCCAAAGCACATATCTTGGAGGGTCCCCTGTCTATGAGCAGAAAGACCTTCCATGGAAGGTCTTATTAGAGCAGCAGGAACTGACTTTGGTATGTGGCTTGTTTACCTTCTCCAGCAGTAAACGTAGCTCAAAACCAAATAAGATGGGTCTGTACATAACCCCTACATGATGACACAGAAGTCTGTCCCTCGTTGCCCATGGTTGGTGGGAATGTTCCCCAACTTCTTCATTACTTCCTTCAAGTCTGTATTTGATTTTCGTGAGGTACTACAAGTTTATTTTGTGTCTCTGTGGGTTTGTGTATGTACACTAGGAGGTATTTCATTGTTCACTGAAGTGGAAGGAAGGGTTCTTCACTTTGTATTATTGTGTTTTTAATCATGTAATGGGCCTCTGTAGTACAGCACTACCTTCTACAAGAATGATAGACACTTTTCTATACAAAGAAAAAGAAATTACAGGATGTGAGATTCAGACTAGGGATCTGATATAGAGAATTAGCTCACTTTTCTGGAAAATTTAGCAGGTGTATTTGCATGCATCTGTGCATAATGGTACACAGGAGTGGTCGTGGCTGCTTTAGTTAAGTCTCCTAGAATATGTTCTTCTCTGAATTCTTGTTTACAAAGAAGCAAAAATTAAAAATTGTCATTCTCTCCAAGCACTTGGCTCCATTGGCATACTGCCTGAATGACAAACAGGGGACGTGTTCTTCTATAATTGCCCATTTCCAAGTTCTCCAGTGGGACTGGTATCCCGTTAGCTATTCAGGAAGTTTTCTCTCTTTCCTGTTACCCTGGAATGGGCTGTAGCACAATAGCTGGGTTTACAGTGGTACAGTTTCCATGCTCCTGGGCTCCTTAGAGAACAAAGGTACCTTCGACAGGAACTTTTCTAACAGTGGGAGAAGCTTCATGACCACATTAGTCAGGGTTCATATTAATAAAAGATTTTGTGGAGTCTGTACCTCACACGGACATTAGTGCACCCCATATACCCCTGGGTAGAGAGCAAGGACCCTAATGCAAGCTCTGAATACTTTCCTTCTTCCAGCTCCAAAAAAAGCTGGAAAAGCAGTTTTAGTGGCTTCTAGGTAAATTGTTTTTTCTGGAGATTCTATGGCACAGACAGCAACTGCAGCACTATAAAAAGATGTCAAGATAACAGCCTTTCAAAATAAAACCTGTCACTAATCCTAAGGACAGGTATATGGACAGGGAAAATCCTGACTCCCTCACACTACTCCCTTAGCATCACTAATCAGTGATAGAACAGGTAGTCCGTGCTCTCTATAATCCATACAGTCTTGTCTGCTGAAAATTCACCATATACTGAAATTACAGTATAGGTGAATGAAATTACAGTTCTAACAGCATAAGACATATAGAGAAAGAACAGTGAAAAACTCAAGTGACACGTGTTTTGCCTTCTTTGGGATTACATTGGTTAGTGGCATCCAGATTTTCAAGGCTCTACAAATTTATATGTGTACATGTAGCAGCTTATGACGTGTCCAAGAATACAACATTACAAGAATACAACATTAAGTGCATTGGTGACGATGGTCAGTCATGTGAGCCAACAAGACATACTGTGCCTCTACTGTGTAAAAGTGAGATTTAATAAATGCTACTAGTCTATTAAAAATGCAAGATCCAAAAGTTAAAAGCAACAACAGGATAAGAAGAGGACCAGCAAGACTAGATAATAAAGTTGTTAGCCAGGGTGTTTGGTTAAACCAGGATTCATACCATGCTTGCTGTGCCTCACGTTCTCATTTACGCTGTAGCAAACCCTCACGCAATTTCGCTAGTGAATCTCTAACTATGCCCGTGTGGTCCACATAAAAACAGCACTCTTCCTGCAGGGCTGCACAGAGGCCTACTTGTTGTAAGAAAAGAAGGTCTAGACCCCGCCTATTCTGTAGGACCACCTCTGATAATGAGGATAGGGATTTCTCTAGGGCCGAGATAGATCATTCAAGTCTTTCTAAATCCTCATCAACTGCTGCGCGCAAGGAGGTCCAGCCATTCCGTTGTTGAACTAGGGAGGTGAAGCCAGTCGCCGTTCCAGTGATTCCAAGTGCCATGAGGGTTGCGACCGTTATGGCTGTTATCAGCTCCCTCTTGACCCGGACAGGTGATGGTTGTTTTTCCCAGTGTGCATATATGTCCTCCGAGGGATGATACAGAATCCTTGGCATAACTAAGACTTGGATACAAAAATCAGTGATGTTATTAAAAGGTTCAAGTGATACACACGGTACGAGGCCCTTCCTGGAACATATCCACCACCCTCCTTCTCCGGGAAGAACCCATTTGACGTTTCCACTAAAGGACTGTCGAGAGATGTTATAAGCACACAAGACCCAGCTCCTTTTTACCCGGCCCAGACAGGTTCCCTCCCCCCTGATCGCTGACATTGTGAGGCCGACATTAGACTTCTCCCACTTACATGAACCAGGGTTATCTGCCGTAATTATAGGTGCCATTCCAAGCAATACCCTCATAAAATGGGGGTTTGATGTCATAGCAGAGCCAACAGGAGTTAGTGAGGGTTGGATTAGATTCATTCAACGTCAAATACATCGTCTGCATCATGGACCAAAGGGGATAAGGGTCAGGGCTTTCAGTATGAGCCCTTTGAGGGACACGAATTGTACCTTTAGTTGCTTTGGGAGTTGTGTCAGGGGCGCAGGTCTGTGGGGGTAGAAGCCCTGAGATTATTACGTTGGGGCCTAGGAGTTGAGGTTGAGGGGTGTACCATGGGGGTTCTTTTATGATTTTAATAAGGGTGCCCCTATCAGTACCTGATGCCCAAAGCATTACTCCCCAAGTTTTGCCAATAAACCAAGCTGGATCAGACGGGTTAGTGACATTTATCCAGAGATACCTACAATTCCCACGGTGCCATACCGTCCCACCATCAGTTTTAGAAGGGGTCTCACAGCCAAAGGGACCCCACGTTACCATAAGAAATCTATCAGGTTGACTCGGGGTCCACGCTGTGACAATAGTTTCGCAACCCCAGTAGGCACAATAAAAATAACCAGGGGAATTACAATAACTTCTACTGGGATTTGAACTTGGGCACCAATATGTATTCCTACTATCAGTGTCTCATCTGCTACTGTTACTAGCACAATTCGGGGCTCGCCAACCATCCAGTAGATCTGGGCCCATCAGCTGACAGACCGTGACACTGAAGGAGGGAGCACCCGGAGTCACTATAGATTGTAGTATTCACGATTCTTGAAGTTGTATCAGTGTCCAGTTGTACGGGCGGTCACCTTTGACCAAGGACACCAAAACCAATAGCAGTGCTAAAAAACTTCAGATCCCTCCTTTTCCCCTTCTCTGCTGCTGCACTACATCCTGTATTCGCTGAACTGTTGCTTGCATTTGTTTCATAAGGGCTGTTACGGTAGCTGAATCTACCGCAGCCTCCCTCCGTGGCTCAACTGTCCCTTCTCCCTCCTCCTCCTCTATGTCAGTTAAAGTCCTCCCTTTGTTAGCTAGACAGGCTGTACCCTCGTCTTCCTTATCTAGCAGTGCTGAGTGTGTCCTTGGTCTCTCTCCCCCCCTTGGGTTGATGTGTCTAGGCAACCAGTCTATGTCAGGTAGTTCATTGCTGGCTGCGTTACCACAGTTTTTTGAGTCCTCCTCTTCATCTGAACTAGATGAAGGGGGGGGGTTGCCACATCCGAAAAACTTGGCGGCTGTTCTCGCTGGCACCATGTGTGGGTGTTGTCCCCTGCTTTGTCTATTCTGCGCAATCTGTCTTCGCCCTGCCTAATAGCCTCCTGTAACCATTTTACTGATTTCCAATCCTTTTCCTTCTGTCCTTCCTCCTTTTCTAACTCTGCCAACCATCTTTCACGTTCTCTATCCTGCACACTACTTTCTTTTGCCTTATCCCTTTCCTGCTGTTCTTGTTCCTCCACTTTTAATCTCCGCATTAAATTTGCCAAGTCATTTGTCAGGTATAAGTTCTTTTGTTCCCGCTGTGCATTCTTCTTATCTACCGGATAGCATTCCGTCTTTCTTTCTGACGGTGGGCTGTCCGGTAGATTACCCGGTGGACTAGGGGGAGGACCAGGAGGTTTAGAGTCCCCTGCTATTGAAGTGCCCACCTGCGTTTCCCGATTTATTCCCGGGAGCCAAGGATGCTCCATACCAAACATAAATGCTCCCGCCACAGCCCATATTTGAGTCCCTTCACGTTTTTTGTTCATAGCACGACATATCTTACCCCAGGTTGAACGCCACACCGTCGTGCCCATTTTCTCAGATTCCCAAATTTCTTGTTCAAATTTTTCCCACAGTTCACAACACATAATCAACCCTCTGCCCTTTATCCTTAGGATGATTTCTGTTATATCTTTTCGCGGGCATTTTCCCCCCGCCACCTTCACCCATTTTTTCAGTACCTGTACCACAGAATCAACACCAACATCTTTTTTCGGCTTCATCGCCCCTCCAGAGGTCCAGCGTCGCCCAGCGCGCTGCCTCCCAGGATCACGTCAGGGTCACCACTTGTTGTAGCTCATGACGTGTCCAAATCTCAGCGCAGCACTCAGATTCTCATGGAGAGGAAGGCAAAATGGCAGTTTATTGAAAGACACAGGCACTTACATACTAGTAGCAGAGCCAGCCCTTCGTGGGTGGTTTTCTACTTAGTTCCTATGTTTCCGTCACAGCACGTGATCTTCCGCATCGCCACATCCCTATGCTACTATATATACATACATGAATTTACATATACGTGCAAAGAAATTTGATGTATACATATGAGATGGAGACATGAAAGGCTTAACTCCACAACTCAGTTAAAACTGCAAAGTTATTTTATGATTCATGAAGAATGGCAGGAATAGGATTAAAGACAATAAGTTGCATTTCTGACTTTCCTGTATCTGCCCTGAAATGCATGTTAACCTATACTGTTAATTCATATTTTAAGATTTCTGTATGGAAATGCTTCTAAAACAGCATCATTTAGATTTTCCATTTAGCTTCCTCAGAGGGGAGGTTGATGGCATATGTCTGCTTCCCAAATTATTCTTTTTCATAAGAAGGCCATGGGCAGTCAGAGTATGTAATGGGAGTTGTGTAATGGGAGTTATGAGGGCTATAAAGCACCTCTAAACAAATAAGACCTTAAAAAAAAAAAAAAAGGCACAGAAAAAAAAAACCCAAAAGAAACAAAAACCATTACCCTCATTAATTTCACAGCATTCCTGAAATAACTGACAGTAGCAAAGGGACCAGCACTGATGAAATATTGCCCTGATAAGGAGCCTAAAAGGCATGTTGCAGAGAGACCTGGAAAATGAATTTATCACTTTCTTCTTTGCAGTAGGAAGTGTGAAGCTGTTCTCTTTGCATCTGTGGCTAATTACTATAGCCCTAAATTAAGGTTAAAAGGAATAAGGAAAAATATGCCCAAGAGGAGAGTCTGGACTATGGAAAAGAGAGGCTAGACAGATATATAGATAGATACATTGATAGTGAAATACACTGTCTGAATGCCAAATCCAGAAGAAGAAAGGGATGGAAATCCTGGCTCTGAAATGTATTGGGTTTAAATGACAAGGTTTAGATAGCAGGGGGGGATGCAGGGGTGGATTCTGTGGGAAGACACAAGGAACTGCCACCGTGTTGCACAGAGATGGTTTCAGCTGGCTCCAAGATGAACTCACTGTTCTCCAATGCTGAGCAAATGAGCCATGCCAGTGGTGTCTCTGTGATAACGTATGGAAGAAAGGGAAAAAAATGCTGTGCAGTAGTTGTGAGAGAGGGGAGTGAGAAAAACATCTATGCAGGTACCAAGGTCAGTGAAAATGGAGAGGGAGGAGGTGCTCCAGGTGCTGCAGTGGAGTTTCCCTTACATCTCATGGTAAAGCAAGTTGTCCCCCTGCAGCCCATGGAGGACCACACTGGAGCAGATACCCACGCTGCAGCCTGTGGAACAGAGCCCATGCTGGAGCAGGCTCCTGGCAGGATCTGTGGCTCGTGGAGAGAAGCCCAGCAGGAGCAGGTTTGCTGGCAGGATCTGTGGCCCATGAGGGACCAACCCATGCAGGAGCAGTCTGTTCCTGAAGGACTACACCCAGTAGAGAAAAACAACCAAGAAAAAACCCCAACCATGCTGGAGCAGTCCTTGAAGAACGGCAGCTCATGGGAAGGACCCACATTAGAGAAGTTCATGAAGGACTCTATCCTGTGGGAGGGACCTGGTGCTGGAGCAGGGGAAGAGAATGAGGATGAAGGAGCAGCAGGGATGAAGTGTTACGGACTGACTGCAGCCTGCATCCCTTGCACTGCTCAGGGGGAAGGGTGGAAAACTCATAAGAGAAGTTGAGCCTGGGAAGAAGGGAGGAGTGGGTAGAAGGTGTTTCTAGATTTATTTTTATTTCTTACTATCCTACTTAGTTATTAATTAGCAATAAATTAAATTTGTCTCCCCAAGCTGAGTTTGTTTTGCCTGTGAAGGTGTGTGGTGAGTGATCTCTCTGTCTTTATCTCGACCCATGAGCTTTTCACTGTATTTTCTTCCCCTGCCTCGCTGAGAAGTGAGAGGGCAGCTTGGTGGGCACATGGTGGCAAACCAAGGTCGATCTGCTATATGAAGTCAGTAAATCTTGCCATTTGGTTCCCAGAGGCCTGGGTTCAGTGTCTGGAGAAGAAATAATCTGAAGTATAAATTGTCCCTTTGAGTCAGCCCATTGCAAAAGCAGGTGGGTAGGAAGCCCCAGCCTTCCTGCCCCTCTGAGGAAAGTCTTCATGAAGACAGGACTGGGCAGTCATTTAGACCCTGCTTCCCACGAAAACCATGTGATCACAGAGGGTGTCTGCACTGCTACACATCAAGGCTGCGTCCTAAGCACAGATTTGCAACCTTCTTTTCTGCCCTGGAGGGGTCATTGCTCCCTGCCTTGCCTGGGCTTCTGCAGCTTCCCAAAGGGGGAGGATCTGGTCGCGTTTCAAGACTTTTTTTGCAGTTCCTGCCCCGAAGCAGGTGTCATGGATAGAGGCAAGGCTGAGAGTCCTCGAGAAGGCTTGCACGATTTCGTGAGATTTTAATTTCAATGAAAGACCATTTGGCCCATAACCAGAGGTAGATGCCAGGTGCTGAGGGAAAAGGAAAAGGACAAGGCAAGCATGGAGCTACCAATGATCTGCAGCTCAGGGAATACCTGAGCCAGAGGCAGTTTCTGTACATCTAGCAATCTTCAAGGTTCCCTTTACAGTCAACAGAAATTATTAGGCTTTTCTAAGGCCTAATTATCTCACCATAAGGTAGCTATTTGAAATTAGTCAAATGAATCATTCCCTAGGAGGACTTATTTCTTTCCTGCAATTGTGAGGAGGGGAAGGTGAAAACTACCTTGCATGCAGATATCTACCCTGCAGATGAGTGCAGAGAGGTGAGATGACTCCCACAGCTGTAGCTGTGCGGCCGGCAGGGTGGAGGCAAACTTCCTTGGGACCTGAAACGTTTAAACCAGAGCCAAGCCTGCAGTGTCGCCATCGCTGATGGCCTTGCTACGCAGGTGCGAAAAGTCAAGGAGTATTTTACAGCCATCCTTTCCCTGAGCACATTGGAGGCAAGCTGGTATAAACAGGTCTGTATTGCCTAAGGAAAATATATAAAATATCTCTTTCTGTAAAGCAGGTGGAGAATAAGTAGCAGATTGGCAGAGTACCCAGTGAAGAGTACACAACTGTTCTACTCCTTGAACTTTCAGGTGGGCATGACAGGGCTGTGTGTTTCATAATTCATCTGAGAGTTTGTCTGCAGTCAAGGCAGAAGGGAGATCAGACATCTCCAAGCTTTTCTGTTCCATTAGTAGTTCCTCTGATCAGTGCTAGTTTCCCCACGCTCCCTCCCTCCCTCTCTCTGTATACTTTATGTGATTTAAAGAGTAAAATTCCTGCTTCCTTAGCTGTGAGCTGCAGGGGAGCTCGCTTTCCCAGCCAAAGAATGTGCAGTGTGAGGGTATGCTTTGCCCATCTTTTCCTTTTGAATGGGTTTTGAAAACTGATGGTGTGATTTGAGCAGATTTTCACTATAGGACCTTTCAGAGTCTGCTGTCTGGTGAGTTTTGTATTTGGGTGAATTGAAAACAAATATTTGAAGCCAGGTGGCTTGTTGCAGAAAGAACATTGATATAAAGAAGGAAAAAAGAGCAATTATTTTAAAGTTTGCTTTCTCTCCTGTGGCTAATTCACCCAATTATAAGCTGATGGCTGTTTGCTTGGTTCAGGAAATGGGTCAATGAAAGGTTTCCTACAGGCACAAAGAAAAACTTGCACTTACTTTAGATAAATAAAAACAAGCAGGGGAAAAAAAAAAAAAAAAAAAAAAAAAAAAGAGTTACAGACTGTTTAGCCAGCAAACTCCACAGAGACAAATCCAGAAAGATTCACATTGCTGTCCTCCAGAGATCTCATTTGTCAAATTATCTCTTGAAGTTTGAGATTATCCTTTTATTGTTTGTTTGGGAAATGCTAAGAATTCTGGATCCTCAACCCTCACATGAACTTCTAGATAGTTGCAATACAGAAAAAAAATATGGTAACAGATCAAGTATCTGCACTCTTTTTGGACAACGTAAGTGGGGTTCAATTAAATGAAGTGAGACTTTTGTTTGCCTTCAGCTTCGACTGGCAGAGCAGAACTAAATAAACTGATGAGTCCAGAGGTAAACGCCGCACTGGGGTGTGTGAACAGGACAAGTAGCTTTGAGTTGAATGCTTGCTCACATTTTCTTGGCTTCATTTAAACCTAAAAATCCAAAGCCATAAGAAAGAGCAAAAATTGAAAACAATATTTCTCTTGCACGATTTAAAAAGCTTGGTCTGATTTCAAATGAATGCAAGATAACAATAATTTAAGCCGATACAGAGCTGAGAGGGTAAGAGACCAAATGTGTAGAGGCTGTGAAACAATGTGCTTCTTCACCACAATTTCAGCTACCACCTTTACTCTCCCCTGTGCCACCTCTCGCTCTGGAGGCTCACAGGGCACTGTTCAGTTTGCCTCAAGTCTGTTCACCTCTGTAAAAGTCATGTGTACAGAATTAAACTCTTGTAGTTCATTAAAGCATACCAAGGTGAAGGTAACTGTAATTGTATGTAATTAACTTTTTTTTCCCCTGTTCCTTAATAGTTGAGATTACAAATATTGTTTCCACAGTTTGCAGTAATGAGGACTGAACTCTCACTTTCTTGAAAAAAATAGGGTATAATAAGGGAGCTGCTAGATGGTTTGTGAAAAAAAAAAACAAAAAACAAAAAACAAAAACCACCTTTTTCTAAATGTCTGTGTCTCTGCAGAAAATTCCACCATGTAGAGGATTTCTTCCCCACAGCTATGTTAAGCAGATAAGATCCAGGTTGGTCATGATGAAATATCATAGAAATGGGTAGTTTCAAGCAGGTGACTTTATTTAAAATTACTTAAAATCTACTACATACACCTTAACATGTCAAGAAGTCATAAGGAAATCCCAGAGTTACTACAAAAAAATAAGAAAAGGGACCACAGAAGTGCTAGCCAGTTGATAAATCATCATTTTAAGATCCACCTATACTAGGACTATTGGGATAGCCCAAAACACAGATATTTTTGTTGCTGGTAGGTGTGGCCACATCAGTGTGCCTGTCTTTTAATTCATCCACCATTGCTGTCACAGTGTACGTGCTCCAGAGCAGCAGAAGCTGTTGGAGATGCTTCTCTGAGCTCAGTAGCTGGCCAATTTAGATAGCTTGGCTTCTTCTTGATCCTTCCCAAGGTCTTTTAAATATAAACAAGATCGTTAAACATTTAATTTGACACTTACTGCCTTTAAAAATTCATGAACAATTGAATATTAAGAACACACCTACTGCAGGATTCCAGCCTGACTGAACCCTCTCATTGTGTGTGGCTGAAAGGCATGGGCAGGAGGCAGAGCTGTGCCATGTGTTGTGCAAATCCCTTTTGTGACTAAAAGAAATGGACTTCTCTTCTGGAAGAGATGAAGGGACAGCTGGAGTTCTGTCCTTGCCTAACTGGGTTGTCTTGTAGTATCCAGCTCAGAAGCCTCTCTGACCTATGGAGTTCATTTAAATACCACTGAAACCATAACATACTTTGTTATGTAGTTGGTGGATTTCCAATGCACAGGGGTCTTTTGGCCAGCACAGAACCTAAACCACAACATAGTCTGGATTCTGGGCATAGGAAGCCAAGCATAAACTGGAGCAGCCCTAAGGCCACTCTAATTTATGCTGGCAACCAAACAAATTGCTGGAGTACAAATGTGGCATAAAGCCTAATTTGCCTTCAACCCATTCCCAAGTAAGCTATGCTAAATGCCATAAGGAAACCAGGATGGAGTCAAGGTCTCACTGTCAAAAGTATCTTTCTGGCTTTATTACAACATTTTCCATGTGATAGTATTTCTATACTATGTTTTCTTATTATCATGCATTTAGTGCTCTCATATTATGTACCTGCTTAAGAAGTGTTATAACTTCACTGTAAACCCATCACTCATATGCCAATTAGCTTTTTCATTAAAAAAAAAGATATATACAAAATGCTTTATTTCTCTTGAATAGTTGTGAAAAATACATGAAAAAATATCACATAACTGTTTTTTGTCCCTGATGGGCAGGAGACTCTCTAAATGAGTGGATGATATTCTATAGATTAGGGAATGTAGGTTCTTAGCAGTGGAGAAGAGGTTGGATGTATACTGGAGTGGGCATGTAAACTGAAAATGATTAATCCTGAAAACTGAATCCAACAACAACAGAAATTCAAAAATATTCCACTTTCAGAGTTGTTTGCTGTAATCAGATTACAGGATTTTCTGTAAGATTTGAAAACCTTTTCAAAGAAGCACTTCTGCAAATGAAGCTCTATAGAATCCTGGTAGGGAGGATCTTACAGGCAGCTATTTTGTTTTAGCACGTAATTATATGTAATTTGTCTAAATATTTTGTTAATTGTTTAAATTCTTAACATATTGCAGCGTGTGCATTCCTTTTCAGTGCTTTTCAATTCACTTTTAAAATAAGACAGAAAATGTCATGTCTGGGTTCCTCTTTTAAATATACCTCTTTTGTACATGATAACTTGATTCCCTTGGCTTAAAACACCTCAAATTACAAAGCATGTGCATTCTTCAGGAAACACATACACCCCCATATGCAGAGTATATCAGATGAAATTGCTTTAAAAATAATCCTATAATTTTTCCTGAGCAATGACAGATATTAAAAAAAAAAAAAAAAAAGAAAAAAGAAAAACTGTTCCCAGGAGACATTTTGATAAGAGCTTTAAGTTGATTACTTTTTATATCCTGTGTCCTGTTTGGCTGATAAGCTCCCAATCTCCATCCTTTCACATTGTTTTTATCTTCCTGTGCTGAACCCATCTACTCAATGTCATCTTTCAGTTGCCGGCGTGAAAGTGGCAGTGGAGGCTGGGGGGAGAGAAACATGAGAGAGGCACGGTCCAGCACCAAGTCAGAGATTAGGGGTCAGTCTGCCCACACAGATAACTGCTACACACTCAGGAATTAAATTTGCTAATCTTTGGAATGCTGTTCATCTTTCATTAATCATATAAGCTATAACAGAGTCTTTGATCTAAATGCAGCGTAGCCAGAAACCTGCTGCTTCTTTTGGCTCTGATCTATGAAATCTGAGTTGTCGGGAGGAATGCCCTCACCCCTTGTTTTAAACCTGTCTCCTAACACTCCTCTACTCCATTTACAGAGAAATGGGATGGTTTTGTGGCTCAGACATTGTGCTGGAGTTTCAGCAGTCTGGGTTTGGTGCACAGCCCTTGGCGAATGCTGTCTGCCACGATCAGCAGACAGGGGTTTCTGTTGATTGACAGGTGTCTATTCACTACTGATCTCTGCTGGACATTATCTGAACTGCTTTGCCTGGTAGGGTCACCTCCATCCATTTAGCTCTGCCCATAGCATGGTCTTCTCGAAAGAGAGGTCCTGTCCTGGGTTACCCTTATCCCAATTTGCTTTGGTGCAGATGGTGACTTGTGTCATTGGTGTCAGAGGGCACTGAGATGTTTAGAAAATCAAGCCGCTTCTTTTTCTAACCAGGAAAACAAAAAAACGGGAAAAAAAAAAAAGTGATTGATTATGAGGTTTTACTCTTTCATCTTTTGTAGATTAGTATACCATCTAGCACAGCTTACCTGGAGCACAATTAAAATTGTTTGTTGGTCTGTACTTTGTAAATGTGTGATATGAAATTCCTGTGAAATTAAATCACGGGATCTCAAACACCACTGGCATTCTGAAATACAGTCACCGCGCTGTTATGAATTGGGGGTGGATTATTGACACAGCCAAAATACAGTTAAATAGCTAGGAAAAGAAAAAAAAATGAAGAAAAAAAAAAAAAAGAAGCAAGCAGCCAGCCTCATCATATGTGCACCTATGCCACAAAATCCCCGCAGGCAGTACCTTGGTAGAGCTTCAGTGACCTCTGAGGGACTCAGAACTTCTTCCAAGGGATTATGCACCTGACTCCAGCCCCATGGCTAATTCTGTTTTTTCTGAGATGTGCAGTTCACAGTACGTATGGCAGGATGACAGATAGGGTCAAGGAGGTGGAGTGATAGGGAGGGGAGAAAACATAGTGCAGCAACTTGAAGGAGAGGACAAGTAGCACAGAGAAATTGTGACAGCACCAAAAAGAGTGGATGCTTTTTGTCATAGATGCAGAGGTGGAATACGGTCTGAGACTGGCTGAACACACCAACTTTTGACACCCATAGGACTCCTGCTTGTGCACTGTCTGCCATCCTCTGAATCTTCAGCCGTGCCCCTGTTCCACCAAAGGTAATCTCCCCAGTGTGAGAATGGGTGTGCTGCACTTCCATACTTTCAGCACAAATTTATTGAGCAAACCATCACTGCCTCCCTCTGAAGTAAAGACGTACTGAGAGACGTTCCTTGCATTTGGCTGAGAAGCAGAGAGACTATAATTTTCCCAGACTCACACAATTAGCAAAGAATTAAATTCTCTATGCCGTTCTCCAAACTGTCCCCTTAACTGTGAGCTATTCTTACCAAAGATGTTCTCTGCACTTTTGCTGTATAGAAGGGCCATTCCTCTAGGAAGAATTAATCTTGATATTTAATTTCATACTTTGAACTATTTACTTTAAAGATTCACTTCTTTGATCACATTCAGCAGCCATAATAAATATAGGTCCTTGCTAGAACACTGATTCACAGAAAATATATATATATGTGCAGTCTCTTACTTTTTCAAGTAATATAATCGATATTAATTGTACTGTAAAGTAAGATTCATTCTTCACTTTGAATGGGATGGAATATGAGTTTCATTAAATCTTCTCTATTTCAGTGCCATACAACAAAAGCCAAGTTAAACTGCAGCTTTGAGAATGTCTGCAGATGGTATAAATTGAATATATAAGAATTTAGTAAAAAAGTCATGTTTCTAAAGTGTCAAAACATAATTCAACATGTTTAGAGTGTCCTTGTAGAATGACAGAGAGAGAGAAAATAAAATCAATTGATTCATGATAGAGACAGAGTTGAGACCATCAGGTTTACACTTGGCTCTGCCACTGTTTTCTCGGAGTGACTTCTGGCCAAGCCATTTAGTATCACCATGACTCAGTTTCCCAGTTGTAAAACAAGATGTAGTTGTGTGCCTACAGCACCCAGCTGTTGTGAAGATGGTTTCTGCAAAATGCTTGAGTAAACGCAGATGCATAAGAGTCCTGTAAGGTTGGCAGTGAGCTTTTTGCAGTTTGCCTGAATCGAGGAGAGACAAGATGATATGAAGAACAGAGGTGTTAAACATCCTTCCTGAGGGCTGATTCCATTCTGCTTCGTATGTTTATGGCACATTCAATTTTGGCAGAATCTAAGGGATGGGTTTCTTTTTTTTTTAGATATCTGGAGTATATTCTTGGGTTGGGAAGAAAAACTTCCCAAATGTACAGAGCCACTGACTCGGTATTTACTGAATCAACAGCCTAAACCCATGTCTTTGGGATATGTATATTTCCTACCTCTGTTTTCTTTGGGATGTTGTGCTAGAGTCTAAGACTTTCTCATGTCATCATTCACTATGAAATTATTGATCTTTTATGAGATGAAGGTAAAGGCCAAGATGAGAAACTAGGAGTTGCTATAATAAAGAAATGTGGAAGGATGAAAAAGGGGAGAGAGGTGAATAAAGAGAAGGAGAAGAAAGGCACAAAAAGAGAGATGAAAAATATAAAAGCTGTGATTGTGAAGGTGAAAATACTTTCAAAAGTTAGGGTAATTGTTAAGATACATTTGTTATATATTTGGATAATATTTCATTCTTAGTCTTCACACAAACCTTTCATTTTGGCAACAGGGTATAACTGACCCTCTGACACAGCATGGCTAGTGTT
Organism: Falco naumanni; assembly: GCF_017639655.2. Lineage (NCBI taxonomy): Eukaryota > Metazoa > Chordata > Aves > Falconiformes > Falconidae > Falco > Falco naumanni. The sequence continues at coordinate 6,465,017 of NC_054055.1, read as the reverse complement.
AACACTATGTCACCCTGGTTCACAGAACCCCAGTTACAGAAATATTATTCAGCCTTCCCTAACAATCAGTCTAAAATTGCTGACAAAGAATAGTAAGTTCCATGAGCCAATGAGATGTATTGAATTCCACTGCTGTTTCTACTTTGGAAGGATGGAGTCAAGTGTTCCTGATTAAAATAATATTTTGAATGCTATGATTGGGAAAAAATCTCAGCTGTGAACATTTTGGAATGATAAAAAAGCCATCAGCCTAGGTTGAGATCTAAATTACCCACAAACCAGGACAATGAATCTGGATATATTAATCTATTCCCTATATCTACAATATCTTGTTAATCTTTTCTCTGTAGTTATATATGCAAGAGAACAAGTCAAATCACTCATAATTAGTAGCATAGTAGACATATTTATTATAAATTTTGTTTTGAAACAAAATTTGGCACTCTTTTTTCATTCTAAATTTTCCATTTGCCTTTTTTGCATAACACCTAGGTGGCTATCATGTCATTTTCAGCTTCATGAAAAGGCAAAGCCCAGTAGTCTGTTCATGCAAATGACAGACAGCAATGCCTAAATCTCTTCCCCCAGCAGCCTCCTTGTTAGACACAGGGAAATTCACTCAGTCTCTCTTTCAGTATGCTGTAATACGCTGGATGATCAGAAGTGAAGCCTAGAGGATTACATCCAGAAAAGATCCAGGCTCCTAATACCTACCTTACACTGAATTTTAGTGCTGACATCCCTTTGAGCCACCCAGAAATCAAACCAAATGACAAGCTGTCTATGGTGCACAAGGGAGAGTGGCACAGGGAAACCTGACTTGGGAAGCTGCACCGAATCGAAGGCTTCCCTAGCTCTTTCAGCAGTTTGCCAAATCCCCAGTAATGTCTATTTTACACATATAGTACAGCCAGAAATGCATCCATGTGATTCATAAAACCAGAACAGCAACTGGAATGGAGAGATCCTCTCTCCCACAAGGTGTTCGTGTCACAGAGTGACATGCTTTATTTACCTCTGGCCATCCAAAGCTTGCTTTTTTTCCTACCTGTTGGTCTACCTTCAGCATGGAGATGTAGCACACCTTCAGCCTCGCCTGTTCTGCAGGCACTCTGCAGAACTATGGCTTGCCTTTCCCAAGTTTCCCAGTTGCTGAACCCAACTGAAGTTGGACATCACCCTTGTTTATCCGCTTGCCTATAGCCAAAGAAATAACTGAGGTGTTGAAGTGTTGGAGACAGTTTTGGCACCAAACCTCAGTCTCGTATTGGCTCAGGCCAGCAGGGACATGCCCAAAAGACAGGGCTTGAAATCTTCCATCAGACTTTCTTTTTGGCTCGTGCAAACCTCTTCTGGCTCAAAGTTGTGAATTGTGTTATTATGGCCTGAACTCTGCCTGGCTCTGAGATTTTTTTCTGTAAGGCTTTTGAGAGAGAGAGAAGCTTTGAAAAGCAAATAGCCGAAAAATAACACAATTAGTTGTTAATTCTTCTTAGGAAACATTCATTATTAGTGGCATTTGGGGTTTACTATTTCTTCTTATGCTGATTTTTTTTTTTTTTTTTTACTTCAGTACCAGTAGTCGCTGAGCTGAAGTACTGAATGAAACACAAAACCAGAGAAATCCTGATGGAAAAGAAGTGTATATTCCACAGGGGAAAAAAGGGGAGTTAGAAGTTGGTCCTTCCATGTGTTGGATGCACTCCAGAATTATCATTGGAAGGAGAACGGGTCATTTCCATTAAGCCTACTGACAATGGAGCTAGAGAACTGCCTGACTAAATACCGTTCTGTGGCAAGCTGTGTTGAATGGAGACTGAGCAAACACAAAAACAAAGCAAAGCTCCAGGAGGTCATCTTAGAAAAATCCAGTGATTAAGAAAATGATTATCAGGAATGAAATACTGACATTACATTGCTCTTGAAAGCTGGATCAGAAAGGGAGATAGGAGATGTGTTCCTCATATATCAAAAGTATTAAAAGGGATTACCACTGTGACCTGTAGCTGAATATAGTCTTGTCCTCTAACATAAATGTGCAGACTCCTGGAAGTTAAACTGAAATGTCAGCAGGTTTGTTATTATTCGAATGAGCAAAGAGTCTTCATGATACTGCCCTTAAGAGGTATAAAAAGGAACACAGATTTCTTTACACAAACATGTACACAGAGATGTAAAGATTTGCTCTGAGCTGGATTGGAGTGTGTAGCACTAATCTGTTGTGTCATAACAGCTGAGTTAGGGACATTCAACTGATCAACTCTTTTGCGTGACTCTGTGGAGTCTGAATCTGATCTCAGCTGATTAATAGACATATTAAAATTGGAGTGGGGACCAACCCCTGTTGGTCCGTTATAAAATGTTTTTCATTGCTTACCTGTAGCAAGATAAATGCAGTTTCCTTTGCTTGATTTGTGAAGGATTTACGATGACAGGAGAAGTATCTGAGGCTGACAAAACTAAGAGACCAAAGGTCTAAATTCTTTCCTGCATCAAGATCCAGCTGGCAGAAGGTGAAAGCAGGCTGTGAAGGAAGTGTAAGGGCAGAAGGGAATCTTTTGAAGCACTGTCTGCAAAATTAATATAAAGATTAGTGCTTCTTATGACAGCTAGTGATGGCCTGTCAGGAGTATTTTTTGGAGCATGGGCTGTAATTTACCGCATTTGCCCTCACACGTTCACATGGATTTAGTCCCGTGTAGGATACCAGATTCATATGCTGATTTTATAATAACTGAAAATATTTCCCTCTCCTGTCTGTTCTGAGAACATTTTAATAAAAATTAAGCACACTTAGAAAGCGGTGTGTCTTTAATTAAGTCAGGATACAGCCACGAGACTGAAAATTGAATGATTTTAAAATTATTGAGATGCAACAGATACAACTGAGGTGTTAATATATTTACATGGGGTGGTGGGTTTTAATGTTTTTCCAGGTACCTGTAAGCACTACTGATACTAGAGACTGCATTCCCAAAACATGTAGTTATTCCGAGTGCTCAGACTGAAATACATTCTAAATGCCATCACATTTTATCAGGGCCAAAGAGTTCTTCAGGTATCCAAGCCTGACTCCTGAAAACTGAGCCACCCAAGTTTGTCAGTGTTTTGAAAATGTAACTCAAGTAATGAAAGTCCTAGTTTTAAAGTTCCACTTTTTATCGCTTGTTGAGACGTATCCTTTGTCAGAGAGGCAGGCTGTAGCAAGGATAAAGCTAAACTGTTCCACGCTCCTCGAAACATTGTGAGAGAGAATTAAACTGAAATCAGTTGTTGGTTCACTGAACCATAGGAAGACATTCAGCCCTGGGGGATTTTTATTTTTTTTTCCCCTGTCTGTAGCCACATGAAATTTAAGTGTCTTATCTAGTCAGAGGAAATAGAGAAATGTAACTCCATAGGATGTATCTCAGGTTAGACTGAGTGGTTGTCTGTATGTAGCTCACTCTCTCCATTGGCCAGTTTGGATTAGATTATTTCTCTGATAAATATTTCCAAAGACTTTGGGTCTGTTGCCTTGAGATGCTGCTGGGGAAGTATCATAAGCTACCAAGCATAAGATTCGCCTCCCCTAACTTTAGATATCTACAGTGCAAGTGACTGTATGTAAGCTGGTTGGCTGGACTCCCTCCAGAGTGAGTCAAGAAAAACAAGATGAGATTCATCTGACTTATTTCAGAAGTTTCTTTTAAGATGAAGTGATTCTGCTTCTGGAGGTGTATTGCCTCTACATGGAGTCAGAGAAGTACAAAGGAAGCCCAGGTTGGCTAACTCAGATAAAGACATCTACACGTTACTGAAGTTTGTGTTTGGGCAAATATTCCTCCTCCGTAACCGTATTTATATTCTTTAGATAACAGACTACAAATAGCTTCCCTACCTTAAAATGCAAACGTTAAATAACTGGTAAACTGTGCTCGTTTTGGTAGATCGATAAAGCTGTTATTCCTTGTGTAAATGCTTTAACATGTAATTTTTAAACTCATGCCATTTTTTCCATAAACTGTAACACATCCTCGTACAGTTACTGCAACCCATGTCTATATCAGAGTGTATGTAAGTATACAACACCCAGCGCACAGACCCAGCTCTGGTTTCACATACAAACGATGTGAATTCTGCATGTCACCATTTTGTAACATGCGATTCAATCAGGGCATTTCTTAACAATGAGAAATATTCTGAACAAACGCCTGTAGCAAATGCCTCAAAGATATTTCTTCACCGCATTCATGCCAATCTCAATGAAGAAATAGAATTAATGTTATTTCTTCTACAGGGAACCAAGTATACAACAAGGAAACAGTTGACATCACTTTCATTCAGGATTGGTTTTTGTATTTTTTTCCTACTGGTGTCCCAAGCTCTAGAAGTAAATCAAATATCTAGAACATTTCTATAAATACATCTGTAGATTCTCTGCTTGACAAAGTGGCCGTGTAAACCACGGCATTCATTATTGCCAGCATAACAACAGTGGAAAACCATGACAGTGCTTTTCAGATGAGCTGCTTGCAGTGTAGTCTGTAGAAAACCACTTTGGTGTGAGGTTCTGGCTTCACAAAAATGATCTAACCATTACTGGGGTCAACAGGGCCAAGACTTCACCTTCTTCAGCTCTTTCCCTGTCTCTGCAAGTGGAGGACCGTTAATGAATGTGTTAATTAATGTTTGCTTAGGGCTTTGGCAAGGCAGCATACCACCAAAGTGCTCATTAACAGTGGCAAACACTGCTCTCACTTTTCATCCCTCGACTGTAATCTCTGCATCATCCTCCAGGTCATCTGAGTTGTCTGGCAGCAGCACTTACATGTAATAAAATTAATTCTCCTGTGGTAGTTATTAACCAAAATCCTTCTGCCACCCTCATTTCAAACTTGAAATACATTTTAATCTGGTTTTGCTTCTTATGCTGCAGTGGGAGGGATAATAATAATAAATAAAAAAACCCCAACAAAACAAAAACAAAAAACAAACTGCGTGGAAAAGGGGCACAAGCAGACCAAATCCTGTGGCCACGGGTAATAATTGCAGTAGTGGAATGTATGTCGAGGTGCACTACAAGTTTAATTACTGGGCTTTGGTGTAAGTAAATGCTTCTGCAGCCGTGTTCCTGGACTCCTGAGAGCGAAGCTGTTTGGAGGAGGTGCTCAGGAAGCCCTGAGCAGGAGCAACGCTAGCAGCAGCAGCATGGCACTGCACACCAGCACTTCCCCCAGCACCTCCATCTCTTCTGGTACCACATAGGGTCTTATGAAGTATTTGAGTGAAAAGTGCTGGGTTGGAGATGACACAGTAAAACAGAGTGGGAGGGAGAACACGTGCCAAGCTCTAGGGAGTATATAAATATATTATAAAGCTTTGGAACACTCAATAATTAATCCTGAGCAAGAAGTCTCTCTCACTTTCTCTCCTTTTTTTTTTCCAACTTGGAAAGAGCAACAAAACAAAAGCTTAGGAATTTCCTCCCCCCACTATATTGAGTCACTAAAGCTAAAAAGAGTTTGTTTAACCCTTGATGCAGATAAAATTATCTTATCCACTCTTTGCTCACATATCTTTTCCCTCTGTCCCCAAACTGCTTCTCCCTACCTTTACAGCTTTTTTTTAAACCCATGAGAGGAGACTGACTCGCCTCCTACTTTCTGGTTTCCTTCACACTCTGCTGTGCAGGTTTTCATCCAGTATTTCTGGAGCAACCCCAAATGCCACTTGTCCTTGTGTCCTCACACAGTTTAACCTTCTGCAGTGGCTCTTGCTTTCAGCCGCGCATGCAGCAGGTGATGTCTGCATCAGCCTTTTTGCGGCTGAACAGCCCGCCTTGTCTCATTTTCTGTTCTGTCTCGGGCTTTGTCCTCTTCATTGAACAGTGAGGTGATAAGGCTGCAGGATGTCTCAGCATAGCAGCTCCCAAGGCAGACCCAGGCGAGCTGATGTGGTGGTGTGACACAAAGGTTTGCTAACCAGCACGCAGGGGTAAGACGATGGCGTTCAGTGTTCTCTTCGGCTGCCCCATGCCGGCTAACAGAAGATGCAAGCTAGGGACTTTGGTTGGGTTTTTTTGAGAGATTTGTCTCTCATGCTGAAATATAGTAACCCCTTTCCCAGGAACCACTGCTTGGGTCTCCTAATTTTCCTCCTGCATTGCTTTTCCAGTAGCATGTTCGCACACACGTGTGTCTGCAGAAAGAGTCACCGATAGTTTAATCAAAAGTACAGATAAAGTAGCAGCTCTTAACTGTCAGCACTTCCTCCCCAAAATTAGCTCCTCTTAGTATTGGCAGTATTTATAATTTTCTTTATGCTAGAAAAATGCCCCGAACTGGGTCCCTCTTACGTTAGGCAATGGAAAAAAAACACAGCTCTTGACCTGAAAAAGAGATCTTTACAGGCTGAATAAATAGAAGGCGAAAGAGGCAGGAGGAAGTCCTGTAGAAATTAGCAGAAGAAGGAATGTTTTCAAATGTCACGTTAGATTTACAATGCTGGTATCTCTCATTTTTGCTCAGTCTTTGTTGAATCTGCCTTTCTTTTGTTTGTCCGTGGGTATGCTCTATTGTGTGTTCTCAGCACATTCACGGTTTGGAGGGAAGACTAAAATCCACGGAGTTATTTTAAGACACAAATTCATGACAGTTAAAGGAAAAGGAGAGCTGGGCTTCAGTTATTACTCAGTCTTCAGGATGGCTCTGTGGCATGGCTAGGTTGATGTTACATTTGTTAAATACAAGCCTATGAATCTGAAGTGTTTAAAATACAATAATACACACACACAAATTAAAAAGAGGGAAAAAAAACCAGCCCCCCAAAACAGCCTAAAACAACAGAAATAAAATAAAATAAAATAAAATAAAATAAAATAAAATAAAATAAAATAAAACAAATCCAAACCAGCCTGTTATTGCTGTACAACACTCAGAGCAGGAGCTCCAACCCTTCTTTCATGCCAAATTAGCCTGTCCCATTAGTGATACTGAAATGAATGCCTTTTTATTATACCTGCACAACGTGAATTCATACATAAAGCCTGTTAATAACTAAAGATTTTCTTCCTTTTAGTGTTACTAACACTAAGTATAATGATTATGTTCATCGCCAGGCAAGGGCAAAGTAAGTTGAAAATAAGCTGATGCATTAGTTCATTCAAAACTAATATAGTATAATGGTATTTGTTATTATCTGGGATTGCTAATTTTTCTGAAAGATCATGTAGTGTAATGATCCCAGGTTTTACTTGGCTTATACCCTTTGCCTCAGCTTTCCATCCATAAAACATATCTAATGACCCTTACATATTTTTTGGTGAAGTACTTGGAAATTTAGAGCTGAGAAGCACCAATAAAAAAGAGGTAATAGGAACAGAGCATAGGATTTAAGCTTAAAGACATTCAGAGAAGAACAAGAAATATTGCCATTGATTGTCTCACCACAAATCCTTCAGGAAGTTCAACAAATCCTTCAGGAAGTAAATTCTGTATGAAAGAAATTTTAATCACTGAGTTGAAAATTCAACATTATTAAAAATAGTTGCGTCTGACTGAGAGTATTGGTCTTTTTTCTCACAGTGACAGTATAGGCAGCCCTGTAAAATGTGCAGCATCGGTCAAAAAGTCTTTGTTAAACCACATAATGATGCAATTAATGTTGCAAGCGGCACCTTGACTCCAGTAATTATTCAGGATGTGGCAAGAGACAGAAAAGCAGGGAACTGCCATAAGTCAGGAGAACTGAAGCAACCTGTAATCCTTGTTTTTACCAGGGATTAGGGATTGATATTATATTTGTGTCTTGTTAAGATGAGTACCTTGACTGTGCTGAATAAAATAATTAAGAACAGTAAGCATCTAAAACATCAGCGGGAGCAGAAAGAGTGCAGAAAGTAAAGCTGGGTGTTTTGTTATTCAGTCGCATTTATAGTCTCATGGGAATTGTGAGCTTTTAGGGTTTTCATATATGCAAACTAAAGTGTAAATATTTGATTTGGGCCACTGAGGATGATTTCTCTAGTCCTGTGTATTCAGCTGAGCGAATGAATGAAATCAATAAGTGTGAATGTTTGTCAAATTACATTTGGACCTAATGAGAGAGAAAGCTGATCATCATGCTCGAGAGAGAGCAAAGGATGTAGACTCCAAAACATGATGGAAAAAGAAAGAATTATGTTCTGCTCTGCTTCATACCCAGCCTTTATCACCGCACGATCTGAGTGCTTTCCAGAAGCACATTAAGCAGTATGACTAACATCTGTCACATCAAGATCTGTTCTCCCTGTCACTTTTCCCATCACCACCACTCCCCTTGAAAAGTGGGAGAGTTTGATGTGCAGGAGACAGTTTCATTTTGGTAGGTTTTGTTACGGAGTTTCATATGCCTTTTTTAGTAGTTTTGGGGTTTTTTGGTTTGGGTTTGTTTGTGTTTTTTTTTTCTTTCATGTGCAGACAGCTCTCTGTTTAGGTTGGAGACTGCAGTGGGGTCACATTTGAAACAGAGATGGTAAGGTCTGCAGAGATTTGTTCACCTCTCATACACTCATCGGTTCCTAAAGGGGGAAAGTTTCTCTGTGGACCTTTAGAGAAAAAGGTGGATTCTGAGTCTGATCCAGGACTCTGTGGGAGGGTGCTATCCACGGATTGAATCACAGAAATGTAACAAACCTAAAAATCTCATCGGTAGGGTTTGTGCAAGGACTTTGAGGGAACACCTAGGATGGGATCAACCTCAGCCCTTAAGTCCCGTACAAGTCAGGAAGAGTTTTGATGCAGGAACAGACTGAGGATTTCACATTTTGGCCTTGCTAATGATAACACTGATAAAACTCCGAAGTTTGTAGATATTGATGTTGTTATACTCTGTTCTCCACAAATAATAGTGCATTGGCATTCATGAAGTTATTTCTCATTTTAACACTCCAATAACTGGGAGCAGGACCAGGACATCTGGGTTTCAGTTTTTCCCTGAAATGTGGTTGCTGGGATTTGTGTTGTTGGTTTGTAAAAAGAACACAATATATTCAGCCAGAGTGTAAAAGATAAAATAATCAATTCCAGTGATTTTTAACCTTTTTTTTTTTTAAGAATCATTAACATCTTCAGCTGGAGATATTCCTTTCTGAGAGTTGTCACCTATTTGCATTTCACTTGCTTTCTCCCAGTTTTATTTTGCAGATCTGTTAGAACTTGCCTACAGATCCCATTGTGGTTTGTAGACTGGTGTTAAAAATCATTGATCTGTCTAAATTAAGACTTGTATAGAGATTCCGCAGGCGAGAGGTTCACTGTAACTGTCATGATTCTACAGTGTTGCCTTATTTGATCAATATTTTTGTAATTTGCACCTTCAGAAATTATAAGTTCATGTGAAGACCTGCGCTTTCAGTTACGTATAAGAGAAAAACTTGAAAATATGACCCTAGTACAGCTTTTCAATAACTTGTTGATGTTTTTAGGAGAGTAATTAATGATTTTAGAATATTCATGGTTGACCATACTGCAGGTATTCAGAGCAGTTGTAAGGAAAAAGATGCAGCTTCCTCTCTCCCCTTCCAAGACTACCAGGAAGGCTTGGGATGAGTAAGGAAGAAAGAGCAGGTGACAGTGTTGGCACAGAAAAAAAGGTGTGAGTTGGAGGCATCCAGGAACCCAGGGTATATCCTATGGTCCTCCAGCTGCTTCCAGGTTATGTGACTTAACCCCCCATTATTGCTGATCCCAGGCTTGAAACTCAGAACATGTTAAGGTGGAGAATGGAAAATTAATTGACGTAGTAAATGATAAAGACTCAAACTGAAATGGTGGAAAGAAGGATAAATAATGAGCTGCTGCAATATCAGTGGGCTGGCACATAGTAGGTTACAGAAGCACATAATTATTTCTCATTGGGCATTTTGGTTGGAGGGGAAAAGGTGGCTACACCATCTGGCAGCTTTTTGTGATTTAGTCCCAGCTGGTTCTTCTAGTGAGGGCTCCCAAAGAGACTAGAAAGCTGGCCTTGTTCACTAGAAATTGTTGTGAGTTGGCTCGTATGCTCAGAGTCAGAAGAGGCTGTTCAAAAAGCAAAATTTTGGAGGCTCACACAGAAAAATTTAATAACTTTCAGGCCAAATCTCATGACTTTGGCAGTTCAGCTCATCAGTTCTGGAGTTCCTGGGATTGCTAGTCTTCTTGCCCTGGAAAGGCTTAAACACATGCTTACTGCTATGCACGGAATAAAGCCCTGCAAACATTTTGCCATGTATAGACTTAAACACGTCTGTAGTCTTACACTATAAAATCTTTAGCAGAGGTACCAAAAGTTCAAATGAGATCATTTATTTATATGTTTATATGGACAGAATACTGGAAAAAAATGCACTGTAAAGCATATGTTTCCTTTATTTCTGTTTTTATTTTTGATGTACAATTTTTCTATGCATGGTCGTGTCTGATTCTTGTCATGTCAATGAGGTGGGAGAAGGGCTCATCCTCCTTTGAAAAAGTAGCAACTGAGTTTCACTGTCTGTGCAGTTAACGCTCAACTACCACCTTCCCAGTTCAGCTCCTGTAGCTTCCCCTTCACTTTTAGCCTCCCTTAACTCTGTCCAAGCTGCTGCAAATAAAGCAATCCCCATTGCTTCCTGGTATAGGCTATTCCCTTTCTTCTCCCTTCTCTTTTCTCCCTTAAAATCATCTGCAGGGTCCAGTTGCTTTGCACCAATTTAAAGCACATTGCTCAGGAGCCCACAGAGCCCTCCCTGGCAGCATCTCATTTCAGCTCACGTTATTGCATGTATGCTATCTCTTGCACCTGGTTTCACCCTCACCCCAGAGCAAGTTTCAAGCATTGCATCTCCCTCTCCTCTTTCATTTGCCTGCTTTCAGTCTCGCTGCTCCTTGGAAGCCATCACCCTCCCTCTTAGCAATCCTCCCTCAGTCACTGCCGATGTGGTAATAATTCACTAGTGCAAAAGCTGAATATATAAATTCAGGATTAAAAAAGACTAAAAAGAGCGGCATAACTAAATCCTGTGATCACTGGTTTCTCTTACCTTTTCCTCTCCCATTTCTTCAAGAACTGCTCAGACCCTTACTCTTACATTGCAAGGCAGAATTCAGTATAAGAGCAAGGGGAGGTGGGGGGGTGGAGGAGGGTGGTGCACACATTGCAGGGGGACAATCAGAAACACAGCATCAAGCCCTAAGATCTAGAACCTGAAAACTGATCTATAAGGACACTCCTTTTTACATCCTAAGGAAATTATGACAGTGCCTTCTCACTTTGAGCGCTGAAATTCCTGTTGAATAAGAGTCATTTCTTGTCCATCTGTTTGCTTTTTTTTTTTTAATTAGTTAGACTGACAAGAAGCTGCCTGCCACATTTTTTGTTGAATTCATTCTGTTTAGCATGGGTTGGCTGTAAAGCAACTCCCTGCTTTAGTCAGATGGAGAGACCTGGCAGATGGGACATCTTTCAAGGTCATTTTTGCATGTGTCTGTGGGTATATGTGGCCAGAATAACCTTCACTGTGTCACTTTTATTTAAACACTTTTTTTTTTCCACCTTTAGCTGTAGTACATTGAAAATACTCCAACTTAAAAATATTCTGCAAATACAAACTCATTTTCATAGCCTTGACATCTTTTAAATATGTCATCAAAGTTTATTTTGCTAGCAGTAAAACCATAAAATGCGATAATTTATGGAAACAGCCGTGTCAGTGTATGAAACTAAGGAACAAGTGGTGAATGGAATCAACAAGAGAATCAAGTAGTAGCAAAGACTCCTATTTTTATCATTTGCAATCCCATCAGGCTCTGCCCTTAGGCTCTGACACAGCAGCAGGACCTACTCAGCAATGTCGAGACATCAGCTGGCCTGAGAATGGCCAGTTTGCCCAGAGGCTTTCATCATAGATCCCCCTCTACAGATACAATTCTTCCCTTATGCAACACATTTGTTAGAGTGAAGTTTTCCACTTGACTCTACCAAGTTTTCTGTCTTTGGTGAAGGACACTGGGTGGTTTACAACCTGGGATCCTTCTCCATCCTTCTTTACTGACTGACCAGAATTCCTTGAACAGCACAGGGTATGTTCAGGGAACTGGCAGAAGAATGCTTTGGATGCCTACAAAATGCGTGAACGTGATGGTGTCCACATGTACATGTCTACTCACAGTCCCGTAGCACATCTGTATATACATGCTCTACAAAAAGAACCAAAGATGGTAATTACTTCTAAAATACATAGCAGGTATAGAAGCAGAACAGGTTTTCCATTCAAAGCCAATCGTGAAAGAATGCAATCTCCATTCCGTTTATGTGACTGAGCAGAAAGCTGATAGATCATCATTTTTTTGAAATGCAGATGTAAGTAAAAGTTCTTAACGATAAAGATTGTATCATCTCGAGCCTCTGAGAGGGAGTCCGGTTGCAGCTGACCTGGAAATCCAGAGTGGTTCTGTGTGTCCCCTGGAAGGTCAAAATCTTTTGTGCTATTTTCATCTTGTAAAGTAATACAGTATTTCATTTTAATGTGGTGGCTTATGCTTGACACAAAAAGCATTAACTTATTTGTTCATTCTTAAACGTGTTGCCAATGGATCTACTCAAAGCCTGTTTGCAGTGTTTGAAACTACTGTAGCAGGTTCTATATATTCAATGCCAGTCCTTTTTTGCTATCCTGTTTTTAAAACATACCTGCCATTGTTGAATCAGGTTTTAACAGATCAAAACAAAGAAACCCAAATCTAAGCAAATGAATTACTGAGGATTAACTAAAGTGGATAAGGACATTTTGCATGTTCATAATCACTTCTAGTTGCATAATATACCTATTATGCCATACTGAAATAATTTATTCATACTTAGGGAGTTGTATAAGCTTTTGTCTGAGCATTTTCCTTCTATCCAACGAGAAAGAAGGATTATATGTTACCACTCAGTAAAACTTGTTTTTGTCACAATAGATGAATGGAGTAATGGATTATTTTAGCATTACTAATAGTCAGTTATAGGCCTGAAAAAAAGATCTGTGTAGGAGACATATTGTTTTAGGACACAGAAGAAATAAAAATTGAAATTATATATGTGTGCACATATATATGCATACACATGCATACACACACACATATACGTACACATAAATATTTTCCTTTTAATCTTCCAAACACATGGCAGAGAAAAAAAAATTGTACCTTGACATATTTCTAATAATACTGAAAATTCCATAACTACAAACATCCAAAATTATTGAGAGTAGCTATGTTCTTCAAAGAAAATTTTACCTACGACTGGACTTGTTTTGGATACGCCACCTGTGAGAATAATGCTGATGTAAACCTAACATAATCTCTATGCTTTTCTAAACTTCTTTCTGTAAATGTAGCTTGAGATGGGCTTTCTTCTAGACTACAGAAACAAACTGACTGTAGCAGATAATTAACATATTTCTAATCACCACTTTTCACAGACTAAAGGTGAAAATTGTATTATTTGAAAATGTGTTATCTGCTATGGTTAAACAATACATTTTCAAGACGTACTAATCCCTGTCAATGTTAAATGGATGATGATGATGAAAAAAAAAAAGTGAGCATAAAAACATCAGTTAATTTTCTGAATAGATGTTTTTTTTCTAGTCTGGGCTGAATCATTAAGTATAAACCACTCTGTAGCTGAGTAAAAGAAAAAAGGAGGGGAATCATAATTTTTAGAGATGCAAAACAGTTGTGAATGAGAAACAGTATGATCCTCTGCTCTGACTTTCTAACAAAGGAAAGTGAAGACAAGGGACAGTCATTCACCATGTGGGTGGTGGGCTGAGCATCTCCTGCTTAAGCCTTGTGTGACATGGGAGGGCTCCAGGCAAGGCATTGGGACAGGTAACTGCCACTGCACCTGCACAATTCCCTTGGCTTTTGCATAACGCAGAAGGCTCTCACCCGTTGCAGGAACCCATGGATTGGGGCCACCTGTTTTCTTGGGTGATTAGTTGTGTCTGGAGCTGTGTGTCAAGGACTTGGAGGGGATCCACAGTCTTGTTTTGGGGGAATGGGTGGCTTGACAGAGCTTCAGCAGCAGTAAGGACACCCTCAGTTCATCCTTGCTACATCCTTCAGTGATCTGGTTGTCCATAGGTGACCTAATGCTCTGGCAGATCTCCTCCAGGTTTGTGCTGTCATGCTGATGCTTTAGCCTGAATTTATCTAGTTTCATCTTCCAAACACCGGATGGTACACTTTGTTTGGTTTTACTTCTTCTAAATAATGTGTCCCCTCAGCCTCCTAAAGGAGCCTTCTAGTGGAGGCTGAGGGGAGACCATATTGCTCTCTACACTACCTGAAAGGAGGTTGTAGTGAGGTGTGGGTCAGCCTCTTCTTCCAAGGAAAAAGTGATAGGACAAGAAGAAATAGTCTCAGGCTGTGCCAGGGGAGGTTTAGACTGGGTATTAGGAAGCATTTCTTCCCTGAAAGGGCTGTCAAGTACTGGAACAGGCTGCCCAGGGAGGTGGTGGAGTTACAATCTCTGGAGATATTTAAAAGATGTGTAGACGGGGCACTTAGGGACCTGGTTTAGTGGTGGACTTGGTAGTGCTGGGTAAACGGCTGGACTCAATGATCTTAAAGGTCTTTTCCAACCAAAGTGCTTCTATGATCCTGTGAAATTAAAGATCAGTTTACAGTCAGAAAGTTCTTCCTTCTCTAAGTGCATACAATCCAGACAGGGTCAACTTCCCATCACCTACAAGTGTACTGAACAGATTGGGAAACTGTGATTTCCCCTTAAAGGCATGTTTTCCTACTTTAGATTACCCTTCTAAGATAATTTCCAAATTCTTTCTTAATTAATATCTTTTTTGGAAGTGTGGTTGCTGGAAACGGTCCAGGAAAAACCTCACACGTCATATCACTAGTAGCATTTCTGTTCTCTAACTTGATGCTTAAGGACCCAAAATTTTATTTGCTTTCTTTGTTACAGCATCACATACAGCATGCAGCATCACACAGTTTTTACTCCCCCGCCCACCCCCCCACCCACCCCCCCGCAATTGGTTATCCAGGAAGAAGCTTTAGGTCTTGTTTCAGCATAGCATATCCCTGTGTTTTAAGCAGGGTCTATATCCCTGGTTCCTAGATGGAGGACCTTGCATTTGTCTAAATTGAAATGCACTTTTTATTAAATGAGTCACTCTTAACAAAATACTCTCAAGGGTCAGGGTATCTAAGACCCTTCCTCTCTCTTAGTCTGCTGATTTTTATCCATAATGAAACTGAATGAGTGGGAGATGAGTTTTAATGTTTTTTTAGTAACTTCTTAAGTTCATTTCACTACTTTTAAACAAATGCTAAACTTCATTTCCTTTCCCTAAAATGATGTAATCAGACTGTCAAGTCTATGACTTGTTTCGATGGTAGATAGCCTTGATTATTATTAATGCAAATGGTTTCATATCCCCCCGAGCCACAGCCAACCTGCATGAAAATAAATGTTCTCTGGCTATAATGCCAGGAAAGCAAACTGAGCTGGCCTCCTCGTTGTTAATTTGGAAAAGAAAACCCAAAGACTTGCAGCTGGCCACAAATTTCTCATTTGTACTGCAAGCAATGTTTGAATGTTGCATTTCTTTTCTTTTTATGAAAGTGTGTGATCTGTTAAAACTCCACTCAAATTTCCTTTGAAACATACTTGTCTTTTGAGGAAGGCTTTTTTTTTTCATAATAAAAATATTATCCAGAGGAAGCAGAGTTACATGCATTCAACAAATTTACAAGGTGATATTGTTAACATAGATTTTACTACCAGGGGTCTTGCCAAGGGCCGTACCTTTTCTCCCTGTGTGACTTTCCCTTTGTTTGTTCAGCACACTCCAGTCTGTCCTTCCTTCTGGTGTCTCCGCAGCCCATTTCTCATGCTGTTGGTCTGCTGCGAGAGCTCCCATTTCCAGCAATATAAAGCCTGTCCCAGGCTATGTACTCAGCACCTTCCTGCTCTATGAAGTGACAGCCCATGCTGCCACCTGAGTCTAGAGGGATGCAAGTCTTTCTTTTTCCTCCTCAGTGCACCCAGTTTTTGCACAGCTGGAGTTTTCAGAAGAAAATCCCATCTTTGCTCACTCTGCAGTCAGTCCTTGCCCTAAGGCACAGAGGAAAGTGCTTAGGATGAAGGACCAGAGTTTCCAGAAGACCAGGATAGACACCATCGCTGGTCATCACTTACAGTCTTCCCTTATTTATTGTGTGGCAGAAGGGTTCATCAGCACTTTCAGGATTTTTTTCTGGGGAAGGGTGTTTGGAGAGAGTGTAGGTGCGCTGATGGATCCAGTATGACATATAGGAAGTATACAGTACAGTTATGGGCCTGCTGATTTTAGAGAATCACACATAGAGAAGACCACCAGAGGTTTGGAGTAGAGAGGCTGGTGTGTCACTGGTGTAAACGTGCCAACAAGTCTGTACTGTTTGGCTAACATGAAACAGAGAGGTCTACAGCAGCTGTGCTGACTTGGCATGGGGGCTGCTACCTTACCAGACTCTAACTGCTTAATCATTACTCCTTGCTTAGGGGCTGCTTCCGTGCCCAAACAAATGGACTGCTTAGATATCAGTGTAGAGATGGCTACATTTTTTTCTCCTAGAAAATATTTTTTAGAAGATTCTTGCAATTTATTTTTCGGTTCTCACTTACTACTTGTCCATCTCTCACCTTTTTTCTTTCCTTCCTCATGCACCCTGCTTTCTGCCTTTCAAAAGAACCACTTCAGTACATCACATGCATTATCCAGCATCTCCACAAAGAACAAAAGGGAAGGCTAAGTGCTAAAAGAGAGAGGATGTACACAAAAGGAGTGCAACATGTTTCTATATTGTAATTAAAGCTACTCAAATGTTTCTGTACCCAACACTGCCATTCTGTATCATTTACAGCAGCTGCAGAGTCAGAAGAAAACCTGAGGTTTTACTTACAGGCTTCCAGGGAACAGGAGCTTCTCAAGGCCTTAGATGCCTTATTGCCATCAGCATAGTTTCTCCTGCTCTCAGGGTTTTTCTGAATTGTATAAATAAGGATCAATGCTGAAAAAGGCTGTGTATCTTCAGTAGTCATTGACTGTTGTGAACCAAAAGCCCTTGGGTCTTTGCAGCATCCACTTACTCACTGATCATTAAGTTGATAACAACTGCCTCTTCTTAGAGTTGATCATTTTTCTTGTAGCACTGACCCTCCAGACAAAAAGAAACAAAACAAACAACAACCCCCCCCCAAAAAAAAAAATCCAAAACCAACCTAATGAAAAACAAACAAACAAAAATAATAAAAATATAAAAAATAAATTTAAAAAAAAAACACCTGAAAACCCAGAGAAATGCAAGGATACTTAATCTCAAAGGAAATAAATATTGGAGCAGATTTCCTTCCTGTGACCCCTCATTATTGATAAATTAAATATATGGAGTGTTGTGGATAGGAGTGCATAAAAAAAAGGAAAATAAGGAAGCAAAAGATGAGTACTGACATGGAACTTTTTCACTGAACAAGTCAAAAGTTTGAGCACTGTGCAGCTCACTGTTCATCATATGCTGAATTCATCTCCATGTGTAGAAGACAGACTTTTCCATAGTGGACAGTAAGACACAAGCCTCTAAACCTTGATTTGGAACTATATATATATTTCTATCCAGGGATCTTATATAAAAAAAAAAAATCCCCCTTTTCTGCTGAATCCAGTAGCAGTGTGCTCTGTGGTAGGACCGAGTTACATGGTTTTGAGGTGAAAACATTTTCATCTTTCAGTAATTACTCTGAAACTTTGATAGCAAAAGAATTGGGAAAGAGGAGCTTGTGGTTTTGGAAGACCTTTTGCTTTGGATATAATCAGGTCAGAGGGCTTTGGTTTGCAATAGAGATAACAAACTGGAATCTGCATTTGGGCTCCCACAATCAACTGAGATTCTCTCAGAGCTTTACCCAGGCTCATCATCAGGACTAGGAAATCTCAATTTCCAGTTTATGTCATATCAAGTCCTAATATTTTTTCCATGAGTGAAGTTAGCACAACATCATAAAAAAATAATTAAAAAAAATAATTCTGATCCACGGGATTGTTCTACTCATTTTCTTTGCATCACCTACCTGTTATAAATTCTGATGTTTTAGGAAAGTTCGCTTCTAATTTTTCCCTTCTAATTCCACCTCATTTCTAGTCTATGAACTGGCTAAATATTCCTTTTGCTCCCCTTTTTCATACGTTTTGAACATTTACCATTGATTAGCATACCTTTGTCCTCATCAAGATCCCATTGAAACTTCTGCAAAACCTCCCATAGAAGTCACAAAGACCCAACACAGTGCCTTAGTCATCACTTTCCCGAGTTATTCAGAGGCTGTTTCCTCCCAGATCAGTCCTCCTACCTCTTTAATTGTTTGGGTGGATGCCTCTGAAGTGCCTCCAGCTCTTTCTGATAACGAGGTGTTTCAGCTGAACACCTTTCCAGATGTTGTGTCCCTGGCACTGAGCACAAAGGAGAGGTTGTTACCACCTCACCGAGAAACACGGTGGTGATTCTGTTTATGCACTCTGGAATAAAGTTTTAATAGGGTTTGGGGGGTGTTAGGTTTTGTTTGATCTTCCCCTTCCCTGTTATGAATCAATTGCAAATTTATGTCTAATTTACAGGTTAGAAACAAGCAAATGGCTTGAGCACATTTTCAGCAGCTGTAACCTGCCAGCTGAGGTGGTGATATTTTATTCCAGTGTTGGTTGTTTCCCTTCAAATTGTCACTAAAGCTGCTGGTTTAGAACTGCAGGTTGCCCTCAGCTTTCTGGTCATCATTCTGAGGATCTGGCTGAAGCATTTAACAGGGTGAAGATTGCCATTTTCTGCCCCATGGTGATGCTTGTATCTGCTTTTCTGGTTTTTCACAAATGCTTGACCTATTATTTGACCTAGGTGACTAGTCCTGATCAACTCTGAAATAAATACCTCATAAATTTAAGGCCAGAAGGGAACATTATGCTCATGTAATCTGACATTCTAAAGCAAAAGGCTGTGGAGTTTGACAGGTAGCTCCCATCTTCTGGTTTAGCTGAAATAGGTATTTTAGAAAGTCTCGTCTCAGACATTTGCAGTGATAGGCAGCCTGCCTTATCTGCAGATAAGTTATCTCAATGACTAATTGCTGTAAGAGTACCATAAAAAAATATATATGCAGCATATCCAGAGTCAATTAATCCAGCTTTAGAGTCCAGTCATTAGATCTTGTTGTTTCTTGATCTTTTAGATTGCTATAATAAATCTTTTACCCATGTAAGTAATCGCACTTGCAAAGAAAATTACAAATTCGGGGGCTTAGATATATTATCTACAGATGTGTGTTAAGCAATAAAAAGAAAAGTTGAGAAAAAAAATATTAAATTGTTGATCTGTCTGTGGAAAACGTATTTTCCCCATAAAAGTATTAAAAAGAGTGGACAAATTGCTCATCATAAATAATTGCAGAAGGCTGACTATTGGCCCAAATCTGCTTTGGCATTTTTGTCTTCCCCCTCCTCTTGGAAGATATTCCTTCAAAGCTTGGGGGGTGGGGGTGGTCGCTGTTTTTTGGTGGTTATTTGGGTTTTTTATCCCAGATATGATTTCATTCAATGATGACTTCCCAATGAAAGTGGATTCTTGTTCTGAAAAGAAGCTGTTAAAGAGAAAAAGATATCAAATGTTAGTTTTTGTTCACATAAACTAATGGTATCAATGAGAAGTAAATTTGAATACAAAGTAATTCATAAGTACAGCAGGGGTCTGGTTTTCTGTTACCATGGAATGTAATTAAAATGGAGCTTCCATAGACATAAATTTGGAGTAATCAGGATTTTCCATCTGTTACTGCATCCACTTCTGAGTGCTACCAGAGCTGGGGGATCTAGCTTCTTCCACAACTGTTTCTTGACTAAAGTAAGCTGCCCAAGCAGTGGCCATTTCAATTCAATTGCAAGCTACACAAAAATGACCATTTACCTTGAGGTGGTTTGTCAGGTCAGGTCTTTTCTGCAATAAATGGGGTGAGTGTGTGCTGCGTGTGTTACCCCATGGTATAGTTTTACGGTTTGTTCTAGCTTTAGAGAGCCCCTCGTATTTTGATGAACAGAAGAGCTCTCAGCCTCCAAACTCCATGCCAGCATCCTGTGCACAGTCTGCCAAAAGGCAAATGATGGCTTAAAGACCAGCAAAGTGATGCAGAGTGATCCAGCTTCATGATTCCTTTGAGCAGGAGGAAAGATTGCTTTGGGTTCTCGTTTGTAATATCCCAAACACATCCCCTAAAGCCCTGGATGGAAGCATAAATATGTGCTCCATTGACCAGAATGGCTAAGTAGTTAGGAGCCTCCTTCCATTTGTGCACCGGGCAAAGATGGCAATGGTGAGCACTCTGTCCTTACAAACCCAGAACAGAAATTAAAATACAAACAATGATCCAAAAACAAACCTGTCAGAAACTCAAGGAGAGGATGAGGATTGCTGGAGAGGCGGGCGGTTCTAAAGGTATTGAGATCATTCACAGAGCACAAAGACACATCTCTAGTACTATAATTGGATTAGGTGTCTGTGGTTTAGACATACCTGCAATGAGTCATTAACAATCCTTAGATAAAGCAACATTAATTTGATCCCATCACATTTGCCACCTTTCACCAGACCATGCAATTAGCCTGGGATGAAACACCTGGAAAGAGATTTTGATGAAAGCGCATTATGAAAATTCTTAATGGGTGGGATTTGAACCCAGTGGATTTTAAGGCTTTATTAACAGCTCACCTGAAAATCCTGATAATTTTCCTTTATGTGAGTTTCCAGTGTAATATTTGCACACCCTGATTATAAATTTTGAAGAAATAGCTTATAACTGTGGTTAAAATGCAGCATTAAAGCAGTTAAACAGCCTCCTTATTAGCATTAGAACTATAGTCAAAACACATTATACTTGGCTAATAAATTTATTTTTTATGTAATGGAAATGCCATCAAAGCATAGTTAATCTGAATTGAATTAGATTATAATTGGAGCTTTTGTGCACAAGGAATGAAAATGATTCTTTATTGTTGCAGACTGACAATGCAGCATTTGTTACTCCCTCCTCGCTACCCTTCTAAGTGGCAGCAGTAATATTAGCGTGCGCATCTCATAAGCTGTGCATATAATATTACTATGTCTCTGAGCACGGAGCTCAGCAGCAAGACAGAGGGAAATGTATTGCTTGGGATGTAATTCATCACGTTTTCGCGCCATTCGTTTAGAGGTGCATGTACTTGAGAAACAGTCTCGTGCATAAGCATCCTCACTTTTTGTCCGCACTTCTGGCTACATATGTTAGCGTGGGTGGTGTGAATGTGAATTCCAAGGACTCAGAGGAAATTCTCAAATCCTCTTTTACAGCATTAAAGGAAAAAAAAAAAATCATGGCAGTCAGGTGAAGTCCTTGGTGGCTGCAAAAAAGGAAACATTGCAGCCATTTTTGAAAAGGGTAGAAAGGAGGACACTGGGAGCTACTGACCTGTCAGCCCCACCCCTGTGCCTGGGAAGATCATGGAACAGATCCTCCTACGAGCTGTGCTAAGGCACATGGAGGACAGGGAGTTGATTCGACATAGCCAGCATGGTTTCACCAAGGGCAAGTCCTGCCTGACCAACCTAGTGGCCTTCTATGATGGAGTGACTACACCAGTGGATAAGGCAAGAGCTATGGATGTTGTCTTTCTGGACATCTGGAAGGCCTTTGACATGGTCCCGCACAATATCCTTCTCTCTAAATTAGAGAGAGAAGAATTTAATGGATGGTTGCATCCAGAGGGCAGTGGTCAATGGTTCAATATCTGGATGGACATCTGTGACAAGTGTTGTCCCTCAGGGGTTGATACTGGGACTAGTGCTGTTCAATATTTTCATTGATGACATAGACAGTGGGATCGAGTACATCCTCAGTAAGTTTGCAGATGACATCAAGCAGAGTGGTGCAGTTGACACACCTGAGGGATGAGATGGCATCCAAAGGGACCTGAACAAGCTCTAGAAGCAGGCCCATGTGAACCTGATGAGGCTCAACAAGGCCAAGTGCAAGGTTTTGCACCTTGGTCAGAGCAACCCCCAGTATAAGTACAGCTGGGTGATGAAAGGATTGAGAGAAGCCCTGTAGAGAAGGACTTGGTGGTACTGGTGGATGAAAAGCTGGATATGAGCCAGCAATGTGAGCTTGCAGCCCAAAAGGTCAACCATGCCCTGGGCTACATCAAAAGCAGCATGGCCAGCAGGTGGAGGGAGGGGATTCTGCCCCTCTGCTCCACTCTGATGAGACCCCACCTGCCGCATTCAGCTCTGGGGTCCTCAGTACAGAAAAGACATAGGCCTTTTGGAGCGAGTCCAGAGGAGGCCACAAGAATGATCAAGGGGCTGGAACACCTCTCCTATGGAGACAGTCTGCAAGAGTTGGGGTTGTTCAGCCTTCAAGAGTTGTATTCCAGAGAAGATAAGGCTCTGGGGAGAATTTATTGCAGCCTTTTAATACTTAAAGGAGGACTATAAGAAAGATGGGGTCAAACTTAGTAGGGCCCTTTGCAGTAGGATAAGGAGGAATGATTTTAAACTAAAAGAGGGGAGATTTAGATTAGATAGAAAGAAGAAATTTTTTATGCTGAGGGTGGTGAGGCACTGGCACAGGTTGCCCAGAGAGGTGGTAGATGCCCCATCCCTGAAAACATTAAAGATTGGATGGAGCTCTGAGCAAATCGATCTGGCTGAAGATGTCCCTGTCCATTGCAGGGGGTTGGACTTGATGACCTTTAATGGTTCCTTTCAACCCAAATTATTCTATGATTTCATGAGTCTAAAGGCTGAGTTGTAAATATGCAACCCAGGGCTTAACCATACTCATGAGACTACCTGACTGCTTACCTAAATAGTAGTACTTACTTCCCAAGACTCTATATGTGCAACTTACCTCGCTAATGAACACAAACGATAAAGGGATGCTGAATGTCATGGAGCCTAGTGTCTTTTCATCATCTTCAGGGCATCAGGGTGGGATCCACACACTCTTGTAGTGCACATGGGCTCACCCTTACACTGGTTATCTGGTAGACTCACTGCAAAGAGGAGATGGAGCAAGGGCGGGATGTGCAGTGCCCTGCTAACAGGGAAGGTTTTCACTAAGAACGTGTCTATGCCATCAACCACATAGCCTGCTTCTGTGCACACTCTTGTCCCTGCTATAGGAGAACTGGTGGCAGCAGCAAGAGGAAATCCAAAGCAAAAAGCAAAGGGTAGATGTCCCCATTCAGGACGCTACCATGCTCATCACCATGGTACCTAGGCACGTCGTCAAGGAGACAATGTTAGGACCTTTCTAGCAACAACTGTGTTTAGTGATACTTACACTGTCACTAATATAACTCCTCCCCTGGTGTGGGTATGAGGTCTGGGAAGGGAGAAGAGTAAAACAGAAAGGACTTGATTCCCTTTTTTCCTTTTTTGGTTGGTTGTGGGTTTTTTTGCGGTTTGGTTTTTTGTTTTGTTTTTTTTTTTTTCTTGTTTCTCTATGCTAAAGCAAAACAAATGAGCAAAATGCACTTTACCCACTCATAAAAGCAATCAGTGCTGTAACAAAGAGAAAGCAGGATATTAATAAAGTACAACTCAGCTGAGAGTGAAGGGAACATTCCCTGTAATCTGTCTGCTTTCTGTCATCCATCCCAAATTTATAATGTGGCAATTTCTAGTTGCTTGTAAACCATTAAAATTTGCAGCACAGTAAGCAGCTAATGTAATTTTGCCTGCAAGTGGTATCATATCTTGGATCCGCAGGGAGATCAGCGTACTCGTGTCTTATCATTGCCTTCTGCGGTAGGTAAAAGTGCCCAGTGCTACTGGGCTTAGGCCCAGTGTGAGTTAGTTGAAGTTCATTACTGACAACCTGGGGCTCAGTTCCACTTATCTGCAAGTTCTCATTTAGCTTGAATCATCACAGTATCAGAGCATCTTCCAAAAAACACGTTAAGCAATCAGATTAGTACCCAGCACATCTGGTTTTATCTCTCTTTTCTCTTTTTCTCCCCAAGAGTAGCACCGAGCAGAGAAGCACTTTACTCAGAAAGATGACATTGCTACCAAAAACCAGAATGCATACCACGCCAGCCTGGCAGAATGTCATTAATGCTTCAAAGTCAAACACTGAAAAACATAGAAAATCCAAAATGAAGGTCGCCTGTGAGACGTTTACTGTCCCTTTCATTTAGTATTCATTAAATACACAGGTTTTGTTGCTAAGGGATTTAATTTTTGACTCCTTACTTCATGTAGTACCATAGGTGCAGAGTGCTTAGAAGTTTTTATCTTCATTATTTTGATTTTACATATATAAATAATTATAATAAACATATTATGCATACATATATATATATAATTTTCACCCTTTTGTGGCTTGTTGACTAGAATCAAAGAAGTTAATATGCCTATGTTCTTTTCTGAGGTGTTCAGCAGTTTTGTCCCCTTGTCCTTGAGGAAAGCTAGCTAACTGATATTTATATATTTCTGTAAGGTAAAGGAGGACTGTTAACTCCCAGTATTCCCTTCCAGTGCCAGGTGTCTCAAAACATAATGCCATATAATACAGCCCAGATTTGCCCTACCTACCTTTGCCAGTCCCTGTTTGCTCTTCCCACCACCAACCCCAGACCCATCATATCCCTATTACAGTTTCCTGCTTTACTTCTTTCCAGTTCAGCTTGTTCTGCATTTCAGCCTTACAGGTTAGGCGGTGGCTGGGGTCAAGTTCAGCATAGTTCCTGACCCCAGTCTGGAGCAATTAAGAATAATCTTTACAACGGCAAGTCTGGCTTCACACTGTGGACCTGGTTTGAAAATATTTAGCCAATTTACCCCCACGTTGTGTGGAAAATCTAGTCAGTGCTAGGAGCTGTGAAAGGAAAGGACATGTTTAGCTGAGGTGAATTTTTTTGAGCAGGACGTGGTTTGTTATAAACTAAAAGGATACGTGGAGAGTAGCAGCACTGGAGCTGAATACCTGTTGGAAGGTGCTGAATGCCTTAGGTTACTGCTCTTGACTTCAGTTAATACAGGTTTGAGCTTTGATTGTCTTTAGCTACCACGGACATGCATGAGAAGTGAATGTGCTCAGCATCTTGCAGGCACTTGCCACAGAGAATCCATTTCCAAATGCTGTATGTTATTTTCTCAAAATGATTTTACAGTGTGTTTAAACACCTCTATTAAATTATTTTCTTCCCAAGAAAGTACTTACTGCTCATTCAGTGCTGAAATTGATTGCCAAACCATTTGTGTTTTGTTTTCTCTCATTTCATTTTCTTAGTAGCTTAACCTACAAAGGAAGAAAAACTGGGCAATCACAGAAAAAGTAAGGTTAAAACAAGGGCCAAATCCTGCTTTTCCTTGTAAGGGCAAGAAAAGTTACATGGAATTTACGTGAAGCAGAATGTATCTATGGAAAACTGTACCATGCAAATCCTACTTCCAGCTTGTTCATGTATCTACAAGCTGCAGAGCTGCCCAAAGCAAGAGAATGGCTCCAAAACTTGTGAGAGCAAGTGGTCCACATGGCACCCTCTCCTGCCCAGCAGCTGTCCTGTGTCTGCACTTCTTGCTGTAGACTGCAAACTGTTCAGCTAGAAAGTCTGTACTTTCTTATAGCTTATATATACTTATATATAAGCTTTTTTATCTTATATCTATCTATCTTATATATAAGCTTATAATGCAAATATACTCAAAAAACTTTAAAGTTCAATTGGATTTCAGTCTATCTTCCTGTTGCAAAAAGTTGGAGTGGAAGAGTCTTAAGAAAACCTGGGTGGTCACCCTGAAGAGTGTTAGAAAAGTGCGCCAGCTCTAGCACTGGCAAGGAGACATGTAGAACTTCATGTTGTACGTTTGCTTTGCTCCTCAGAGATAAATTTACCCTTGCCTGGTTTCTGGTCCTCTACAACACCAACAGCAAAGAAACCCAGCCACTGGAGAGCTAGACATTGTTACTGGGGACTGCTGAAGCCTAGTTTGGTCTTGGCAGCGATCATGAGCTATGTCTGCGCCTGGAATAAGCTCTGCCAGGACGTTTCATCGCAGTTGTGCTTCTGCCCCTGGGGTCTCCCGCAGCACAGAGCCCATCCAGCATATACTTCTGCTGAAATACGTTTGACCTCTTGTCAGACATCAGTCAGACAGAGCTGGTCAAGTGATAGCAGCCCTGCACCTGCAGCCATGCAGGGTTGCAGCGGGAAGGATGCTGAGATGGACTTGTGCAGGGGGTATCAGCAAGACAAGTCTCTTATATCCATCCCTTCGATAAGCTAGTGGGGGTAAGAAGGGCTAGGAAAGCTCAAATCTCGTCATGGCCTTCCCTTTTCAGTGTCTCCATTTAACTGCCCCCACACACTACTACTATCTGTCTTGTCTAATATAGAGTGTAAATTCTTCAGGGCAGGGGCTGTCTCTCACTGTGTGTTTGCATGGTGAGTCCCTGATCCTGATTGGCAGCTCCAAGTACACTACAAATCTATTTTAATATAACCCCAAATTGAAAATTCTGTATCTCTGAGCCTTAGGGGATGTGGGACTGTATTCAGGAAAGCTGAAGCTCTGAAAAAATAATGAAAGGTCATTGCAGACAATGTACTGAATATGAACTGTGAATGTGGAGTTAATGGCTAAGAGGCAAGGCTAATTCTGCTCTCGTCAAATGTGGGCAAGTTGAACAGGACCATGGAGGCATTGCTAACCATGTATTGGGATACTGAGGGAAGCTGGGGCTGGTGTGTCTCCATTTCTCATATCTCTCCTTCCAAAAAGTTACTGAGAAAACAGAAAGGATTTCAGAAAGAAATAAAAGATTATTTAAAACCTGGAAATCCCACCAAACCTCAGTCACTTAAACAAGGCATCCAACTGAAGGTCATGGTTGCCCTGGAACAGTTAAATAGATACTGGAGAGAGAGAGATGCCTTCAGGGAATATTCATATTTGAAGTTAAAATGCCTTCTGGAGGAGCCTCCACTGATTACAGAGGGATGCTCAGGCAAGCAGGCACAGGTAGTTGCCTGAGTTTGGTACCATCAATCTTCCCACCCCAAGAAAGAGTAATTTTGACACTGAGTGTATTTAGCTTGTTGGAAAGAAGGTTAAGGGGAGACTTGCTGACACTGTGTAAGAACCTACACAGAAAGCCAGTTTTCAATAGGCTAGGGCTCTTTCATCTCTCAGACAAAGGTATAACAAGATCCAGTGACTGGAAGTCAATGCCAGACAGATTCAAACTAAAGATAAGGTGCAAATTTTATCAGCAAGAGTAATGAACCTTGGGAACAATTTACAATGGAGGTGTTAGATTTTCCATGACTTGAAGGCTCTAAATCAAGATGGGATGTCTCTCTAAAAGACATGTTGTAGCTTTGCCATTTGTTCTGAAGCTACAGGAATTGCTAGATGATATGTAGAAAGTTACATTAGGTGGTCGTAAATGCACTGTCTAGTGACAAAATGCACTAATCCAAATAATGATAGTAAATATTCCATCACAATAAATTGATTTTGTATATACTGTGCCAGCTCAGTGTTACTCAATTAAAATTGCCTGCACTCTTACTGCCTGATGCAAGTGGACAAAGTACATGGCTTCCCCAGCATCCCAACAACAGGCATCTATTCATCCCTCCTACAGACTGCTTACAGCCTAATCCATCATTTCCCAAACTCACTGTTTCTCAGTGTAAAGGCTGTAATATTGCTCATTCATATATAGATAGATAGATAGATGCACACACATACAAGCATGCATACATCAAGGGTGCCTTCTGGAGTTTGTGAAGAGCTACATTTAGGCCTCTGAGAATGGTTTTCAGAACTGAGGTCCCTCTGATCTGAAGGACTTGCCTGTTTTCCAGAGACGCTGTAATCCTCCTGGTCTGCACTCTCCCCTCTTGACAGAGTGTATGAGGGCAAACAGCTCAGAGAGCTGGAGTTAGAGAAACACTAAAGGTGAGCAACACAGTTCCCTGGGCTTTTTATAGTTGATATAGTTAAAGGACAAGCATGATCACAGGAATTACCTGCAATTCTCTCCTACAGCTGGAAGACCAATAATTGCAGATGATTTTTGTTGCCCAGTGTCATGGTTTAACCCCTGCCAGCAACTCAGCCCCATGCAGCCACTCTCTCACTGTCCCCACAGTGGGATGGAGGAGAGAACTGGAAAGGTAAATGTGAGAAAACTCATGGATTGTGATGAAGACTGTTTAATAAGTAAAGCAAAAGCCATGTGCACAAGTGAAGTAGACCAAGGGATTCACCCACCGCTTCCCACAGGCAGGCAGGGGCTCAGCCATCCCCAGGGCAGCCGGGCTCCGTCACGCGCAGCGGGGACTTGGGAAGACAAACAGCGTAATTCTGAATGTCTTCCTTTCCTCCTTGTTCCACCAGCTTTTATTTCTAAACACAACATCAAATGGTATGGAACATCCCTTGGGTCAGGGGGGTCAGCTGTGCCGGCCGTGTCCCCTCCCCGCTCCTTGTGCCCCCCCAGCCCCCTCGCTGGTGGGGTGGGGTGAGGGGCAGCAAAGCCCTTGGCTCGGTGTGAGCACCGCTTGGTGGTGATGAAAACAGCCCTGTGTTATCAACACTGTTTCCAGCACAAATCCAAAACAGAGCCTCATAGCAACTACTACGAAGAAAATTAATACTACCCCAGACAAAACCAGCACACCCAGGTGGCTGCAGATGAACTTGAAATGTCCACTGGAGTTGAGACAAGGCAGCGTTTGCTCTAGGGGGTACCTGATCTGGGTGGATGGCATGGTGTGCTGCTCAGCACTGAAGCCGTCAAAGTACATTTGTCTGTGATATGGGGGATTAAACTTTGTTTTGCTATGCATGCAGGACAGCTATCAATCATACATGCCTGAAAGGTGTGCAAGGTATTCAGATAGGAGGAAGCCACAGCCAGCTATGAAATGAGAACAGGATTTCAAGTGCCAGGATACTCTGAATATTCATTACTGCGGTTTTGGGTTTGGTTTTGTTTTTTAAGAAAACGGTGAATCTGAGGAAAATTGAGCAAATAATTGCTGTCTGTGACAGCTGCAATTAATGTGCTAATAAGGTAAGGTTTCTGGAGCCCTTCTTTTCCAGTAACTTAAGAAATTTCAGATACTTACCCCCACTACCGCATGTTGTCAGTGATCATTCTGTAGGAAAAGCAGTTATTTAGGGAGCGGGAATACTCTGAAAATGAAAACTAAACCACAAAGAAAAGTTTCCTGGCAGTGTCTATTATTATTCCAGAAGGACATTATGGAGGACAGGAAGGAAGTTCTTGTGGCTAACTCACTAACCTGGAGACCAGGAGATGTGGGCTTCATCACAGCTTCTTAAATATATCCTCTGAACTTGGTGAAGCAAGTCAACCTCTTATTGCCCTCAGTTCATGTGGAGAGCACTTGTTTTCCCCTACCCTGTTGTGACATCTCCGTATTGTCAGATCTGTGGTGCTGCCCATTGTTGCGCTGAGGCTGTAGAGTACCCAGCCTCAGAAAGTCCCCATCTTAGATGTTGCACATCGTGTTTATGAAAAACTATAGGAAAGGGTGCTACAATCAATGTAAATGAAATCTTAAACTCTACAACTAGCAGAAAATGTGCTGGGGTTTACACTCCTGGAGGGCAAGGAGCTTCTCTCCATGGAGAGTGTGAAAACAATTAGCAGTCACCATAATTTTCATTCCTACATCACAAGAGTACTTTACGGATGCTGGTAAGTACCATTAACCCCATTTTACAGATGGGTGGGAAACAGCATCATGGAGCAGCAAAGTGAGTTGCTCAAGGCCATATAGTAAGTCAGCAGAAGCTCTGCAAATAGAAATCAGGTCTCCTGATGCCAAGCCTTATTCCTGGGCCCACACAGCTTCCACACAGGAGACGTGACCTAATTCCAACATCTGTGAAAGCAACATCCTCCTTTGCAACAAGCCTAAGCAGGTACATGGAATGGATGAATGAGCCTGCTTCTCCAGTGCTCACCATTCTTGTGCAATAATTGCTCTGCAGACATTTTTGTGAGCTTGATAAATGTTTTATTTACATGGAAATGTCTCAGCTAACACCCACAGTAAACACAAGGCGGTAGTCAAAACGTTACTACATCTATTATCACAGAGAGTGGGCTGAAAGATATGCCTGCGTCTGCTGTGAGCAGGCCTTATTTTATTAGCACTGTGGTACTTCACTATTTGTATGGGAGATGAGCCATCCACTTCCACATGATGGTGACTATGATTTAAGGGCTCCCACCCCCTGAGGCTGCTTATTTCTCTACTGTACGTTTGGAACCATTTTTAAATGATGTTTGCAATTAGGGCTCTAAGAAGGATGCTTATCGGTAGGGATGGTGCATAGTAAATCCAGTGTCTGGGCTTGGCAGTGGTTTGGGAGGTGCTGCAAGTACCTGGCATGCAGGTCCCTCATGCAGGCTTTGCTCTGCCAGAGGCACAGTGTGACCATTACAATGGTGGGCAGGGAGCCGAGAGGCTGTTTCTAGTCCTGGCTTTGTTACCAGGTCTGCATGAGTCATGTAAGGCTGGATCCACCCTGCTTAACTTCAGGTGTTTCACTGAGCAGCCTGATTTTAGAGTCTCAGGGCTCTTCTGTAGCTGATGGAACCATAAGATCTCAGCTTCCCATTGGAGCTGTCTGTCTATATTGACCAACAAAAATAAAAAGTGTTTACGGTCATCGTTGGCCTATTCCTTACAACTAATTAATTTTGTGCAATTCCCGTCTTTAACACTTTGACTGCATGGTGCAAGACTGCTAGGTCTCTCTCATTAAATGTGAGGTTCGTGAGCCTTAAAGTTTCAGAAATTGAATACTCACAAACTGAGGTCACCGGGACTATTTTTCTTTGGGATTTCCTCTGTGTTTTCTTATGTACAATGGGTATAATGACGTTCCAGCTCCTTCAGTGGAGACCTGCAGCGCAGAGGAACTGAAGCCTGTAATACTGATATATTTGTTCTAACGTAGATTTTATAGCCAGATTCATATTAACAGCATTTCTGTAGGATAACAGTGGGTCCAGTAGTAGCTTATTTAATAATGACCAATACCACATGCTCCAGAACACCAAGGGACACTTCAGGTGTTTAGGATTAAAGGCATAGTGCTTTCTCACATTGGAGAATACTGGCACAAAAAAACATGGATGCACAGAAAGCTGCTGCCAAAATACAAGTCCATGATGGATGGAAAGTGCTATGGAAATACTAAGTAAAATATTATCATTTGTTATTACAGCTGCAGTGTAATGTGGCCATTTTTTTATAGCTGAATGTGTCATCTTTTTTCTTCTTTTGCCTCACTGCAACTTTCAGGAAACTATAGCTGCTCTGCTGGCTGTGTATCTGTGTGCCTGAGTATGTACATGCGTAAGTACAGGTACTGATTTGTATGAAAGCAAGGGAAATTTAATGTAGGAAATATAGGGAGAGGCTGCTTTGTCAGAAGTCTGAAGCCCTTTGGAATCTGGCTATTCAAGACAATTTATAAACAAATTCTCCAAGAGAAAAAAACCCAACCTATTGCCAAATAAAGCAATACCTACTGTTGTGATAGCCTGGAGTAGGGATAAAGTGTGGGGATGGTCTAACATGATTTGGAAAAAAAATCTCTATTAATGAGGAATCATCTATATGACTCATTCCTAGTGTGTCTGATTTTTATTTATGGATAATTTTTTTTTCCCACAGACTAATAACTATCCATCTCACTCATTCTTGTTTTAGCATTATTAACACACCCAGTTGCTGTGCTGTTATTTCACAGAAAATATCTTCCTTTGCAAAATTCAAGTGCTTAAGAATATTTTAATATTTTAATAGTGCAATATTTGAGTACTATTCTTTACCTCAATGCCGACACATATGACTCCAGTATTTTGCTTACCAGTTATAAATGAGGGTGGTATGGATGAACTCAAATTTATCAGAAACAGGAGAGAGTAAACATAAAGGAACAAAGGGGATATGAAAAGAAAACCACTGGGTCAATCTTCTGAACATTTTAAATGGTTATACACTAATGTAAGATGTACGGGGAATAAGCCAGAGGAACTGGGAATCTTAACACATAATTAGAATTATGTCTTAATTGGCTTAGCAGAGGTTTTCTAGGCTAAGTCATATGACTGGAATATTGATGTAAAAGGTATGGCTTGTTCAGAGAGGACGGCAGAAAAGAAAGAAGATGTGGTTTATAGATCAAGGACATATTGGCTCTGAGGGCTAGAATTCAGTGTGAGATAGACTTGCTGAAACTGTCTTGCTGAAATAGAAAGGAAGCCAGCGGAGTGGTGGGATGGGCTGGTGGTGACTGTCAAAGCAGGCAAGTGAGATGAATGACTTGAGCAACTACTAGAATATTTCAAACCCCAGGTGCTGTTGTCAGTGGGGGACATCGACATCATACATCAGCCAGGACAGAAACGCAGCAAGAATATCAAATTCCTGTGTTGCTCTGGAAGCTGCCTTTTATGCCCCAAAATTGGGATGGTTGATGTGAGAAAAAGATCTTGTAGGTTCTCTTATGACCAATAGATATGAATTGGTTGAGAATAAGACACCAAGAAGAAGGTAAATACCCTAATTCCTGGGAAAATAAGAGAGAGAGAACCAGAAAGTAAAAAGCAAAGAGGATTTAAGAAAGGAGACATCAATAAATTCAGTTAATTGGTAGAAAGGATCTCATGGGAAGCAAACCTAGGGGGAAAGAGTTCCAAAAAACTCACTGAGACAACTCTGGGGTTCAAATTATCCTGTGGAAGGTGTAGGAAGGTTAATAGGAACTTGTTTGATGCATGATCATCTCTGTTCCTTGAAATTTAGGAAAAAAATGCAGAGAAAGTGGAAGGCAGGTCAAATCAGTGGGAAATAATATAAGCACAAGCACGTAAGGACGAAGAAAGGACAAAATGTTATGCAAAAGATTTGCAGCAATATAAAATCATATTGGGAAGGTGCATTAGTAATAATAAGAAGAGGAAGGAAAGAGCATGAAGAAATAACCCAGCAAAACATGTTTATTTTTATCTTGAATCAGTTAATTTGTTCACCATGCGGTCCTGCAAACTGTCGTACTGGCACAAATGAGCGGTAATGCAAGGGAGAGGGGGATGGCAAAGGGAGAGGAGGAGGAGAGGCTGGGAGCTGCCTAAAGCAGTTCTGTCACTGAAAGAAATGTTAAGTGCAGGACCATTACTCAATGGGCAAAGAAAGTAAATAACCGATGATGTGGCTTAGGCATTTAATGCCTTTTTGCTTTAGTCTTCCCAAGAAAGATTAACTGTGATTGGATGACTAACAAAATTAATACCAGGGGTGAAAAGAGTTAACAAACAGTTAAACAAGGAAGGGAAGGTAAGAAACTTTTTGGACCAGTTAGATGTTTTCAAATTAGCAGAGTCTGATGTAGTTACTCATAGAATATTGAAGAAATCAGCAGAGGGGTTCTGTTAAGACTGATCTTTGATAATTCCGGGACCAATATAAATTCCCAGTGTAAACCTTCTTTGACCTCAGTAACGCTGTTGAAAGGCTCAGACACATCATTCTTTTAACAAAGTTAGGCTTAGATGAAAATACAATAGGAGTGGATGTGCTAGAAGAGTTTTTTGTTAGTGAAAAGAGGTTCCACCTGAGGACTGG